>NC_091793.1:4050303-4353333 GCF_041296235.1 Equus asinus | reverse complement strand
AGAAAAGAATCTCTGGATTCCATGCAATCCCTGTCAAAGTTGCAGCAATATTTCCAAAGAGATAGAAGAGAGAATCCTAAAGTTTCTAGGCAGCACCAAGAGACCCTGAATAGGAAATGGAATCCTCAGGAAAATGAGCAAAGCAGGACGTGTTACACTTTCTGATTTCAACATAGAGGACGAAGCGCTAGGTACCAAAAGGGCAGAGTTTGCACCCAAAAACAGGCACACAGACCCATACAACAGAATCGAGAGCCCAGAGAACAACTCAAACGTACATGGACAGCCCCTTTCCGATGAGGGAGGCAATAGGAGACAGTGGATAAAGGAGAGTCTCTACAATAAATGGTGCTGGGAAGCCTGCACAGCCACATGGAACACAACGAGAGTACACCATGATGTTACACCTGGCACACACACCACCTCGAAATGGATTAAAGCCTTGAATGGCATACTTGAAACCGTGAACCTTGTAGGAGAAGACCTACGCAGAGTTCTCTTTGCCGTCTGTCTGAGCTGTCTATTTTGAAGAAGCATGTCTGACTGGGCAAGGGCAACAAAGGAAACAAGAAACAAACGGGACCACATCAAATGCACAAGCTTCTGCACAGTGAAGGAAACCATCGACTCAATGCCAAGACAGCACAACAACTGGGAGATGATGTTTGCAAACCACACATCGGACAAGGGGTGAAAAACCCAAAGATACAATCAACTCGCACAGCTCCACGAGAAAAACAACAAGAAGCCAATGAAAACCTGGGCAAAAGATGGAAACAGATTTCTCCCAAGAAGATTGAAAGAGGGCCAAAAGGTGCCTGAAAACTTGTTCCCATCATTAAGTCTCAGGCTAATGCAAATCCAAACTGCAAGGACACAGCAGCTCACTGTGGTCAGAATGGCTAGAAGGAAGCAGACAGGAAACAACAAGTGTCAGAGAGGAGGTGGAGAGAAGGGAAATCTCCTGCACTGCAAGTGGGAGTGGAAACCGGTGCAGCCACTATGGCAAGCGGTGTGAACTGCCTCAGAAATTCAAGAATCCATGTCCCATATGATCCAGCTGTTCCTCTGAGGCGTGTTTGTCCAAAGAGCTCAGAAACAGTACCTCATAATGAGACGTGCACAGCTGATTTCACAACAGCCTTACTCCCGTTATCCAAGACTTGAAAGCCGCCCTGGTGCCCAGCTGGGAAGAATGCATAAGGAAGATGGGCTATACCCACACAATGGCAAACCACTCAGCTGGAACAAAGGTTGCATTCCAGCCATTTGTGACACCCAGAATGTCTGTGAGGGTTTTAGGGGAAGTGAAACAAGCCCCAGGGAGAACGTCAAATTCCATAGGATCTCTCTTACAAGGAGAAGAAAAAGCAAGCACTAACCAACAGGTGGCACAGGACATTTTATTGGGAGTTCCCAGATGCAGAGCGGGGTGGTGGGGGAGGGTAAAAGAGATGATGAGGCACCAGTGTGCGGTGAGGGGTTGAGATTCAGCTTTAGCTGGTGAAGATGATGTAACCTACACAGATGGTTAAATCCATGAGGATGCAAATCTGAAAGATATAGGATGTTCTAATGCAGGGTTATGGCAATAAATTCACATAAAATCAAAAATCCAAAACGGGGTCCAGAATGACGGCATAATGCTTTTGGGGCTGAAAGCGTTTAGAGAAGGTGAACTTCCAAGGATGGAAAATCACCTCAAAATTCTTACTGATTCTACAGAAAGGTAGACCATTCCAAATAGATGAAGAGGAATACTACCCACAGAACATGATGCATGCTAAACCCATGAACCAAGGGAAAATGTTACCGTCCATGATGTTAATAGAAATCACCTTCACGAATAATCCCAACAAGCCCACGTCTTCCCAAGTTCAGACAAAAGGCTGGTCCAACATAAGAATTCAGGGCCGACTTTGTGGTGGAGTAAGTGCCCACCTTCCACTTGGGCAGCCCGGGCCTCACTCTTTCACATTAGGAGTGCAGATCACTTTAGCAGTATTAGGAAATACAGATTTCATGGTACGGTGCAGACATAGATCATAAATAAGTAGCAATTCTGAGGATACATTATCAATTCGCACCAGAAACAGCTCCATGAGAATATTACAATCAATGAACGCATCTGGTACACTTCCCCAAAGTAAGAAGGAAGGAAGACATGTGACCTGCCAAGGTGGAATTGGCAGAGTGCTAGGAAATGATACGATCCTTGAGCATGAGAGGATTGCCTGGGCAACTTCAACTTGGGAGGGAATCCAGGACTTTCTCTGGGGATGGTCCACCCACTTGGCCATGTACACAAGATATAAGAGATATAATCAAGGATAATCTTATACTGGAAAGAAACCAGTGTCTAGAGAGAATGTAGCAGCCCTTTCAAAGTTCAAGGAGAAATTTAGAAACCGACAGGAAATCCAGAAAAAGGACGACTATCTTACCTGGAAAGGGTGAGCAGTCAGACTGGTTGAGATGGCTCTGAAACTCTGTGTGCATGGAGGTTGTCAGGACAACTTAGAATTTTGAGGTCGTTTATGACATCACGGTGAACATGTCCCCCAAGATGGCTGCATGGTTACAGTCTGAGGATTGGCCTAGGCTAGGCTATTAAAGGCAGAGATACCAAGAAACAGCTTTTACAAACAGAAAGCTGGCACAGAAACTGGAAGAGGTCAAACAGACTCTGATTCAAGGGATAAGAATGGAATCCTTGGCCAGAAGCGAGAATAGTGGGACAAGCACTGAGTGGAGAACGTTGTTATCTATTCAAGTCTATGGGGAGGCCATGCTGATTCAAGCTTGCAACTTGATTGGAAAAAAGAGGCCGGACTTGGGGCTCATCAGACCTACAGTGTCCTTCTGGCTGAAGCATAAGCCAAAGTCAAGAATGATGTCTTGAGGACATTGAAGAGAAGAATCCAGGCCTCCTTTCCCAGGCCCCTAACATTCTTTGAAGAACAGTCTTACTTTCCATAGCTCTGGAGTCATGGGGGACTACTGGGTACATGCTAATGTGTTCCTAGAGGTGTCTTGGAAACCTTGAAGGAATGGACCCCTGTCATGCTTGGGGTATGTCTCTTTTTTTGGAAGGGCTCTACAAGTGCCCTGAAAAGCACTCTTTTCCGGAGGGCTTCGTTTCTTTGTGAAGGCTGCCCTCCCAGACTACAGTGCTCAGTTTGGCTCCAACGAAATTTTCTCCCCCTACCTCTTGCCGTAGAAGGATTATTGATTATGTGTTTTGAGTTCATATGTCAGGAAGTTGGCTGGAAAGTAGAACTTTACAATTCTGTTTCAAGAAAAATAAATATGGCGGGGCTGAGGATGTAAGGCAAACAAATGGCACAGCCTATAGAAATAAAGTAAGCCCGTATGTAGATGGAATCTAGGGGAACGTTCAACGATCAGGGGTCAAGTTCGAAACTTCTCAAATCCAGAAAAGAGACAGAAAAATATCTTTCCTGGAGAGAGGAATTCATCAGATTTGTCTAATTTGTCTCAGAAACATTGTGTCCGTGAAGGGGGTTGCCAGGGCCCCCGCGAACTTGGAGTGTCTGATGTCAGGATGTCCAACCAACCCAGATTACCACCTGTTCTTAGTTTTTAGTTTGACCTAGGCTAGGATAGCAAAGATTCCTACAACTGGCCGGTGAAAATTCAAAGACAACAACCAAGAATCACGAAAGCACTCACACCTCTGCCTAGAGAACATACGGTGATTAAAGAAAAACAAAATTAATCACTTGGACTGAAGGAGAACGGACTGGTAAGCATATCTAAGGGAGATAGTTGAGAAGGACCATGACGATTATACTATGGAAAAGAAAAAAAGTTCCCAGAAAATGGAAGGTGAACAGAAATCACACCTGAAGAATCCACAATTAAAGATGATCTCCATCTTTAGACAGACTCTGCTTGAACGTTTGAAAGTCAGAGAAATTCACATGCCAAAAAACGGCAGCGAAGGTCAAGCCTGGACTGACTGGGAAGGGTGAGTTATGAGACTGCTCCAAGCGGGCTCTGAAACCCTGTGTCCCTGAAGCTTGCCGGTACAGCAGAGACACGATTATGACAAATCCTCTGACATCACAGGGGACCCGAGACTCAACCTGGCCTCATCTACACAGTGCCAGAGTGCCAGAGTCCTGCCCTGGCTGAGTCCAGCTTCCTGAGGGATAGACGGCGTCGGCGCAATGAGGGAAAACTAAAGGTGACGCGAGACTTGGGTTGGTGTTAGCATGTCCGACTTTACTGTGCAGAAGTGTCGTTTATATATCTTTCACGAATAGTACAGAAATGGTTCTACATATATTCTCACAGAGATAAGGAAGTAAAAAAAACGAGCACAAGAATATTTATTAGCATTTCATTCTATATAGCATAAGGTTAATGATCGTCTTCTTCACAACTAACTAGTGTTTGTTGTCTCTAAGCTAAAAGAGATAGGTACCTAGACACCCGTTGTAATTCATGGTAAAGTTAAATCAAAGAGAGAAGGTCCAGACCTCTGGACAGGACAGCTGTTTACATCCTGGGGGAGCCATCCCTGCATCCCTCAATCATTTATGCCATTAGTGTAGATGGTTAATGGGAACAAAAGGCGACTCCAGGGTATCTTATCCTCAGGGCTGCCTGCATTCTCAGTGGGCAGTTAAACATCTTTACATTTACGCTCCCTTTATGGGGTGAAAGCATTCCTTTGTCTTTTAAATTGTGGAGCTAACAGTCCCTTAAACACAGTGCCGGAGAAAGTAACATTTTGTTAGTAAAGTAAAGGGCTGAAAAGCTAAGCTAAACTATATATCTTCAAGAATAAAAAACAGAAATCAGTATAGACATAACCTTGATAGAAAGCATGCATATAATTCAGAAAACATCAGGGGTGTCGGCCGGCCATTCTTCACCTAGGGGCATCCCTGCACCCCTCGGCCCTTCTACTCATCAATTATTTATTATTTATTGCTTTTAGGAGAAAACCTCTGTAACATTTTAACAGAAAGCAGAAGGTCAAGAATAATATATAGCTACTTCTTGATCATCCAATTAACCAACAAACTTTGAAGGACGATGCATATATATTTAGACAAAGAACTGGAGGGAGAAAGAAACATTAACCAGACAGAGGCCATAAACCTAATTAGGCATCTTATCTGGGCAGGATTCCTTTCTGATTGTCTCAAATGGGACTGTGTGCTACTCCAATAATTAACTGAAAATATCTTGATAGCTACCTGCAGGTGGTCACATTCTCTTACTATATCTAAATTTCCCAGGAGGTAGTGCCTCCCAAGCAGCCACCCAAAGGAGTGAAAACTAGAGGATAAGAAAGCAAAAGGAATGAAGGTCAATTAGAAGCAGCAAAAGTTTCAGAACTATGTGAGGGGCTGGACGGTTATTCTTCACCAAGGGGCGACCCTGAAAACCTAGGCACTAATTGGCTGGACAGTGTCAAACAGCTGATGAAATGATGTAGCCACGGCCCCCACCACCTGAGTTGGGCTCAAGTAGTATATTCAAGGTCCGTTGCACTCAACAGCAGGTTGCCAACGGAACATGAAAAGGGCAGGCCGGTTGTGAATCGGTGAGGTCTGCACCTTCTGGGTCAGTGGGCCAGGGTGGTCTGGGTGGAATCCTGGGGGTGAGCCTCCCCACCACTGTTTCAGTCATTCTGGGGCAGGCGTCCGAGGTAGTGTAGAGTCAGATGGGAAGGGACGTTAGACAGGGCCAGACTTCCACAGCAAATACAGGAGCATTGCCAGGAAATGTCAGCACAGCATTGCATTTCTGCCAAAACAAAACCAATTAAAAGATGCAAAGAATAGAAAAACTGAAGCTGAAAAAAATAAAAGCAGCTTGCCAGTGAGAAGAATAAGATCTCTATGAAGAATCTTAGCAAAACAGGTGAAAGCTATGGCAATCAAAAACTAGCAAACGTTTGGGGAAAGAAATTCAAGAAGACACAAGGAGAAAGAAGGATATTCCAGGATCTAGGAATAGAAGGAGTAACACACTTGAAACGTCCATACCGGAGAAAGGAATCTCTGGATTCCATTCAATCCCAGTCAAAGTTGCAGCAATATTTGTCACAGAGATAGAAGAGAGAATTTTAAAGTTTCTAGCCAGCAAAAAGAGACCATGAATAGGCAAAGGAATCCTCAGGAAAACGAACAAAGCAGGACGTGCCACACTTTCTGATTTCAACATAGAGGACAAAGCGCTAGGTACCAAAACAGCACAGTCTGGGCCCGGAAACAGGCACACAGACCCATGCAACAGAATCGAGAGCCCAGAGAACAACTCAAAGGTACAAGGACAGCCTACTTTTGACCAGGGAACCAAAAGGAGACAGTGGAGACAGGAGAGTCTCTACCATGAGCAGTGCTGGCAAGCCTGCACAGCCACATGGAACACAACGAGAGTACACCATGATGTTACACCTGGCATACACACCACCTTGAAATGGATTAAAGCCTTCAATGCCAGACTTGAAACCGTGAAACTAGTAGGAGAAGACCTAGGCAGAGTGCTCTCTGCCATCTCTCTGAGCCTCCTATTTGGAAGAAGCATGTCTGACTGGGAAAGGGCAAGAAAGGAAACAAGAAACAAATGAGACCACGTCCAATGCAGATGCTTCTGCCCACTCAAGGAATCCATCGACTGAATGCAAAGATAGCAAAACAACTGGGAGAGGATGTTTGCAAACCAGACATAGGACAAGGGGTGCAAAGCCCAAAGATACAATCCGTTCACACGTCTCCACAAGGAAAACAACAAGAAGCCAATGAAAACCTGGGCAGAAGATGGAAACAGAGATTTCTCCCAAGAAGATCGAAAGCGGGCCAACACGTGTATGAAAACTTGGCCACCATCATTAAGTCTCAGGCCAATGCAAATCCAAATGCAAGGACACAGCAGGTCGCTGTGGTCAGAATGGGTAATAGGAAGCAGACAGGAAACAAGTGTCAGAGAGGAGGTGGAGAGAAGGGAAGCCTCCTGCACTGCTGGTGGGATTGGAAACTGGTACAGCCACTACGGCAAGCTGTGTGTAACTGCCTCAGAAACTTAAGAATCCATGTCCCATATGATCCAGCTATTCCTCTGCGGCGTGTTGATCCAAAGAACTCGGAAACACTATTGCATAAAGACATGTGCACTGCTCAGTTCACCACAGCCTTACTCCCGCTATCCAAGACTTGGATTCCACCCTGGTGCCCATCAAGGGACGAATGCAGAAGGAAGGTGGGCTATAGCCACACAATGGCATACCACTCAGCTGGAGCAAAGGACGCAATCCAGCCATTTGTGACCACCAGAATGGCTGTGAGGGTTTTAGGGAAGTGAAACAAGCCCCAGGGAGAAAGTCAAATACCGTAGGATCTCACTTAAGAGTAGAAGAAAAAACAAGCACGAACCAACAGGTGGCATGGGACATTTGATGTGGGGTTCCAAGAGGCAAAGCGGTGAGGTGGGGCAGGGTGAAAGAGATGATGAGGCACAAGCGTGTGGTGAGGGCTTTTGATTAGGCTTACGCTGGTGAAGATGATGTAAGCTACACAGAAGTCTAAATAGATGAGGATGCAAATCGGAAAGATATAGGATGTTGTAATGCAGAGTTATGGCAATAAATTCACCAAAAATCAAAAATCCAAAAAGGGGTCCAGAATGACTGCATAAAGCTTTGGGGGCAGAAAGAGATTAGAGAAGGTGAACTTCCAAGGCTGGAAAATCACCTCCAAATGCTTACTGATGCTACAGAAAGGTAGACCATTCCAAATAGATGAAGAGGAATACTACCCACAGAATATGCTTCCTGCTAAACCCATGCACCAACGGAAAAGGTTACAGTCCATGATGTTACTACTAATCACCTTCACGAATAATCCAAACAGGCCAACGTCTTCCCAAGTTCAGGCAAAATGTTGGTCCAAAAGTACAATTCAGGGCCGGCCCTGTGGTGGATCAGGTAAGTGCCCACGATCCGCTTGGGCGGCCGGGCCTCACTGCTTCACATCACGGGTGCAGATCACATTAGCAGTGTTAGGAAATATAGATTTCATGGTACGGTGTGGACAGAGATCATAAATAAGTAGCAACTGTGAGGATACTTTATCTATATGCACCAGAAAAAGAACCATGAGAATATTACAATCTGCAAACGCATCAGGTACACTTCCCCAAAGGAAGAAGGAAGGAAATCATGTGACCTGCTAAGGTGGAGTTGGCAGAGTGCTAGGAGATGACACGATCATTGTGCATCAGAGGATTTCCTGGGCAACATCAACTTGGGAGGGAGTCCAGGACTTTCTCTGTTGAAAGGCCACCCACTTGGCCATCTAATCAAAATATAAGAGATACAACCCAGGATAATCTTACAGGAAAGATACCAGTGTCTAGACACAATGTAGCTGGCATTTCAATGTTCGAGGAGAAAGTTAGAAACTGACAAGAAATAAAAAAGTGAGAGATACCCAGATACAGGGCTGAGGTTGTAAGGCAAACAAATATCACAGCCTACAGAAATAAGGTAAGTCCGTATCTAGACGGAATCAAGGGAACGTTCAAGAATCGGGGGACAAGTTCCAATCTTCACAAATACAGAAAAGAGACAGAAAAAAATCTTTCCTGGAGAGAGGAATTCATCAGATTTGTCTAATTTGTCTCAGAAACATTGTGTCCGTGAAGGGGGATGCCAGGACCAACTAGAATTTGGAGTTTCTGATCTCAGGATGTCACAGCAACCCAGATGACCACGTGTTCTCAGTGCTTAGTTTGACCTAGGCTAGGTTAGCAAAGATTCCTACAAGTGACCGGTGCAAATTTAAAGACAACAACCAAGAGTCACAATAGCACTGACACCTCGAGCCATTTGTGACCACCAGAATGGCTGTGAGGGTTTTAGGGGAAGGGAAACATGCCCCAGGGAGAAAGTCACATACCATAGGATGTCACTGACTAGGAGAAGAAAAAACAAGCACTAGCCAACTGGTAGCACGGGACATTTGATTGGGAGCTAGGAAGCCTGCACATCCACATGGAACACAACGAGAGTACTTTCTGATTTCAACATATAGGATGAAGCACTAGGTACTGAAATGGCACACTCTGGGACTCCTGTATTTGACGGGGAAGTCTGGCCCTGTGTAACGTCCCTTCCCATCTGCCTCTACACTACCCAGGAAGCCTGCCCCAGAAGGACTGAGCAGTGGTGAGGAGGCTCAACCCTAGGAATCCACGAGGCCCACCCCTGGCAACCAACCCTTAAGCTGCGGACCTCACCGCTGCACCACCGGCCGGCCCCTTTCATGTTCCATTGGCAACCTGCAGTTGAGGGCAATGGGACTTGAATATGCTACTTGAGCCCAACTCTGGCACTGTATAGATGAGGCCAGGTTGTTGTTCGGGTCCACTGTGATGTCAGTGATTTTGTCATAATTGTGTCTCTGCTGTCCAGGCAAGCTTCATGGGCACACGGTTTCAGAGCCCGCTTGGAGCAGTCTCATAACTCACCGTTCCCACTTAGCCCAGGCTTGACCTACACCACCGTTTTTTGGCTTGTAAATTTCTCTGACTTTCAAACGTTCAAGCAGAGTGTGTCTAAAGACTGACATCATCTTTCATTGTGGATTCTTCAGGTGTGATTTCTGTTCGCCTTCCATTTTCTGGGACCTGTTTTTCTTTTCCATAGTATAATCGTCATGGTCTTTCTAAGCTATCTCCCTTAAACATGCTTATCAGTCCGTTCTCCTTCATTCCAAGTGATTAATCTTGCATTTCTATAATCACCGTATGTTCTCTAGGCCGAGGTGTGAGTGCTTTGGTGACTCTTGGTTGTTGTCTTTGAATTTTCACAGGTCAGTTGTAGGAATCTTTAGTACCCTAGCCTACGTCAAACTAAGCACTGGGAACACGTGGTCATCTGGGTTGGTTTGACATCCTGAGATCAGAAACTCCAAATTCGAGGTGGTCCTTGCAACCCCCTTCAAGGACACAATGTTTCCGAGACAAATTAGACAAATTGGATGAATTCCTCTCACCAGGAAAGATATTTTTCTGTCTCTTTTCTGGATTTGAGAAATTTCGAACTTGACCCCTGATCCTTGAACTTTCCCCTAGATTCCGTCTAGATACGGGCTTACTTTATTTCTATAGGCTGTGCCATTTGTTTGCCTTACATCCTCAGCCCTGGCCTGTTTATTTTTCTCGAAACAGAGTTGTAATGTTCTAATTTTCAGCCCACATCCTTACATATGGTGTCAAAACACATAATCAATAATCCTTCTCCAGCAAGAGGTATGGGGAGAGAATGTCATTGGAGCTAAACTGAGCACTCTAGCCTGGGAGGGCACCCTTCACAAAGGAACGAAGCCCTCTGGAAAAGGGTGCTTTTCAGCACCCTTGTAGAGCCCTTCCACTCAAAGAGACATACCCCAAGCGTGACAGGGTTCCATTCCTTCAAGGCTTCCAAGACATCTCTTGGGACACATTCGCATGTACCCAGTGGGCCCACGTGATGCCACAGCTATGGAAACAGAGACTGATCATCAAAGAATTTTAGGGGTCTAGGAAAGGAGGCCTCGATTCTTCTCTTCAATGTCCTCAATACATCATTCTTGACTTTGCATTATGCTTAAGGCACAAGGACACTGTAGGTCTGATGAGCCCCAAGTCCAGCCTCTTGTTTCCAATCAAGTTTCAAGCTTGAATCAGCATGGCCTCCCCATTGACTTGAATAGATGACAATGTTCTCCTCTCAGTGCTTGTCCCTCTATTCTCTCTTCTTGCCAAGGATTCCTTTCTTATCCCTTGAATCAGAGTCCGTTTTATCTCTTCCAGTTTCCGTGCCCACTTCCGTTTGTCAAAGCTGTTTCTGGCTCTCTCTCCTTTTATAGCCTAGCATAGGCCAATCCTCACACTGTAACCATGCGGCCATCCTGGGGGACAGGTTCACTGTGATGTCACAAACAACCTCAAAATTCGAAGTTGTCCTGACAACCTCCATGCACACAGAGTTTCAGAGCCATCTCAGACCAGTCTGACTCCTCACCCTTTCCAGGTTGGATAGTTGTCCTTTTTCTGGATTTTTTCTCAGTTTCTAACTTTCTCCTCGAACTTTCAAAGGCCTGCTACATTCTCTCTAGACACTGGTTTCTTTCCTGTAAGATTATCCTGGGTTGTATCTCTATATTTCATGTAGATGCCCAAGTAGGTGGACGTTCCCCAGAGAAAGTCCTGGATTCCCTCCCAAGTTGAAGTTGCCCAGGCAATCCTCTGATGCCCAATGATCATGTCATCTCCTAGCACTCTGCCAATTCCACCTTGGCAGGTCACATGTTTTCCTTGCTTCTTCCTTTGGGGAAGTGTAAAAGATGCGTTCATAGATTGTAATAGTCTCATGGTTCTTTTTGTGGTGCGTATTGATAACGTATCCTCACAATTGCTACTTATTTATGATCTCTGTCCACACCGTACCATGTAATCTATATTTCCTAACACAGCTAATGTGATGTGCACCCGTGATGTGAAACAGTGAGGCACGGGCCCCGGAAGAGTAAGTGGGCACCTACCTGCTCCACCACAGGGACGGCCCTGAATTGTACTTTTGGACCAAGCTTCTGCCTGGACTTGCGAAGAGGTGGGCCTGTTTTGATTATTTGTGAAGGTGATTAGGAGTAACGTCATGGACAGTAACCTTTTCCCGTGGTTCATGGGTTTAGCATGGATCATGATCTCTGGGTAGTATTCCTCATCTATTTGGAATGGTCTACCTTTCTGTAGCATGAGTAAGCATTTTGAGGTGATTTTCCATGCTTGGAAGTGCACCTTCTCTAATCTCTTTCAGCCCCCAAAGCTTTAGGCCGTCATTCTGGACCCCTTTTTGGATTTTTGATTTTTGGTGAATTTATTGCCATACCCTGCATTAGTGCATCCTATATCTTTCAGATTTGCATCCTCATCGATTTAGACTTCTGTGTATGTCACATCATCTTCACCAGCATAAACCTAATCACACGCCCTCACCAAACACTTTTGGCTAATCATCTCTTTCACCCTCACCCAGCGCCCTGCTTTGACTCTAGGAACCCGCAATCAAATGTCCAGTGCCACCTGTTTTTTACTGCTTGCTTTTTCTTCACCAGGTCAGTGAGATCCTACGGTATTTGACTTTCTCCCTGGGGCTTGTTTCACTTCCTCTAAAGCCCTCACAGCCATTCTGGTGGTCACAAATGGCAGGATTACATCCTTTGTTCCGGCTGACTGGTATGCCATTGTGTGGCTATAGCCCATCTTCCTTCTGCATTCGTCCCTTGCTGGACACCAGGGCGGCTTCCAAGTCTTGGATAGCGGGAGTAAGGCTATGGTGAACTGAGCGGTGCACATGTCTTTATGCAATAGTGATTCCAGGTTCTTTGGATCAACACTCTGCAGAGGAATAGCTGGATCACATGAGACATGGATTCTTAAATTTCTGAGGCACTTCCACACCGCTTGGCATAGTGGCTGCACTGGTCTACACTCCCACCGGCAGTGCAGGAGGCTTCCCTTCTCTCCACCTCCTCTCTGACACTTGTTGTTTCCTGTCTGCTTCCTTATAGCCATTCTGACCCCTTTGACCTGCTGTGTCCTTGCAGTTTAGATTTTCATTTTCCTGAGCCTTAATGATGGTGAACAAGTTTTCATGCACCTGTTGTCTGTCTTTCGATCTTCTTGAGAGAGATCTCTGTTTCCATCTCTAGCCCAGGTTTTCATTGGCTTGTTGTTTTGTTTCTTGTGGAGAAGTGTAAGTTAATTGTATCTTTGGGCTTTTCACCCCTTGTCTGATGATTGCTTTGCAAACATCCTCCTTCAGTTGTTGTGCTGTCTTTGCATTGAGTCGGTTTCCTTGACTGGGCAGGAGCGTGTGCATTTGATGTCATCCCATTAGTTTCTTGTTTCCTTTGTTCCCCTTGCCCTGTCAAACATGCTTCTTCGCAATAAGCGGCTCACATAGATGGCAAAGAGCACTCTGCCTAGGTCTTCTCCTACCAGTTTCTCGGCTTCCAAGTGTGCCATTCAAGGCTTTAATCCATTTTGAGGTGGTGTGAGTGCCAGGTGTAACATCATGGTGTACTCTCGTTGTGTTCCATGTGGCTGTGCAGGCTTCCCAGCACCGTTTATTGTAGAGACTCTCCTTTCTCCACTGTCTCCTCTTGGCTCCCTGGTCGAAGATGGGCTATCCATGTACGTTTGAGTTGGGCTCTGGGCTCTCGATTCTGTTGCAGGGGTCTGTCTGCCTGTTTCAGGACCCAGACTGTGCCGTTTCGGTACCTAGCGCTTCATCCTATATGTTGAAATCAGAAAGGTTGATATGTCATGCTTTGTTCATTTTCCTGAGGATTCCCTGGCCTATGCAGGGTCTCTTGTTGCTGGCTAGAAACTTACGGATTCTCTCTTCTATCTCTGTGGGAAATATTGCTGCAACGTTGACTGTCATTTCATGGAATACAGAGATTCCTTTCTTCGGTATGGACCTTTCAAGTGTGTTAATTCTTCCATTCCTACATGCCGGAATATCCTTCTTTTTCCTTGTGTCTTCTTGAATTTCTTTCCCCAAATGTTTTTGGGTTTTCAATGGCCATAGCTTTCACCAGTTATGCTATAGTTCTTCAGAGAGATCTTCTTCTTCGTACTGGCAAGCTCTTGTTTGTTTGTTTGTTTGTTTTTAGCTTCAGTTTTTCTATTCTTTGCAACATTTAATTGGTTTTGTTTTGGCAGAAGTGCAATGCTGTGCTCACATCTGCTGGCAATTCTCCTGTACTTGCTGTGGAAGTCTGGCCCTGTCTAATGTCCCTTCCCATTTGCCTCTACACTACCTCGGACACCTGCCCCAGAATGATGGAAGCAGTGGTGAGGAGTCTCACCCCCAGACTTCCACCCGGCCCACACCGGGCCACTGATCCAGAGGGTGCGGACCTCACAGCAGCAACACGGGCTGGCCCCGTTCATGTTCCCTGGGCCACCTGCTGTTGAGTGCAATGGGACTTGAATATGTTACTTGAGCCCAACTCTGGCACTGTGTAGATGAGGCCAAGTTGTCTTTCGGGTCCAATGTGATTTCAGAGGATTTGTCATAATTGTGTCTCTGCTGTCACGTCATGCTTCATGGACACAGGGTTTCAGAGCCCACTTGGTGCAGTCTCATAACTCACCCTTCCCAGTTAGCCCAGGTTTGACCTTCGTTGCCCTTTTTTGGCTTGTGAATTTCTCTGAATTTCAAACGTTCAAGCAGAGTCTGTCTAAAGATGGACATCATCATTCATTATGGATTATTCAGGTGTGATTTCTGTTCGCCTTCCATTTGCTGGGTTCTTTTTTTCTTTTACATAGTATACTCGTCATGGTCTTCCTCAGCTATCTCCCTTAGATGTGCTTCGCAGTCCGTTCTCCTTCATTCCAAGTGATTAATTTTGTATTTCTTTAATCATGGTATGTTCTCTGGGCCGAGGTTGTGAGTGCTTTTGTGACTTTAGGTTGTTGTCTTTGAATTGCACTGGTCACTGTAGGAATCTTTGCTATCCTAGCCTAGATCAAACTTAGCACTGAGAACACATGATCATCTGGGTTGGTTTGACATCCTGAGATCAGAATCTCCAAATTCGAGGTGGACCTGCAACCCCCTTCACAGACAAAATGTTTCCGAGACAAATTAGACAAATCTGATGAATTCCTCTCTCCAGGAAAGAGATTTTTCTGTCTCCTTTCCGGATTTGCGAAGTTTGGAACCTGACCACTGATCCTTGAACGTTCCCCTAGATTCTGCCTAGATATGGGATTACTTAATTTCTATAGGCTGAGCCATTTGTTTGCCTTACATCCTCAGCCCTGGCCTGTTTATTTTTCTGAAACAGAATTGCAAAGTTCTAACGTTCAGCCAACTTCCTTGCAGATGGTGTCAAAACACATAGTCAATAATCCTGCTACAGCAAGAGGTAGGGGGAGAGAATTTCATTGGAGGGAAACTGAGCACTCTAGACTGGGAGGGCAGCCTTCACAAAGGAACGAAGGCCTCTGGAAAAGGGTGCCTTTCAGCACACTTGTAGAGCACTTCCAAAAAAAGAGACATACCCCAAGCATGACAGGGGTCCATTCCCTCAAGGCTTCCAAGACATTTCTTGGGACACATTAGCATGTACCCAGTGGGGCCCGTGGCGCCAGAGATATGGAAAGTGAGACTGACCTTCAAAGAATGCTAGGGGCCTAAGAAAGTAGACATCAATTCTTGTCTTCAATGTCCTCAAGACATCATTCTTGACTTTGGATTATGCTTAAGGCAGAAGTACAACCTAGGTCTGAAAAGGCCCAAGTGCAAGCTCTTGTTTCCCCATCAAGTTGCAAGCTTGAATCAGCACGGCCTCCCTTACACTTGAATAGATGTCAATGTTCTGCTCTCAGTGCTTGTCCCTCCATTCTCGCTTCTTGCCAAGGATTCCTTTCTTATCCCTTGAATCAGAGTCAGTTTGATCACTTCTACTTTCTATGGCCTCTTTCCGTTTGTCAAAGCTATTTCTGGGTATCTCTCCCTTTAATAGCCTATCCTAGGCCAATCCTCAGACTTTAACGATGCGGCCATCTTGGGGGACATGTTCACCGTGATGTCATAAATGACCTCAAAATTCTAAGTTGTCCTGACAACCTCCATTCACATAGTTTCAGAGCCATCTCAGACCAGTGTGACTCCTCACCTTTACCAGGCAGGATACTTTTTCTTTTTCTGGATTTCTTGTCGTTTTCTAACTTTCTCCTCGAACTTTGAAAGGCCTGCTACATTCTCTCTAGACACTGGTTTGTTTCCTGTAAGATTATCCTGGGTTTTATCTCTTATATCTTGGGTAGATGGCAAAGTGGGTGGACCTTCCCCAGAGAAAGTCATGGACTGCCTCCCAAGTTGAAGTTCCCAGGCAATCTTCTGATGTTCAATGATTGCGTCTTCTCCTAGCACTCTGCCAATTCCACCTTGGCAGGTCACATGTTTTTCTTCCTTCTTCCTTGGCGAAGTGTAGCAGATGCGCTCATATATTGTAATAGTCTCATAGTTCTTTTTCTGGGGATTCTTGATAAGGTATCCTCACAATTGACACTTATTTATGATCCCTGTCCGCACTGTACCATGAAATCTATATTTCCTAACACTGCTAATGTGATCTGCACCCGTGATGTGAAACAGAGAGGCCTGGGCTGCCCAAGCGAAACATGGACACTTACCCGCTCCACCACAGGGCAGGCCCTGAATTGTACTTTTGGACGAACCTTTTGCCTGAACTTGGGAAGACGTTGGCCTGTTTGGATTACTCGTGTAGGTGGTTAGTAGCAACATCATGGACTGTAAGATTTACCGTTGGTTCATGGTTTTGGGACTGATCATGTTCTCTTGGTAGTATTCCTCTTCGTCTAATCCAATGGTCTACATTACTGTAGCATCCGTAAGCATTTTGAGGTGATTTTCCATCCTTGGAAGTTCACCTTCTCTAATCTCTTTCAGCCCCCAAAGCTTTATGCCATCATTCTGTACCACTTTTTGGATTTTTGATTTTTGGTGAATTTGTTGCCATAACCCTGCATTAGAACATCCTATATCTTTCAGATTTTCATCCTCATCTATTTAGACTTCTGTGTACATTATATCATCTTCACCAGCAGAAGCCTAATCACAGGCCCTCACCACACACTTGTGCCTCATCATCTCTTTCTCCCTCACTCACTGCCTCGCTTTGCCTCTGGGAACCCCCAATCAAATGTCCCGTGCCACCTGTTGGTTAGTGCTTGTTTATTCTTCTCCTTGTAAGTGAGATCCTACGGTTTTTGACTCTCAACCTGGGGCTTGTTTCCCTTCCCCTAAAACCCTCACAGCCATTCTGGTGATCAAAGTGGCTGGATTGCATCCTTTGTCCCGGCTGAGTGGTATACCATTGTGTGGCTATAGCCCATCCTTCTGCATTCGTCCCTTGCTAAGCACCAGGGAGGCTTCCAAGTCTTGGCTAAGTGGGAGTAAGGCTGTGCTGAACTCGGCAGTGTACATGTCTTTATGCAATAGTGTTTCCAGGATCTTTAGATCAACTCACCACAGAGGAATATCTGGATCATATGGGACAAGGATTCTTAAATTTCTGAGGCAGTTCCACACTGCTTGGCGTAGTGGCTGCACCAGTTTCCACTCCCACCAGCAGTGCAGTAGTCTTCCCTTCTCTCCACCTCCTCGCTGCCACTTGTTTCCTGTCTGCTTCCTTATAGCCATTCTGACCACAGTGAGCTGCTGTGCCCTTGCAGTTTGCATTTGCATTGGCCTGAGACTTAATGATGGTGAACAAATATTCATGCACCTGTTGGCCCTCTTTCGATCTTCTTGGGAGAAATCTGTGTTTCCATCTTTTGCCCAGGTTTTAATTGGCTTTTTGTTTTGTTTCTTGTGGAGAGGTGCAAGTTGATTGTATGTTTGGGCTTTTCACCCGTTGTCCGATGTGTGGTTTGCAAACATCGTCTCCCAGTTGTTGTGCTGTCTTTGCATTGAGTCGTTGGTTTCCTTGATTGGGCAGAAGCTTGTGCATTTGATGTGGTCCCATTTGTTTCTTGTTTCCTTTGTTGCCCTTGCCCAGTCGGACTTGCTTCTTCCAAATAGGTGGCTCAGACAGATTGCAAAGAGCACTCTGCCTAGGTCTTCTCCTACAAGGTTCATGGTTTCAAGTCTGCCATTCAAGGCTTTAATCGATTTCCAGAATGTATGTGAGACAGGTGTAACATCATGGTGTACTCTCGTTGTGCTCCATGTGGCTGTGCAGGCTTGCCAGCACCGTTGATTGTAGAGACTCTCCTTTCTCCACTGTCTCCTAGTGGATCCCTGGTTGAAAATTGGATGTCCATGTAAGTTTGAGTTGGGCTCTGGGCTCTCAATTCAGTTGCATGGGTCTGTGTGCCTGTTTTAGGGCCCAGACTGTGCCGTTTTGGAACCTAGCACTTCGTCCTTTATGTTGAAAGCATAAAGTGTGACACGTCCTGCTTAGATCGTTTTCCTTAGGATTCCTTGGCCTATTCTGGGTCACTTGTTGCTGGCTAGAAACTTTCGGGTTCTGTGTTGTATCTCTGTGCCAAATATTGCTGCAACATTGAATGGGATTGCATGGAATCCAGAAATTCCTTTCTCTGGTATGGACGTTTCAAGTGTGTTAATGCTTCCATTCCTAGATCCAGGAATATCCTTCTTTCCCCTTGTTTCTTCTTGAATTTCTTTCCCAAACGTTTCCTAGTTGTTGATTGACATAGCTTTCACCTGTTTTGCTAAGGTTCTTCATAGAGATCTTAGTCTTCTCACTTGCAAGCTGGTTTTTATTTTTTTTAGCTTCATTTTTTTATACTTCACAACGTTTAATTGGTTTTATTTTGGCAGAACTGCCTTGCAGAGCTCACATCTGCTGGCAATGCTCCTGTATTTGCTGTGGAAGTCTGGCCCTGTCTAATGTCACTTTCCATCTGCCTCTAGACTACCTTGGATGCCGGCCCCAGAATGACTGAAGCAGTGGTGAGGAGGCACACCATGTTGGTCCACGTGCCCCACGTCAGGCCACCCACCCAGAAGGTTCGGACGTCACCGCTGCACCACCGGCTGGCCCCTTTCATGTTCCATTGGCAACCTGCAGTTGAGTGGAATGGGACTTGAATATGCTACTTGAGCCCAACTCGCACTGTGTAGATGAGGCCAGGTTGTTCTTCGGGTCCACTGTGATGTCAGAGGATTTGTCATAATCGTGTCTCTGCTGTCCTGGCAAGCTTCACGGACACATGGTTTCCTGGCCCGCTTGGAGCAGTCTCATAACTCACCATTCCCATTTAGCCCAGGCTTGACCTTCGCTGCCCTTTTTTGGCTTGTGAATTTCTATGACTTTCAAACGTTCCAGCAGAGTCTGTCTAAAGACTGACATCATCTTTCATTGTAGATTATCAAGGTGTGATTTCTGTTCGCCTTCCATTTTCTGGGAGCTTTGTTTCTTTTCCATAGTATAATCATCATGGTATTTCTCAGCTATCTCCCTTAGACATGCTTATCACTCCGTTCTCCTTCATTCCCGGTGATTAATTTTGCATTTCTTGAATCACCGTATGTTCTCTAGGCCGAGGTGTGAGTGCTTTCGTGACTCTTGGTTGTTGTCTTGGTATTTGCACCGGTCACTTGAAGGTGTCTTTGCTATCCTAGCCTAGGTCAAACTCGCAGTGAGAACACGTGGTCATCTGGGTTGATTTGACATCCTGAGATCAGAAACTCCAAATTCGAGGTGGTCCTGGCAACCCCCTTCATGGACACAATGTTTCCGAGACAAATTAGACAAATCTGATGAATTCCTCTCTCCAGGAAAGATATTTTTCTGTCTCTTTTTTGGATTGGGAAGTTTCAAACTTGACCCCTGATCATTGAACGTTCCCCTAGATTCCGTCAAGATATGGGCTTAAGTTATTTCTATAGGCTGTGCCATTTGTTTGCCTTACATCCTCAGCCCTAGCCTGTTTATTTTTCTTGAAACAGAATTCTAATATCTAATGTTAAACCAATTTCCTTACATATGGTGTCAAAACAAATAATCAATAATCCTTGTACAGCAAGAGGTCGGGGGAGAGAATTTCATTGGGGGCAAACTGAGCACACTAGCCTGGGAGGGCAGCCTTCACAAAGGAACGAAGCCCTCTGGAAAAGGGTGCTTTTCAGCACACTTGTAGAGCACTTCCAAAGAGACATACCCCAAGCGTGACAGGGGTCCATTCCTTCAAGGCTTCCAAGACATCTCTTGGGACACATTAGCATGTACGCTGTGGGCCCCCGTGACGCCAGAGCTATGGAAAGTGAGACTGATCTTCAAAGAATGCTAGGGGTCTAGGAAAGGAGGCCTCGATTCTTCTCTTCAATGTCCTCAAGACCTCATTCTTGACTTTGGCTTATGCTTAAGGAAGAAGGACAACGTAGTTCTGATAGGGCCCAAGTGTGGCATCTTGTTTCCAATCAAGTTTCAAGCTTGAATCAGCATGCCGCCCCCTTAGACTTGAACAGATGACAATGTTCTCTCAGTGCTTGTCCTTCTATTCTCACTTCTTGCCAAGGATTCTTTCCTTATCCCTTCAATCAGAGTCGGTTTGATCTCCTACTTTCTGTGCCCGCTTTCTGTTTGTCAAAGCTGTTTCTTGTTATCTCTCCCTTTAATAGCCTATCCTAGGCCAATCCTCAGACTGTAACCATGCGGCCCTCTTGGGGGACATGTTCACGATGATGTCATAAAGAACGTCAAAATTCTAAGTTGTCCTGACAACCTCCATGCACACAGAATTTCAGAGCTATCTCAGACCAGTCTGACTCCTAACCCTTTCCAGAAAGGAGAGTTTTCCTTTTTCTGGATTTCTTGTCGGTTTCTAACTTGCTCCTCAAACTTTGAAAGGCCGAGCACAATCTCGCTAGACACTGGTTTGTTTCCTGTAAGATTATCCTGGGTTGTATCTCTTATATCTTGTGTAGGCGGCCAAGTGGGTGGACATTCCCCAGAGAAAGTCCTGGACTCCCTCCCAAGTTGAAGTTGCCCAGGCAATCCTCTGATGCACAATGATCGTGTCATCTCCTAGCACTCTGCCAACTCCACCTTGGCAGGTCACATGTTTTCCTTCCTTCGTCCTTTGGGGAAGTGTACCAAATGCGTATATAGATTGTAATAGTCTCGTGGTTCTTTTTCTCTTGCGTATTGATAAGCTATCCTCACAAGGGCTACTTATTTATGATCTCTGTCCGCATCGTACCATGAAATCTATATTTGCTAACACTGCTAATGAGATCTGCACCCCTGATGTGAATCAGTGAGTCCCGGACCACCAAAGCAGAACGTGGGCACTTACCCCGTCTACCACAGGGCCGGCCCCGAATTGTACTTTTGGACCAACCTTTAGACTGAGCTTGGGAAAACGTGTGCCTGTTTTGATTATTTGTGAAGGTGATTAGTAGTAATATCATGGACAGTAACCCTTTCCTGTTGTTCATGGGTTTAGCACGGATCATGTTCTTTGGGGAGTATTCCTCTTGATCTGTTTGGAATGGTTTACCTTTCTGCAGCATCAGTAAGAATTTTAAGGTGATTTTCCATCCTTGGAAGGTCACCTTCGCGATTCTTTTTCAGCCCCCAAAGCTTTATGGCATCATTCTGGACCCCTTTTTGGATCTTTGATTTTTGCTGAATTTATTTCCATAAACCTGCATTAAAACATCCTATATCTTTCAGATAGCTTACATCATAGTCACCAGCATAAGCCTAATCACAGGCCCTCACCACACTCTTGTGCCTCACCATCTCTTTCCCCCACCCCCCCACCGACCTGCTTTGCCTCTGGGAATCCCCAATCAAATGTTCCATGCCACCTGTTCATCATCTGGGTAGGTTGACATCCTGAGATCAGAAGCTCCAAATTCGAGGTGGACCTTGAAACCCCCTTCATGGACACAGTGTCCTTCTATCATTAGTATAATCCAAAATCAAGAATGTTCTCATGAGGACATTGAAGAGAAGAATCGATGCCACCTTTCCTACGCCTCTAGCATTCTCTGAAGATCAGTCTCACTTTCCAAAGCTCTGGCGTCATGGGTTCTCACTGGGTACATGTTAATGTGTCTCTGTTTGGAAGGGCTTTACAAGTGTGCTGAAATACACCCTTTTATACAGGGCTTCATTTCTTTGTGAAGGCAGTATGTCCGTGAAAGGGGTTGCCAGGACCACGCGAATTTGGAGTTTCTGATCTCAGGATGTCAAATCAACCCAGATAACCACATGTTCTCAGTGCTTAGTTTGACCCAGCTAGGATAGCAAGCAGTCCTACAAGTGACCGGTGCAAATTCAAAGACAACAACCAAGAGTCACGAAAGCAATCACACCTTGGAATGGAGAACATACAGTGATTAAAGAAATACAAAATTAATCATTACAAACTGAGGAGAACAGACTGATAAGCATATCTAAGGGAGATAGTTGAGAAAGACCGTGATGAGTATAATATGGAAAAGAAAAAAGTCCCAGAAAATGGAAGGTGAACAAAAATCACACCTGAATAATCCACAATGAGAGATGTCAGTCTTTACACAGACTCTGCTTGAACGTTTGAAAGTCAGAGAAATTCACAAGCCAAAAGACGGCAGCAAAGGTCAAACCTGCGCTAACTGCTCCAAGCAGGCTCTGAAGCCCTGTTTCAATGAAGCTTGCCGGGACAGCAGAGACACAATTATGACAAATCCCCTGACATCACGGTGGACACGAAAAACAACCTGGCCTCATCTATACACTGCCAGAGTTGGGCTCAAGTAGCATATTCAAATCCCATTGTACTCAACTGCAGGTGGCCAAAGGAACATGAAAGCGGCCTGCCAGTGATGTAGTGGTTAGGTCCACAACTTCCAGGTCGGTGATCCAGGATGGGCCGGGTGGAATCCTGAGTGTGAGCCTCCTAACCATTGCTTCAGTCATCCTGGATCTGGCGGCCGAGGTAGTGTAGAGGCAGAGGGGAAGGGACATTAGACAGGGACAAATTTCCACAGCAAATACAGGAGCATTGCCAGCAGATGTGAGCTCAGTGATGCACTTCTGCCAAAACAAAACCGATTACAAGTTGCAAAGAATACAAAAACTGAAGCTCAAAAAAAACAAAACAAAAGAAAACAAACACGTTGCCAGTAAGAAGAATAAGATCTCTATGAAGAAACTTAGCAAACCAGGTGAAAGCCATGTCAATTCGAAAACAAGCAAATCTTTGGAGAAAGGAATTATAGAAGACACAAGGAAAAAGAAGGATATTACGGGATCTAGGAATGGAAGAATTAACAGGAAGATGGGCTATAGCCACACAATGGCATACCAGTCAGCCGGATCAAAGGATGCAACCCAGCCATTTGTGACCACCAGAATGGCTGTGAGGGTTTTAGGGAAGTGAAACAAGCCCCAGGGAGAAAGTCAAATACCATAGGACCTCACTTAAGAGGAGAAGAAAAAACAAGCGGTCAGGAACAGGTGGCACGGGACATTTGATTGGGGGTTCCTAGAGACAAAGCGGGGAGGTGTGAGAGGGTGAAACAGATGATGAGGCACAAGTGTGTGGTGAGGGCCTGCTATTAGGCTTTTGCAGGTGAAGATGATGTAAGCTACACGGAAGTCTACATCGATGAGGATGCAAATCGGAAAGATATGGGATGTTCTAATGCAGGGTTATGGCAATAAATTCACCTAAAAGCAAAAAATCTAAAAAGGGGTCCAGAATGACGGCATAAAGCTTTGGGGCTGAAAGAGATTGGAGAAGATGAACTTCCCAGGCTGTAAAATCACCTCAAAATGCATACTGATGCGACAGAAAGGTAGACCATTCCAAATAGATGAAGAGGAATACTACCCACAGAACATGATGTGTGCTAAACCCATGCACCAACGGAAAAGGTTACCGTCCATGACGTTACTACTAATCACCTTCACGAATAATCCAAACAGGCCCACGTGTTCCCAAGCTCAGGCAAAAGGTTGGTCCAAAAGTCCAATTCAGGGCCAGCCCTGTGGTGGAGCGGGTAAGTGCCCACATTCCGCTTGGCCGGCCCAGGCCTCAGTGTTTCACATCACGGGTGCAGATCACATTAGCAGTGTTAGGAAATATAGATTTCATGGTACGGTGCGGACAGGGATCATAAACTAAGTAGCAATGGTGAGGTAACCTTATCAATATGCACCAGAAAAAGAACCGTGAGGCTTTTACAATCCATGAACGCATCTGGTACACTTCCCCAAAGGAAGAAGGAAGGAAAACATGGTACCTGCCAAGTAGGAATCGGCAGAGTGCTAGGAGATGACACGATCATTGCGCATCAGAGGATTGCCCGGGCAACTTCAACTTGGGAGGGACTCCAGGACTTTCTCTGGGGAACGTTCACCCACTTGGCCATCTACATAAAATGTAAGGGATAAAACCCAGGATAATCTTACAGGAAAGAAACCAGTGTCTAGAGAGAATGTAGCAGGCCTTTCAAAGTTCGAGGAGAAAGTCAGAAACTGACAAGAAATCGAGAAAAAGGAAAACTATCCTACCTGGAAAGGGTGAGGAGTCGGACTGGCCTGAGATGGCTCTGAAACTCTGTGTGCACGCAGGTTGTCAGGACAACTTCGAATTTTGAGGTTGTTTATGACATCACGAGGATCATGTCCGCCAAGATGGCCGCACGGTTACAGACTGAGGATTGGCCTAGGCTAGGCTATTAAAGGCAGAGATACCCAGAAACAGCTTTGAGAAACAGAAAGCGGACACAGAAACTGGAAGACATAAAACAGACGCTGATTCGAGGGGTAAGAAAGGAATCCTTGGCAAGAAGCGAGAATAGAGGGACAAGCCCCGAGAGGAGAACGTTGTCATCTATTCAAGTCTATGGGGAGGCCATGCTGATTCAAGCTTGCGACTTGATTGGAAGCAAGAGGCCGGACTTGGGCCTTATCAGACCTACGTGGTTCTTCTGCCTTAAGCATAAGCCAAAGTCAAGAATGATGTCTTGAGGACGTTGAAGAGAAGAATCGATGCCTCCTTTCCTAGGCCCCTGGCATTCTTTGCAGATCAGTCTCACTTTCCATAGCTCTGGCGTCACATAGCTAATGTGTCCCAAGAGATGTCTTGGAAGCCTTGAAGGAATGGACCCCTGTCACGCTTGGGGTATGTCTCTTTGTTTGGAAGTGTTCTACAAGGGTGCTGGAAAGCACCCTTTTGCACAGGGCTTCGTTCCTTCATGAAGGCTGCCCTCCCAGGCTAGTGTGCTCAGTTTGCCGCCAATGAAATTCTCTCCCCCTACCTCTTGCCATAGAAGGATAGTTGATTATGTGTTTTGAAACCATATCTAAGGAAGTGGGTTGAAAATTAGAACATTAGAATTCTGTTTCAAGAAAAATAAACAGGGCAGGGCTGAGGATGTAAGGCAAACAAATGGCACAGCCTATAGAAATAAAGTAAGCCCGTATCTAGACGGAATCTAGGGGAACGTTCCAGGATCAGGGGTGAAGTTCGAAACTTCCAAGATCCGGAAAGGAGACAGAAAAATATCTTTCCTGGAGAGAGGAATTCATCAGATTTGTCTAATTTGTCTTGGAAACATTGTGTCCGTGAAGGGGGATGCCAGGACCACCTCGAATTTGGAGTTTCTGATCTCAGGATGTCAAACCAACCCAGATGACCCTGTGTTCTCAGTGCTTAGTTTGACCTGGGCTAGGACAGCAAAGACTCCTTCAAGTGACTGGTGCAAGTTCAAAGACAACATCCAAGAGTCATGAAAGCACTCACACCTCGGCCTAGAGAACATACGGTGATTCAAGAAATGCAAAATTAATCACTTGGAATGAAGGGGAACGGACTGATAAGCATGTCTAAGGGGGATAGCTGAGAAATACCATGACGATTACACTATGGAAAAGAGAATAAGGTCCCAGAAAATGGAAGGTGAACAGAAATCACACCTGGATAATCCACAATGAAAGATGATGTCCGTCTTTAGACAGACTCTGCTGGAACGTTTGAAAGTCAGAGAAATTCACAAGCCAAAAGACGGAAGCGAACGTCAAGCCTGGGCTAAGTGGGAAGGGTGAGTTATGAGGCTGCTCCAAGCGGGCCATGAAACCGTGTGTCCATGAAGCTTGCCAGGACAGCAGAGACACGATTATGACAAATCCTCTGACATCACAGTGGACCCGAACAACAACCTGGCCTCATCTATAAAGTGACAGAGTTGGGCTCAAGTAGCATATTCAAGTCCCATTGCCCTCAACTGCAGATTGCCAATGGAACATGAAAGGGGCCGGCCGGTGGTGCAGCGGTGAGGTCCACACCTTCTGGGTCGGTGGCCCGTGGTGGGCCGGGTGGACCCTCGGGTGAGCCTGCTCCCCACTGCTTCAGTCATTCTGGGGCAGGCATCCGAGGTAGTGCAGAGGCAGATGGGAAGGGACGTTAGACAGGGCCAGACTTTCACAGCAAATACAGGAGCATTGCCAGCAGATGTGAGCTCAGCGATGCACTTCTGCCAAAACAAAACCAATTCAAAGTTGCAAAGAATAGAAAAACAAGCTGAAAAAACAAAATGAAAAACTGCATGCCAGTGAGAAGGATAAGATCTCTAGGAAGAAACTTAGCAAAACAGGTGAAGGCCATGTCAATGGAAAACTAACAAACTTTGGGGGAAAGAAATTCAAGAAGACACAAGGAGAAAGAAGGAGATTCCAGGATCTAGGAATGGAAGCATCAACACACTTGAAACGTCCATACCAGAGAAAGGAATCTCTGACTTCCATGCAATCCCTGTCAGCGTTGCAGCAATGTTTCCCACAGAGACAGAAGAGGGAATCCTAAAGTTTCTAGCCAGCAACAAGAGACCCTGACTAGGCAAAGGAATCCTCAGGAAAACGAAAAAAGCAGGACTTGGCACACTTTCCGATTTCAACATATAGGACGAAGCACTAGGTACCGAGACGGCACAGTCTGGGCCCCAAAACAGGCACACAGACCCATGCAACAGAATCGAGAACCCAGAGCCCAACTCAAACGTACATGGACAGCCCATTTTCGACCAGGGAGCCAAGAGGAGACAGCGGAGAAAGGAGAGCCTCTACCATAAATGGTGCTGGGAAGCCTGCACAGCCACATGGAACACAACAAGAGTACACCATGATGTTACACCTGGCACACACACCACCTGAAATGGATCAAAGCCTTGAATGGCAGACTTGAAACCGTGAACCTTGTAGCAGAAGACCTAGGCAGAGTGCTCTTTGCCATCTGTCTGAGCCGCCTGTTTGGAAGAAGCAAGTCCGACTGGGCCAGGGCAACCAAGTCAACAAGAAACCAACGGGACCACGTCAAATGGGGACGCTTCTGCCCAGTGAAGGAAACCATCGACTGAATGCAAAGATAGCACAACAACTGGGAGAGGATGTTTGCAAACCACACATCGGACAAGGGGTGAAAAGCCCAAAGATGCAATCAACTCTCACATCTCCACAAGAAAAACAAGAAGCCAATGAAAACCTGGGCAAAAGTTGGAAACAGAGATTTCTGCCAAGAAGATCGAAAGAGGGCCAACGGGTGCATGAAAACTTGTTCACCATCATTAAGTCTCAGGCCAATGCAAATGCAAACTGCAAGGACACAGCAGCTCACTGTGGTCAGAATGGCTATAAGGAAGCAGACAGGAAGCAACAAGTGTCAGAGAGGAGGTGGAGAGAAGGGAAGCCTCCTGCACCGTTGGTGGGAGTGCAGACCGGTGCAGCCACTACGCCAAGCGGTGTGGAACTGCCTCAGAACTTGAAGAATCCATGTCCCATATGATCCAGCTATTCCTCTGCGGCGTGTTGATCCAAAGAACTCGGAAACACTACTGCATAGTGTACAAGCAGAATATGTCTAAAGACTGACGTCTATCACTGTGGACTATTCACTTGTGATTTCTGTTGGCCTTCCATTCGACAGGACCTTATTTTCTTTTCCATAGTCCAATCGTCATGGTCTTTCTGAGGTATCTCCCTTTGGTATGCTTATCAGTGCGTTCTCCTTCATTCCAAGTTATGAATTTTGCATTTCTTTAATCACCTTAGGTTCTGTAGGCAGAAGTGTGAGTCCTTTCGTGATTGTTGGGTGTTGTCTTGGAATTTTTATAGGTCACTTGTAGGAATCTTTGCTATCCTCGTCTAGTTGACACTGCGCCCTGAGAACTCGTGGTCGTCTTGGCTGGTTTGACATTCTGAGATCAGACACTCCAGATTCGTGGGGGTCCTGGCAACCGCCTTCATGGACATTATGTTTCTGAGACAAGTTAGCAAAATCTGATGAACTCCTCTCTCCAGGTAACAGATTTTTCTGTCTCTTTACTGGATTTGGAAAATTTCGAACTTAACCCCTGATCCTTGGGCGCTCCACCAGATTAGGTCTAGATACTGGCTTACTTTATTTCCACAGGGTTTTCTATTGGTTTGACTTACATCTTCAGCTCTGGCATGTGTAGTTTTCTTTAAATATAATGGTAGTGTTCTAATTTTCAGCCAACCCCCTTCCATATGGTGTCAAAACACAGAGTCAGTACTCTTTCTACGGCAAGAGATAATGGGAGAGAATTTCTACTAATTACCATTACGAATAACCAAAGCAGGCCAACATCATCCCTAATTCAGGCAAAAGTTTGATCCAAAAGTCCATTTCAGTGCCAGCCCTGCGGTGTACTGGGTATGTGCGCACGTTCCGCCTGGGCGGCCAGGGCTTCATTGGTTAGCACCATGGGTGTGGATCAGATTAGTAGCATTAGCAAATATAGATTTCACGGTATGGTGCGGACAGACATCCTAAAGAAATCGAAATTTTGAAGAGACGTTATGAGTACACACCAGAAAAAGAACCATGGGAATATTACAAACTATGAATGCATCAGGAACACTTCCCCAAATAATGAAGGAAGGAAAACATGTGACCTGCCAAAATGGAATTGTCAGACTGCTAGGAGATGACATGATCATTGCGCATCAGAGGATTGCCTGGGAAAAGTCATCTTGGGAGGGCCTCCCTGACTTTCTCTTGGGAAAGTCAACCCATTTGGCCTCATCCACAAAAGATAAGAGAGAAAACCCAGATTAATACAAAAGGAAAGAAACCAGTGTCTAGAGGGAAGGTAGCAGACATTTTCAAGTTCGAGGAGAAAGTTAGAAACAGACAAGAAATACATAACGACGAAAACTATCCTACCTGGAAAGGGGGAGTAATCAGACTGGGATGAGATGGTTCTGAAGAACCGTGTGCATGGAGTTCATCAGGACAACTTCGAATTCTGAGGGTGTTTATGACATCACGGTGAACATGTCACCCAAGATGGCCACAGGTTTCCAGCCCGAGGATTGGCATAGGCTAGGATATTCAAGTGAGGGATACTCAGAAACAGCTTTTGCCCACAGAAACAGGGCACAGAAAGTTCAAGAGATCAAAGATACGCTAATTCAAGGGATAAGACAGGAATCATTGTTAAGAAGCCATAATAGAGGGACAAGCACTGAGAGGAGAACATTGCCATCTCCTCATGTCAAAGAGGAGGCTGTTCTGATTCAAGCTTGAAACTTGATTTGAAACAAGAGGTTGGAACTATGAGACCTATGTTGTCCCTCTGCCTCACTCAAAATCCAAAGTCAAGCATGATCTCTTGAGGTCATTGTAGAGAAGAATCAAGGCCGCCGTCCTAGGCCACTAGCATTTTTTAAAGAGAAGTCTCACTTTCCATAGCTCTGGCATCACGGGTGCCCACTGGCTACATGCTAATGTGTCACAAGACACCTCTTTGAAGCCTGGAAGGAATGGACTCCTGTCATGCTTGGGGTATGTCTCTTGGTTTGGAAGGACTCTAGAACTTGCTCAAAAGCACCCTTTTGCAGAGGGGTTCATTCCTTGGTGAATGCTGCACTCCAAGGCTAGAGTCCTAAGTTGGGATCAATGAGATTCTCTCCCCCTTCTCTTGCCGTAGAAGGAGTATTGATTATGTGTTTCAACACCACATGTAACGATGTTGCCTGAAAATTAGAACAATATCATTATATTTAAAGAAAAATAAACACGCCACAGGTGAAGATATAAATCAAACAAATAACAAACCCTGTGGAAACAAAGTAAGCCAGTATCTAGACATAATCTAGGAGAGTGTTCAAGGATCAAGGGTGAAGTTCGAACTTTCCAAATCCAGAAATCGAAAGAAGGATCGCTCACCTGGAAAGAGAAATTCATCACATTCGTCTAATTTGTTACGGAACCATTGTGTCCGTGAAGATGGTTGCCAGGACAACCTCAAATCTGGAGTTTCTGATCTCAGAATCTCTAACCAAGGAAGATGACCACATGTTCTCAGTGCTCAGTGTCACCTCGGCCAGGATAGCACAGATTCCTTCAAGTGACCAATGGAAATTCAAAGACAACACCCAACAATCACGAAAGCACTCTCACAACGGCCAACAGAACATATCGTGATCAAAGAAATGCAAAATTTATAACTTGGAATGAAAATTGAACAAACTGATAAGCATATCGAAGGGAGATAGCTTAGCAATACCGTGATGATTAGCCTATGGAAAAGAAAAAAGGTCCCAGAAAATGTAAGGCAAACAGAAATCACAACTGAATAATCCACAGTGAAAGACGGCCGTGTTTAGACAGATTCTGCTTAAACGTTTGAAAGTCAGAAAAGTCACAACCCCAAAACCTGCAGTGAAGGTCAAACCTGGGCTAAATGGAATGGGTGAGTTCTGAGACTGCTCCAAGCGGGCTCTGAAACCTTGTGTCCATGAAGCTTGCTGGCACAGCACAGACACAATTCTCAGAAATCCTATGACATCACAGTGGACCAGGAAAACAACATGGCTTCATCTACACAGGGCCAGAGCTGGGCTCCAGTAGCATATTGAAGTCACATTCCAAAACAGCAGGTTGCCAATGGAACATGAAAGGGGCTGGCCACTGGTGAAGCTGTGAAGTCCGTGCCTTCTGGGTCCGCAGCCCGTGGTCGTCCATTTGTGCTCTTGGGGTTGAGCCTCCTCACCGCTGGTACAGCCATCCTGGGAGAGTCCTGGGAGGTAGTGTAGAGGCAGATGGGAAGTGACGTTAGACAGTGCCACTCTTGCTCAGCAAATACAGCAGCACGACCAGCAGATGTGAGCACTGCCATAAACTTCTGCCAAAACAGAACCAATTAAAAGTTGCAAAGAATAGAAAAGCTGAGCCTCAAAAAAAGAAGCATGTCACTAAGAATACTAAGGTATCTAGGACTAACCTTCACTAAACAGGTGGAAACATTATAAACCTATACTAGCAAAGCTTTGGCTAAAGAAATTCCAGAAGACACAAGCAAATGGAAGACTATTCCTTGCTGTTGGAATGGAAGAACTAACACACTTGAAACGTCCATAGCGGATAGAGTAATCTGTGGATTCCAAGCAATCCCAGTCAAAGTTGCAGTGATCTTTCCCACAGAAATAGAAGAGAGAATAATAAAGTCTCTATCCAGAAGGAAAGGACCCTGAATACCCAAAGGAATCCTGAAGAAAATGAACAAAGCAGGACGTGGCACACTTTCCGATTTCAACATATAGGACGAAGTGCTAGGAACCGAAACGGCACAGTCTGGGCCCAAAAACAGGCACACAAATCCATGGAACAGAATCGAGAGCCCAGAGGTCAACTCACGCATATATGCACATGCATACATGCACAACACATTTTCAACCAGGGAACCAAGAGTACACAGCGGAGAAAGTAGAGTCTCGACAAGAAACGGTGCTGGGAAGACTGCACAGCCAAATGTAACACAATGAGAGTAGAGCATAATGTTACACTAGTCACACACACCACCTCGAAACGGATTAAAGACTTGAATGGAAGACTTGAAACCGTGAGACTTCTAGGAGAAAACCTAGGCAGCATGCTCATTGCCATCTGTCTTAGCAGCCTATTTGGAAGAAGCGTGTGTGACAGGAATGGGCAACAAAGGAAACAGGCAGATGGGAAGCGACGTTAGACTGGGCCAGTCTTCCTCAGCAAATACAGCAGCATTGCCAGCAGATGTGAGCACAGCAGTAAACATCTGCCTAAATAAAACCAATCAAAATTTGCAAAGGATAGAAAAACTGAACCTCAAAAAAGAAAAAAAGCATGCTACTAGGAAGAACAAGATATCTAGGAATAACCTGTGCCAAACAGGTGAAAGCTATGTAAACCGAGAAGTAGCAAAGCTTTGGGGAAAGAAATTCCACAAGATACAAGGAAACGGAAGGGCATCAGTGCACATGGAATGGAAGAAAACGAAGGAAGAATGAAGTATCATCACAATGATACCTTTCTTATCCCTGGAATCAGCATCTCTTTGATCTCTTCAAGTTTCTGTGCCTGGTTTCTGTTTGGAAAAGCTGTTTCTGGGTATCTCTCACTTGAGTATCCCAGCCTAAGCCAATCCTGGTACTGTAACCATGCAGCCATCTGGGGTGACACGTTCGCTGTAATGTCATAAACACTCTCAGAATTCAAAGTTGTCCTGACAACCTCCATGGACACAGTGTTTCAGAGCCGTCTCCTCCCAGCCTGACTACTCCCCCTTTCCAGGAAGGATAGTTTTCCTTGTTCTGGATGTGTTGTTGGTTTTCAGCTTTGTCCTCTAACTCGGAAAGGTCTACTACATTCCCTCTAGACACCGGTTTCTTTCCTTTAAGATTATCCTGGGTTTTATCGCATATCTTTTGTGGATATGGCCAACTGGGTGGACTTTCCCCAGAGAAAGTCCTGGACTCCCTCCCAAGTAGACGTTGCCCAGGAAATCCTGTGATGCACAATGATCGTGTGATCTCATGGCAGTCTGACAATTCCACCTTGGTGGGTCACATATTTTCCTTCCTTCATGATTTGGGAAAGCGTACAAGATGCGTTCATAGACTCTAATATTCTCATGGTTCTTTTTCTGGTGAGTATTGATAAGGTCTCCTCACAATTACTACTTCTTTATGATCTCTGTGCCAACCATACCTTGAAATCGGGATTTCCTAATGCTAGAAATCTGATCTGTACCCATGATGCTAGCCCCTGAAGCCTGGGCCACGCAAGAGGAAGTTGGGCACTTACCTGCTGCACCACAGGGCCGGCAATGAATTAGACTTCTGCACCAACTTTTGGCCTGAACTTGGGAAGATGTTGGCCTGCTTCAATCATTCGTGAAGGGAATCAGTAGGAACATCATGGAAGGTATTATTTTCCATTGGTTCATGAGTTTAGCACGGAACATGTTCTCTTGCTAGTATTCCGCTTCATCACTTTGCGAAGGTCTACCATTCTGTAGCATCATTAAGCACTTTGAGGTGATTACCAATCCTTGGAAGTTCATCCTCTCTGATCTCTTTCAGCCTATAAAGCTTTAGGCCATAAGTCTGCACCCCTTTTTGGAGTTTTGATTTTATGTGAATTGATTGCCGTAACCCTGCATTCTAACATGCTATAGCTTTCAGATCTACATCCTCATAGATTTAGACTTCTGAGTAGGTTACATCATCTTCACCACCGGAAGGCTAATTACAGGCTCTGATGATACTTGTGCCTAATCAACTGTTTCTCCCCCTGGCCCTCGCCTCCTTTTCCGCTGGGAACTACCAATCCCATGTCACATGCTACCTGTTTGTTGGTCCGTTTTTCCTCTTCTCCTGTACGTGAGATCCTGTGGTATTTGACCTTACCCCTGGCGCTTGTTTCAGTTCCTCTAGAACCCTCAGGAGGCATTCTGGTGGTCACAAATGGCTGGACTGCATCTGTTCCTACAGCTGAGTGCTATGCCATTGTGTGGCTATAGCCCATCTTCCTTCTCCATTCGTCCCTTGATGGGCATCAGGGAGGCTTCCAAGTCTTGGATATCGGGAGTAAGGCTGTGGTGAATACAGCAGTGCACGGATCTCTGTGCATTACTGTTTCCATGATCTTTGGATATATACGTCACGGAGGAATAGCTGGATCATATGCTAGGTGGATTCTGAAACATTCAGAATTTTCACTCCTTTGTGTAGTGGCTGCATTGGCTCAAACTCCCACCTGCAGTGCAGGAGGCTTCCCTTCTCTCCACCTCCTCTCTGAAACTTGTTTCGTGTCTTCACCCTTATAGCCATTCTGACCACTGTGAGCTGCTATCTCATTGCACTTCGGATTTGCATTGGCCTCAGACTTAATGATGAGGAACATGTTTTCATACAGCCTGTTGGCCATCTTTCTATCTTCCTGGGAGAAATGTGTGTTTCCATCTTTTGCCCAGGTTTTGTTGCGCTCATTGATTTTTTTCCTGTGGAGATGTATGAGTTCACTGGCTCTTATGGCTGTTCACCCCTTCTCCGATGTCTGTTCTGCAAACATCCTGTCGCAGATGTTGTGCTGTCTTTGCATTGAGTCAATGGAGTCGTTGGCCGGGTAGAAGCTTCTGCGTTGGATGGAGTCACGCTTGTTTCTTGTTTCTTTTGTTGCCCTTACCCAGTCACACATGCTTCTTCCAAGTAAGTGGCTATGCCAGATGGCAAAGAGCAAGCTGCCTGCATCTTCCGGCAGCAGTTTCATGGTTTCAAGTCTTCCATTCAAAGCTTTAATCCATTTCAATGTGGTATGTGTGCCTGGTGTAACATCATGGTCTAGTCTCATTGTGCCACTTGTGGCTCTGAAGTCTTCCCAGCACTGTTTCTTTTTGAGACTCTCCTTTCTCTGCTGTCTCCTCTTGGCTCCCGTGTCGAAAATGGGCTGCCCATATATGTGGCCGTTTACTGCTGGGCTCAATTCTGTTCCATGGGTCTGTGTGCCTATTTTGGGGGAAAGGCTGTGCTGTACTGGTACCTAGCGCTTTGTCCTATATTTGGCAATCAGAAAGTGTGATACATGCTGCTTTGTTCGTTTTCTTCAGGATTCCTTTTCCTATTCAGGGTCCTTTGTTGCCACATAGAAACTTTAGTATTCTCTCTTCTATTTCTGTGGGAAAGATTGCTGCAACTTTGACTGGGACGGCAGGGAATGCAGACATTGCTTTTTGCGGTATGGATGCTTAAAGTGTGTTCGTTCTTCCATTCAAAGAACATGGAATAGACTTCCGTTTCCTTGTGTCTTGTGGAATTTCTTTGCCCAAAGCTTTGCTAGATTTCGGTAGACATAGCTTTCTCCTGTTTGGCCAATGTTATTCCTAGATGTTTTTTTCTTTTTACTGGCATGCTTTCTTTTTCGCTGTTCCTTTTTTCTATTCTTAGCAACATTTAATTGGTTTGTTTTGGCAGAAGTTTATGGCTGTGCTCACATCTGCTGGCCATGCTGCTGTATTTGCTGAGCAAGAGTAGCGCGGTATAACATTGCTTCCCATATGCCTCTACACCGGGTCGCACGCCTGGCCCAGAACAGCTGGATGAGCGGTGAGGAGGCTCACCCCCAGGATTCCACATGGCCGACCCTGGGTTGCCGACTCAGAATGCAGGGACTTCATGGCTGCCCCACTGGCTGGCCCCTTTCGTGTTCCATTGGCAACCTGCAGTTGAGTGGAATGTACTTTAACATGTTATTTGAGCCCAACACTGGCCCTGTGTAGATGAGGCCAGCTTCTTTTTCTGGACCACTGTGATGTCGGAGTATTTGTCAGAATCGTGTCTCTTTTCCAATCAGGCTTCGGGGACACAGGGTTTCAGAGCCCGCGTGGAGCAGTCTCAGAACTCACCCTTCCCAGTTAGCCCAGGTTTGACCTTCAATGCAAGTTTTGGGGTTGTGACTTTCTCGGACTTTCAAACGTTCAAGCAGACCCTAACTGAACACTGAAGTCATTCACTGTGGATTATTGAGGTGTGATTTCTGTTTGCCTTCCATTTTCTGGGAGCTTGCTTTCTTTTCCATAGTCTAATCATCATGGTTCTGAGCTATCTCCCTTCGATATGCTTATCAGTGTGTTCTCCTTTATTTCAAGTTAGGAGTTTGGTATTTCTTTAATCACCATAGGTTCTGTAGGCTGATGTGTGAGTGCTTTCGTTACTGTTGGGTGTTGTCTTTGAATTTCCATCGGTCATTTGAAGGAATCTTTGCCATCCTAGCCTAGATCCACCTGAGCACTGAGTAAACGTGGTCATCTTGGTTGGTTCGATATTGTGAGATCAGAAACGCCATGTTTGAGGTTGTCCTGGAAACCACCTTCCCATACACAATGGTTCTGAGACAAATTAGATGAATCTGATGGATTCCTCTCTCCAGGTGAGAGATCCTTTGGAAAGTTCAGAACTTCACACCTGATCCTTGAACGCTCCACTAGATTACGTCTAGATACTGGCTTACTTTATTTCCACAGGTTTTGTTATTTGTTTAATTTACCTCCTCAGCTGTGGCATGTTTATATTCCTTTAAATAGAATGGTAATGTTCTAAGTTTCAGCAAACATCGTTATGTGTGGTGTCAAACACCTAATCAATACTCCTTCTATGGCAAGAGATGGGGGAGGGAATCTCATTGATCTCAACTGAGCACTCTAGCCTGGGAGGACAGCCTTCACACAGTAACGAAGCTTTCTGCAAAAGGGTGCTTTTGCACACTCTTCCTGAGTCCTTCCAAACCAAGAGACATACCCCAAGGATGACAGGGGTCCATTCCTTCCAGGCTTCAAAGAGATGCCTAGTGACACATTACCATGTACCCAGTGGGTGCCTATGACGCCAGAGCTATGGAAAGTGAGACTTCTCTTCACAGAATACTAGGGACCTAGGACCGAGGCCTCTATTCTTCTCTTCAATGACTTCAAGAGATCATTCTTGACTTTGGATTATGAGTAAGGCAGAAGGCCAACATAGGTCTGATAAGCTCAAGGTCCGGCCTCTTGTTTCAAGTCAAGTTTCAAGCTTGAATCAGCATGGCCTCCCCATCGACTTGAGGAGATGGCAATGTTCTCCTCTCAGTGCTTGTCCCTCTGTTATCACTTCTTCCCAATGATTCCTTTCTTATCCATTGAATTAGCGTCTCTTGCATCTCTTCACGTTTCTGCACCCAGATTCTGTTTGCAAAAGCTGTATCTGGGTATCTGTCACTTGAGTATCCAAGCCTAGGCCAATCCTCGGGCTGGAGACCTGCGGCCATCTTGGGTGACATGTTTACCGTGATGTCATAAACACCCTCAGAATTCTAAGCTGTCCTGAAAACCTCCATGCACACAGTTCTTCACGACCATCTCATACCAGTCTGACTACTTCCCCTTTCCAGGTAGGATAGTTTTCCTTGTTCTGGATTCCGTGTCTGTTTATAAGTTTATCCTCGAACTTTGAAAGGTCTACTACAATCCCGCTGGACACCAGTTTCTTTCCTTTCAGATTATCCTGGGTTTTATCTCTTATCTTTTGTGGATGAGTCCAAATGGGTGGACTTTCCCCAGAGAAAGCCCTGGAGTCCCTCCCGAGATTGATTTTCCTGGTCAATCCTCTGATGTGTAATGATCGTGTCATCTCCATTTCCACCTTGGCAGGTCACATGTTTTCCTTCCTTCATCATTTGGGGAAGTGTTCCTGAAGCGTTCATAGATTGCAATATTCCCATGGTTCTTACTCTGATGAGTATTCATAACGTCTTTTAACAATTTCGACTTCTTTAGGATGTCTGTCTGCACCATACCATGAAATCTATATTTGCTAATGCTACTAATCTGATCCGCACCCGTGATGCTCGCCAATGAAGCCTGTACCACCCAAGTGGAATGTGGGAACTTACCCAGTACACCACAGGGCCGGCACTGAATTGGATTCTTGGACCAACATTTTGCCTGAACTGGGGAAGATGTTGGCCTGCTTTGATTATTTGTCAAGGTAATTAGTAGTAACATCATGGACGGTAACCTTTTCCTTTGGATCCTGAGTTTAGCACGGAACATGTTCTCTTGGTAGAGTTGTTCTTCATCTCTTTGCCACTGTCTACGTTTCTGTAGCATTATTAAGCACTTGGAGGTGATTAGCAATGCTTGGAAGTTCATCTTCTCTAATCTCTTTCAGACTCCAAAGCTTTAGGCCATAAACCTGCTTGCCTTTTTGTAGTTTTGATTTTACATGAATTGATTGCCATAACCCTGCATTATAACACCGTATTGTTTTCAGATTTACAACCTCCTAGATTTAGACTTCTTTGTATGGTACAGCCTCTTCACCACCGTAAGCCTAATGACATGCCCATACCACACACTGGTGCCTAATCAACTCTTTCTTCCACTGTCTTCTGCCACCGATTCTCTCTGGGAACCACCAATCCCTTGTCATGTGCTACCGGTTTGTTTCTCCTTATTTTACTCTTCTCCTTGTAAGTGAGATCCTACGGTATGTGACTTTCTCCCTGGGGCTTCTTTCAGTTCCCCTCATACCCTCAGGAGCCATTCTGGTGTCACAAATGGCTGGACTGCACCCTTTCTTGCAGCTGAGTGCTATCCCATTGTGCGGCTATAGCCAATCTTCCTTCTCCATTCGTCCCTTGATGGGCCCCAGGGCGATATCCAAGTCCTGGACATCAGGATTAAGGCTGTGGTGAACACAGCGGTGCAGGGATTCCTATGCGTTGGTGTTTCCAAGTTCTTCGGATAAATACGCTGCAGAGGAATAGCTGGGTCATATGGTAGATGGATTCTGAAATTTCTGCGGAAATTCCACACCGCTTTGTGTAGTTCCTGCACCGACTTACACTCCCACCAACGGTGCAGGAGGCTTCCCTTCTCTCCACCTCCTCTCCGACACTTGTTGTTTCCTGTCTTGTTCCTTATGGGCATTCTGACCACAATGTGCTGTTATCTGATTGCCATTTGGATTTGCATTGGCCTTAGACGTAATGATTATGAACATGTGTTCATACAGCTGTTGGCCATCTTTCTATCTTATTTGGTAAAACTCTCTTTCCATCTTTTGCCCAGGTTTTAATGGGCTTGTTGTTTTTTCTCTTCTGTTGGCATGTGCGGTTGTTGGCTCTTTTGGCTATTCAGTCCTTCTCCGATGTGTGGTTTGAAACATCCACTCGCAGTTGTTGTGCTGTCTTTGCATTGAGTGGATGGTTTCCTCGGCTGGGCAGAAGCTTCTGCGTTGGATGCAATCCCATTTGTTTCTTGTTTCGTGTGTTGCCCTTGCCCAGTCACACATGCTTCTTCCAAATAGGCGGCTATGCCACATGGCCATGAGCAAGGTGCCTGGTTTTCTACTAGAAGTTTCAAGGTTTCAAGTCTTCCGTTCAAGGCTTTAATCCATTTCGAGGTGGTGTGTGAGCCTGATGTAACATCATGGTCTACTCTCATTGGTCACATACGGCTGTGCAGTTTTCCAGCACCTTTTCTTCTTGAGACTTTCCTTTCTCCACTGATCCTCTTGCCTTCCTCATTGCAAATGGGCTGTCCATATATGTGTGAGTTGACCTCTGGGCTCTCGATTCTTTTCCGTTGATCTCTGTGTCTGTTTTTGAGACCAGACTGTGCCGTTTTGGTACGTAGCACTTCGTCCTACATGTTGAAATCAGTAAATGTGATATGTCCTGCTTTGTTCGTTTTCCTCAGGATTCCTTTGGGTATTCAGTGTCCCTTGTTGCTGGATAGAGACTTAAGGATTCTCTCTTATATTTCTGTGGCAAAGATTCTGCAACTTTGACTGGGATTGCATGGAATCCAGAGATTGCTTTATCCGTTATGGAGGTTTCAAGTATTTTAGTTCCTACATTCCTATAGCACAGAATACCCTTCCATTTGCTTGTGTCTTCTGGAATTTCTTTCCCCAAAGTTTTGCTAGTTTTCGATCTCCATAGCTTGCACCTGTTTGGCTAAGCTTATTTCTAGAGATCTTATTCTTTTTTTCCTGAGGTTCAGTTTTTCTGTTCTTTTCAAGTTTTCATTAGTTTTGTTTCGGCTGATGTTTTTGGCTGTGCTCAGATCTGCTGTTGATGTTGCTGTATTTGCTGAGGAATACTGACGCTGTCTGACGTTGCTTCCCAGCTGCCTTTACACTACCTTCCATGCCTCCCCGAGAATGGCTGGACCAGCGGTGATGCGGTTCACCCCAGGATTCCGCATGGCTAGCCCCGGGATGCTGACCCTGAACGTGCAGACTTCACCACTGCACCATGGGCCGGCACTTTTCATGTTCCATTGGCAACCTGCAGTTGAGTGGAATGGGACTTGAATATGCCACTTGAGCCCAACTCGGGCACTGTGTAGATGAGGCCAGTTTGTTTTTCTTCTCCACTGTGATGTCAGAGGATTTGTCAGAATTGTGTCTCTGCTGTCCCTGCAAACTTCATAGACACAGGCTTTCAGAGCCTGATTTTAGCAGTCTCATAACTCACCCTTACCAGTTAGCCTAGGTTTGACCTTCGCTTGGGTTTTTGGGATTGTGACTTACTCCAACTTTCGAATGTTCAGAGTATGTCTAAAACTGACATCTTTCTTTATGTATTATTCATGTGTGATTTCTGTGTGCCTTCCATTTTCTGGGAGCGTTTTTTATTTTCCGTGGTAGAATCGTTGATATGGGCTCAGCGAGCTGAAGACTCGAATGAAAGATTGCTTGGACTCTCAAGATACTGCATTGGTGTTCTTTTATTGAGAGAACAGTACAGGATAGCATGGGGACAGGACACATTAGCAGTGAAGAGCTACTGCTGCTGCTGCCTGGCGACAGGACCCATGGCTGGTCAGAGCTGTTGCTGCTGCCCTGACTAGAGGGTTAGGGCTAATTTCATAAGGCATGGGTATATGACTTATTTTTACTCGAAAAAGAAATAATGATGTAAAATGTCTTTAAATGATTTCAGTACAGATGGGGTCTGGACATTGTGTTGTCATATTTTTAGATACGAATCTGGCCCTATAGATCAGCTTGTAGGTGAGAATGCCCTGGGCTTCTCGCCCTGGGGCAGCCCTAATTCATACCATAAAAAAATCCACTGGGTCATATAGTTTGGCATGTAGTCCAGGTCACCTTCATCTTCTCTAGCTGGGGCAGCCCTGATCCACATCATAAAACCTCCCTGAACCTATTTGGACTGGAAATCTTTGAGGATATGGATGATGGTCACTCTTCTGTGACTACTTCTGGCTGTACAGGGTCGTAGAGCTGTCCCTAATTGGGCCATAGGTACACTTAGGCAGTTTAGTGGACCAGAAGGCTTGACCCATTGAGTTGAAGCATGACAAGTTATACAGATCCTCTGGAGATGAGAGAGTCATTGACAAGAGGTGGTCCAGGAAGTGAAATATTTTTGTCATGGATAAGAAAAACTATGAAACAACAACAAAATATCATAAGAAATACAAGCAGTATGTTTAACCCAATGAGTAAGGTTTTGAAGTAGTGCAGAAACCTTGTCCTGACTAGGAGTTCAACCAATCATTTAGATTTAGGGTTGGTCAGACATGGATTTAATTTGGTGGCTGGGATACCAAGCCAGAAATATTTTGATGGTAGTCAGGAATATAGACACAACATTCAGTTTTTATAATGGCACAGGTGCCCCCTTGTGCTGCTGTCAAGACATCCAGAGCCATTTGGATTTGGAGGACTGCCTTACACACTTGGGATACTTCTAAATTGAGCAGTGAAATGCTACGTTGTGTATCATTTAATGTCTTCATAGTAACTTTGTCTTGGACTTCCATGTGCAAGACTTGAATATGCCACAAAAGTCGATTCCTAATTGGTGAAAGAAAATTGCAGAAATATGGTCATACCAGTGGAAGACAGGGCTGGTCAAGTGCTGTTGCAAGTTGGGTAGGTTAGCAGGAGGAGATATAGTAAATGTAGTTCCACCTTGCATCCAGACAAAGCCTAGTGTGCATCGTCCAATCCATGCTGGTGGTAGCCAAGGTCATAAATTGGAGCCACATATCCACTGAGCACCGTTAGGGGCTAACCAATGCGTGTTGAGCCATGTATCCCAGTCAGTCTGAAACCAATCAGTATTTTTTTAAGGCTATGATATGAGAACACATCTAACAGGGATTTTTTCCCATAGGTCGAGTGATATAAGGCCAAGTATCACAGGGGTGATTTTTTTTCCCCAAAAGAAAGAGGCCTTTTACTGAGTTGCCCACTAGTAGGAGTGAACCAAATATATTCATCCCAAATTTTGTATTGTCCATCCTGTGTGTATTAATAAGTTGGGGACATTACCTTTGGAACTTGTTCTGTATGATCCAAGTGTGACAAGGCAAATCTAGTTAGTATTTGGACAGTAGTATTGAAGGAAAATGTTTGATTGTGGCCAGGGAACTTCCAGGTGTCAGAGGTACATGGCCACAAGGGGACATTACTATTAATAATACATGAATATTGTGGAAGAAAAGAAATAGAATCTAATATCCATGAATGCCTACTAGAGCTTCTACAGAAACATAATTTTTTCTCTCTTAAATCACTCTCATTTTTACAAAAGATAGCCAAATCAGGATTAACAGGCTTGCAAATCAAGTGTAGTTTCAATACAACTTGCTCCAATTATTTACATAGGGGCAGCAAGAATAGTAATTGTTCATACAGGCTTTTTTAAATGTGCTTCACTGGATCTTTTCCTGCGGAATCTCAGATTGAACTGTGAAGGCCTCTCGAGGCCAGAAAAGCCAAGCCAAGGACTTGCCATCAGATTTGGCCTGAAGTACCTACAGATTTGAGTGGTGTTCTCTTCGTGGTCTCCCCAAGTATTCGGAGGTTCCTTGCACCTGCCAGATAAGCAAGCTTCCTTACTTACAGGGTAAGATTGCCAAAATCTCAGTAAACAAGGTACCAGGCCTGTGTTTCCGAGTGGCTGTATTCCAGAATGTCCAATCTTTGTTTCTGAAACGCTGTCTTGTCACATCTGAGACTGTGTGTTTCAAATATGACATTCCAGTCAAAGCCTTGGTCATATAACCAATGTGTCCTGTTATAAGGAGAACCGATTCTTATGGAACTTATGCAAATATTGCCACGAAATGACCATACTCAGTCACAAAGGGTTTCCCAATTCCAGAGGGATAAGGTAGGGAGAAAAAGATAAATGTTTCAGTTTTGCTCATAACGGTTTAATTTCACCAAATGGCTGTAAGTTATAGTTAGCATAAGAGAAAAGAGAAAAAGATTTCCTTCATTATGAGAAAACAAAACAACACATCAAAACTCAACAATATTTCAAACAGAAGTCCTAAAAATTTATAATCGTCCTAATCAGTGCACACAGTCCTGTATAATCAATCCTTGAGCTGAATCTTCTGTTAGCAAATCGATGAGCATAGTTTCTGTTAGAATTCTGTCATTTCTTACTCCGTTCAGTTTTACAATCTGAAGGTTTATCAGAAACCTGTCGTTTAGACTCTTTGTGTCAGAATCCTTTACAGGAATTTCTCGGAAGTTGAAACATATTTGCAAAAGGAAAAAGCATCAGAGTAAAACAACAACTATCTGCAAATGGACAAAGAACTCAAAAGGGCAATTGGCAAAGAAACTTGGCTACTTCTGTGACATATAACACTGCCAGATAATAAGTGAACTTATCACTGACAACCAGGGCAGATCAGAATTTTAGGAATGCTATCTAATTTTGAGACGTCTATATTAATAACATTTACCCATCAAATACCAGCTAAGAAAGTCTATTGTCACTTATTTCAGAATGTTTCCCCTTTAAGTTAATAGACCAAATAAGCCAAATTACTTTAGCATTTTCCTCCTTGTAGGAAGAGAGAGCAAATTTTTTGAGAAGTCTCAGGGACCCTCTGAAAATCCTCAGAGTAATCATTCTTCTGTCTAGCAGGTCTAAAGAACGCCTTCATACAGGATTTGAATATTTTTGAGGGAGAAGCTTGTCACAACATATCAAAAGTTTTTAAAATGTTGTTCAAATAGCAAACAACACTCACGGTGAAACAATGCTCAGGTATCCATTCAAAGTGATAACAGAAAGAGTCAAAAATATTAAGAGTAACCTCAGCCATTATTTTCACAAAACAGATTTGTCTCTTAGGTAGACGTACTCAAAGGAACAGCACTTACATCCTCTTTACCAAGAGCAGATCAAAGGTTGAAGAAAATGTATCTTTTTAGAGAAAACTAAATTTGAATTTCTGCACCTACTTATGTTTCACATTCAAACTCATTCACTTAATTGAGCTTACTTTAGTCTACTTGAGCAGGCATAAAACTCATTTCAGAATTCCTCCTTCACAAACCTTCTACATCTTTCTTTTTCATTTTCAGTACTTGTCCCAAAGTCTTTCTGTTTTCCTTTCTAGTACATCAGGAGCAATTTATCTTTCTTAACCCATCAAACAAAAATATTTCCATTCTTTATACCTTTTTTACTGAAAACATACATTTTAACTTCCTTGAATACAGAGCTCTTTTGCTTAGTAATTTCCAGTAGCTTTAATTCCATAGGTTAGTTAGAGCCTTTTACGCTTAACGGACCTAGTGAAAACTAAAAAGTTAAACAATTATGAAATGTCTTTTATATCAGCATTCTAAACACTTCACAACTTCAGAAACATGCCACTTCGCACTAAACACAAGGCATGCTTTTTGATACACCCAAACGCTTTTTTGCCTCTTCAATAAGAAGCCAAAAGTAGATAACTTAGATATGTTTAACAATAATGTGTGAGTGTTCCATTCTATCCAAAAGTGACTCTCATATTCATCTTTTTATCATTTAACTTAACTTGGCAAAACTCAAGATTGTTACCAAAAAGGATTTCGAAGCTGTTTTTTTCCCCAAGTATACAGACCATAAGAGTTATTGTACTCACTTTTATGAGTTTTATGTATTTAAACCATTTGTTTCCAACAATTATGTTCAGATTACTACGGAAGCCTCATGAGGATTAGACAAAACTGGTCATTTAAAGCTATTATTTTGCTGACAAATTTAACAGACAACGTGAACTTATATGACTAGTAAACCGAGTCTGAATGCCCTCATCCTATGCAAATACTGACAACTCTGACAAGAAGACAATTTTCAATGAAACCAACAAACTTAAACAAGCTTTCACTTACCAAAGTTTAATTCACATCACGTTAACCTTGAAAGTCACTCTGTTAATTTGGACTACATTTAGAATTTAAGAAAGCACTTACTTTAAGCCAACTAAACAGAGATCTTAATTTTGGCCAGACCATCCAGGGTTAAAATATCACACATATAATGTACACATAGACACATATACACAGAGACTGTACAACTATTGTTTTAAAAACTACTGCCATGAATCAGGTACAATAATATAAAGCTCACCAGTTACAAATCAAAACTTTGTTTTGAGCCTTTTTACTAATACATATGGAGAAGACCCTCAAGATGCTAGACATTTTGCAAGGGCACACTTATGGCCATTTATCCTTGCCCCTCCTTTTTTTTTTTCAGTCTTAAGAATGAGTGATATGCTAGATAGTAGTTCCTGGAGAGGGGGGAAGATAATCCTTTTCATGGTAAAGGAACAAGGTGGAATCTGAACTGCCTCTAGAACTGTATTTCCAGTCTTGCAAGGATTTTCTAAGGACGGTTGCTCTTGATTTCTCAGAAACTGGACTGTAACTTGAAGGACGTTCTAGGTTGATCTACCTGTCCAACTGCACCAGAAAGGCAGAGAGAAACATCACACATTTTCTACCAGCTGGAGTTTCTGGGGCATAACCCATACAATTGAAAGTGTTTCTAATTAGTTAGAATGACCCTGACTGATGAGTCTTAAGGGATGCTTATCTCAATCCCCATGGCAGTAAAGCCAGTGTCCAACTGACAGTGAAGTGGAGAAGGGAGGAGTGCATACAAAGGGCTTGAACTGGCTGGAGGCCGGGGCTCCCAGTACCCGGATTGAGAATGAAGTTCCTTGCAAAAGATTTTCAAGTTTTCCGATTTTACAGAAGTTCCAGGTTCTGGTCAAGTCCAGCCTGAACTTAACCAAGACTTGGTGACAACAGAGGACATGATGAGCAAAACAAAGAAAGGAAATGAAGACATCAGACCTCACCCTCATGGCCGCTCAAAGAGGGTTATCAAGAGAAGACTCACTCAACAGTTCCCATGCTGGGGCGCACTACTGTAGCATGACAGTTCACAGAATAAATCCCAGGTCTGCTACCCTCATAGCCAACTCAGTAGGTGACTAAAACACTCAATGAGTCAACCCCCAAGAGAGGGCACCCTACTGGGGCTTTCTGGGGTGATCAGGCCCAGAAATGCCAAGTTTGGGCTCCCAGGGGTGGAGGCTATGACTGTTGACAGATTACTTTGCTTCCCTGTTGCAAAGCTCAAAAGGAGACGAAAATCGCCATTGCAACGCTAAGAAAGATGAAAGAGACAGGTCCATTACCTTGAAAATCCCCCCTGAACCTGGGGCAGCATCCTACCTGTCATTCCTACTGTGGGGTTCCTATAACAAGGGGTGATGGGGGTGTCCCCAAGCATTGCATCCATTGCATATCTTCCCTGGTATGCCTGAAAGTTACAGGTGCCTGGTGACCATCCTTCCTATTCTGCCTGGCAGTAATACGTGTCTGGTGAATGGTCCCCAAGACAAAGGGAGAAGTTCAAGAGAGAACAGGATGGAGAAAATTAGTGAGGCATTTTCTGCCGCTCTGGGGGACATTCTACCCAATTGCGTGTTGGAGGCATTCTCCGAGAAGGGCTTCCCATACGCAACCAAAGGTTAGACTTTGGTACTTTCCTTGAACTGGAGTCCCAATTGGGACATTCACACAGTTCAGAGCATGGTCAGGTGCCATGGGAGGTATCCCAATCCAACCTTAGGAAAAGAAACCTTACAGGGGAGTCTTGCAGATTGCCGACCATCCTAATGACTTAAGTGGCCGACCCGTGCCCACCTAAAATTTGTATATTAGAGATAGGGTCAGGAAGGAATGGAGTAATTCACTCTACATCGCCCTTAGGCTTAAGGTACTGATTCTCTTCAAGGTGAATGCCATGATTTGCCCCATAGAGTAGCCATGGGTAGCAAACGTGGATTCAAACAGCTATCCAAGACAGTTCCTGATGGAGAAGTGAATTTAGATTCATCCTCGAAACAGAGAGAGGCACAAGGAAGAAAAGGGCACTTACCAGAAGTTGAGCTCAGAAACCGATGAAGCAAGTTCCCGGTAGGGGGGCCACAATATATGATGGTGGGTCAGCGAGCTGATGAGTCGGAAGAAAGATTTCTTGGTCTCTCAAGGCCTGGCAGAGGTGCTCTTTTATTTAGAGAATGGTACAGGATAACATAGGGACAGGACCCATGGGCAGTAAAGAGTTGCTTCATGGGGACAGGACCTATGGGTAGTGAAGAGCTGCAGGCATGGGAACTGGATGCACGGGCAGTGAATAGCTGCTGCTGCTGCTGCATGGGGAAAGGAGCCATGGGCAGTCAGATGTCCTGCCGCTGCCCTGAGTTGAGGGTAAGGGCAAATTTTATAAGGCATGGGTACGTGACATTTGTACTGGAAAAAGAAAAGATGATGTAAAAAGCCATTAAATGACTTCAGTACAGATGGAGCCTGGTTATTGTGTGGTCGTATAACATTCGATACGAATTTGGCCATATAGATAGGCATGTAGGTGAGCATCGCCTGGGCTTCTCTCACTGGGGCACCTCTAATTCATACCAAAACAAAATTCACCGGGTCATATGCTTTGACATGTAGGCCAGGTAACCTTGGGCTTTTCGAGCTGGGGCAGCCTTAATCCACATCAATCGTCATTGTCTTTCTTAGCTATCTCCCATAGATACGATTATCAGTCCATTCTCCTTCATTCCAAGTTATGAATGTTGTGTTTCTTTAATCACCATATGTTCTCTAGGCTGATGTGTGAGTGTTTTCATGATTGTTGGGCATTGCCTTTGAATTTCCATCGTTCACTTGAGGGAATCTTTGCTATCCTAGCCTAGGTCCAACTGAGCACTGAGAACACGAGGTGATCTTGGTTGGTTTGACATTCTGAGATCAGAAACTCCAAATTCTAGGTTGTCCAGGCAACCACCTTATGGACATAATGTTTCTGAGACAAATTAGAGAAATGTGATGAATTCCTGTCTCCAGGTAAGATATTTTTATGTCTCTTTTCTAAATTTGGGAAGGCTGGAACTTGACCCCGGATCCATGGTCCTTCTAGTAGATTACATCTAGATACGGCTTTACATTATTTCTGTAGGGTTTGTAAGTTGTTTGATTTACACCCTAAGCTCTGGCATGTTTATTTTTCGTTAAATATAAGTGTAATGTTCTAATTTTCAGCCAACTTCCTCACATATGCTGTCAAAACACATAGTCAATAATCTTCTGCGGCCAGAGATGGGAGAGAATTTCACTGGTGCCAAACTGAGCATTCTAGCTTTGGATGTCAGTGTTCACTTTGGATTGGTGATTCCCAGAGGGAATGAAAAAATCCAAAAAGGCATGCTGATTTGGGGCATAAAGGATTTGAGGCTGAAAGAGATTAGAGAAGATGAACTTCCAAGGACCGTGAATCTCCTCCAAATGCTTAATGATGCTACAGAAAGTAGACCATTGCAAATAGATTATGGGGAATACTATGAAGAGAATGTGTTCCGTGCTAAACCGATGAACCAAGGGAAAATGTTACCGTCTATGATGTTACGAGTAATTACATTCATGAATAATCACAGCAGGCCATCTTCTTCCCAAGTTCAGGAAAAATATTGGTCCACAAGTAAAATTCAGGGCCAGCCATGTGTTCAGGAGTGTAAGTGCCCACATTCCTATTGGGTGGCCTGGGATTCATGGATTCGCATCACTAGTGCTGATCAGATTAGTAACGTTGGGAAAGATAGATTTCATGATATGGTGTGTACAGAGATCACAAAGAAGTCGAAATTGTGAGCATACGTTAGAGATAGGCAATAGGAAAGAAACATGAAAATATTGCAATCTATGACACATCTGGTACACTTCCCTAAATACAGACTGAAGGAAGTGATGTGACCTGCATAGGTAGAATTGGCGGACTGCATGAGATGACACGATCATTGCACATCAGAGGCTTGAGTGGGCAACTTCAACTTTGGATGGACTCCAGGACTTTCACTGGGGAAAGTCTACACATTCGGCCATATTCACAAAATGTAACAGATAAAACCCAGGATAAACTTAAAGTAAAGAAACCATGTCTAGAGAGAATGTAGTAGACATTTAAAAGTTCAAGGGTAAAGTTAGAAACCCACAAGAAATCCAGGAAATGGAAAACTATTCAAGCTGGAAAGGGAGAGTAGTCATGTGCATAGAAGATGCTGGGACAACTTAGATGTTTGAGGGAGTTTATGACATCACAGTGAACATGTCACCCAAGATGGCCTCATGGTTATAGTCTGAGGATTGTCCTAGGCTACGATACTCAAGTTAGAGATACCCAGAAGAGAATTTAAAAACAGAAACCACGCACTGAAACTTGAAGAGTGAGAATACACGCTGATTAAAGGGGTAAGAAAGAAGTCATTGTGAGGAAGCAATAATAGGGGACAAGCGCTGAGTGGAGAACATTGTAATCTACTCAAGTGTATGGGGAGGCCATGCTGATGCAAGCTTGAAACTTGATTTGAAACCAGAGGCTGGACTTGGGGCTTATCAGACCTACATTGTCCTTCTGCCTTAATCATAATCCAAAATAAAGAATGATCTCCTGAGGACACGGTAGACAATGATTGATGCTTCCTTTCCTATGCCCCTAGCATTCATTCAAGAGAAGTCTCACTTTCCATAGCTCTGGCATTAGAGAGGACCATTGGGTACATGCTAATGTGTCACAAGATATCTCTTTGAACCCTTGAAGGAATGGAGCCCCGTCATGCTTTGTGTATGTCCCATTGTTTGACAGGGCTCCAGAATTGTGCTGAGAAGCACCCTATTCCAGACGGCTTCGTTGCTTTGTGAGGGCTGCCCTACCAGGCTAGTATGCTTGGTTTGTCTTCAATGAAATTCTCTCCCCGTATCTCTTGAAGTAGAATGATTATTAATATCGTGTATTGACAGCATATGTAAGGAGGTTGGCTCAAAATTAGAACATTACAATTATGTTCATAGAAAAATAAACATGCCAGAGCTGAGGATGTAAATCGAACAAGTAAAACACTCTATAGAAATATAGTAAGCCAGTATCTAGACGTAATCTAGTGGAACACTCAAGGATCGGGAGTAAAGTTCGAAACTTCCCAAATCCAGAAATGAGACAGAAAAGTATCTTACCTGGAGCGGAGTTCATCAGATTTCTCTACTATGTCTCAGAAACATAATGTCCGTGAAGGCGGTTGCCCGCACAACCTCGAATCTGGAGTTTCTGATCTCAGAATGTCAAAGCAACCAAGACGACCACGTGTTCTCAGGGCTCAGTGTCACCTCGGCCAGGATAGCAGTTTCCTACAGGTGACCGATGGAAATTCCAAGACAACATGCAACAATCATGAAAAGACTCAGACCTCGGCATACAGAACATATGGTGATTACAGAAATACAAAAGTCATAGCTTGCAATGAAGGAGAACGGACTGATAAGCATATCGAAGAGAGATAGGTCAGAATGACCGTAACGATTAGACTTTGGAAAAGAGAAAAAAATCCCTGAAAATGGAAGGCCAATAGAAATCACATCTGAATAATCCACAGTGAAAGACTTCAGTCATTAGACAGACTCTGACTGGACGTTTTAAAGTCCGAGAAAGTCACAACGCCAAAAACTGCAGTGAAGGTCAAACCTGGACTAACTGGGAAGGGTGAGTTATTGGACTGCTCCACGCGGGCTCTGAAAGCCTGCATCCATGAAACTAGACAGGACAGCAGACACACGATTCTGACAAATCCTCCGACATCACAGAGGGCCAGAAAACGAAGCTGGCCTCATCTACACAGGGCCAGAGGTGGGCTCAAGTAGCATATTCAAGTCATGTCCCACTCAAATGCAGGCTGCCAATGAAACACGAAAGGGGCCGGCCAGTGGGGAAGTGGTGAACTCCGCGCATTCTGGTTCGGCAGCCCGGCTTCGGCCACATTTAATCCTGCGGGTGAGCATCCTCACGGCTCGTCCAGCCATTCTGGGGCAGATGTGTGAGGTAGTGTAGAGGTAGATGGGAAGCGACATTAGACAGCTCCACTCTTCCACAGCAAATACAGCAGCGTGGCCCGCAGATGTGAGCGCAGCCATAAACTTCTGCCAAAACAAAGCCAAGCGAAAGTTGCAAAGAATTGAAAAATGGAACCTCAAAAAAGAAAGCATGCCAGTAAGAAGTAAAAGATGTCTAGCAATAACCTTGGCCAAACAGGAGAAAGCTATGGAAACCGAAATCCAGCAAAGATTCTGGGGAAGAAACTCCGGAAGACGCAAGGAAATGGAAGGCTATTCCGTGTTCTTCGAATGGAAGAACTAACACACTTGAAGCGTCCATACCGCATAAAGCCATCTCTGGATTCCATGCAGTCCCAGTCAAAGTCGCAGCACTATTTCCCACAGAAATGGAAGAGAGAATCCTAGAGTTTCTATGCAGCAACAAAGGACCCTGAATAGCAAAAGGAATACTGAGGAAAACGGACAAAGCAGCAGGCATCACACTTTCTGATTTCCAGATATAGGACTAAGTGCTAGGTACGGAAACAGCACAGCCTGGAGCCCAAAAGAGGCACACAGACCCATGGAACAGAATCGACAGCCCAGAGGTCAACTGACACACATATTTACAGCCCATTTTCGACCAGGGAGCCAAGAGGAGACAGCAGAGAAAGGAGAGTCTCGACAAGAAATGGTGCTGGGAAGACAGCACAGCCACATGGAACACAGTGAGAGTAGACCGTGATGTTACACCAGGGACACACACCACCTCGAAATGGATTAAAGCCTTGAACAGAAGACTTGAAAACGTGCAGCTTCTAGGAGAAAACGCAGGCAGCTAGCTCTTTGCCATCTGGCTTAGCCACCTGTTTGGAAGAAGCATGTGTGACCGGGCAAGGGAAACAAAGGAAACAAGAAACAAGCGGGACTCCATCCAATGCAGAAGCTTCTGTCCAGCCAACGACACCATCGACTGACTGCGAAGACTGTGCAACAACTGACAGCAGATGTTTGCAAACCGCACATCGGAGAAGGGGTGAACAGCCATAAGATCCAATGAACTCATACGTCTTCACAGGAAAAGAAACAGCGAGCCCAATAAAACCAGGGCAAAAGATGGAAACAGACAGCTCTCCCAGGAAGATAGAAAGATGGCCAACAGGCTGTATGAAAACATGCTCATCAACATTAAGTCTCTGTGCAATGCAAATACGAACGTCACTGAGATAGCAGCTCACAGAGGTCAGAATGGCTATAAGGATGAAGACAGGAACCAACAATTTTCAGAGAGGAGGTGGAGAGAAGGCAAGCCTCCTGCACTGCTGGTGGGAGTGTAAACCGGTGCAGCCACTACGCACACTAGTGTGGAATTGCCTCAGAATGTTCAGAATCCATCTACAGTATTATCCAGGTATTCCTCTGTGGCGTATATATCCAAAGATCTTGGAAACACTAATGCTCAGAGATCCGTGCATCGCTGTATTCCCCACAGCCTTACTCGTGATATGCAACACTTGGAAGCCTCCCTGATGCCCATCACGGGACGAATGGTGAAGGAAGATGGGCTATAGCCACACAATGGCATAGCACACAGCTGTAGGAACAGATGCAGTACAGCCATTTGTGACCACCTGAACGGCTCCTGAGCGTATCAGGGGAACTGAAACAAGCCCTGGGGTAAGGTCAAATACCACAGGATCTCACATACAAGGAGAAGAGGAAAAATGGACCAATAAACAGGTAGCACGTGACATAGGATTGGCAGTTCCCAGAGGGAAAGTGGGGCGGGGGACGGAGGGACAAAGAGTTGATTAGGCACATGTGTGGTGAGGGCCTGTAATTAGGCTTACACTGGTGAAGATGATGTAGCCTACACAGAAGTCTAAATCTATGAGGATGTAGATTTGAAAGCTATAGGATGTTAGAATGCAGGGTTACGGAAATCAATTCACATAAAATCAAAACTCCGAAAACGGGTGCAGATTTACGGCCTAAAGCTTTGGAGGCTGAAAGAGATTAGAGAAGATGAACATCCAAGGATTAGCAATCGCCTCCAAATGCTTAATGATGATACGGAAAGATAGAACTTTGCAAAGAGATGAAGAGGAATACTACCAAGAGAACATGGTCCGAGCCAAATCATGAATCAACGGAAAATGCTACCGTCCCTGATGTTACTACTGCTTCCCTTCATGAATGATCGAAGCAGGCCAACATCTTCCCCAATTCAGGCCAAAGGTTGGTCCAAAAGCCCAATTTGGGGCCGGGCTGTGGTGTAGCAGGTAAGTGCCCACATCCGCTTGGGCGGCCCGGGCTTCACCGGCTAGCATCATGTGTGCGGATCAGATTACTAGCATAGAAAATACAGATTTCAAGGTCTGGTGGTCACAGAGATCATAAAGAAGTAGAAATGGTGAGGAGACCTTATGAGTACGCACCAGAAAAGGATCCATGAGAATATTACAATCTATGAACGCATAAGGAACACTTCCCCAAATGATGAAGGAAGGAAAACATGTGACCTGCCAAGGTGGAATTATCAGACTGCTAAGAGATCAGACGATCAGTGTCCATCAGGGGAATGCCTGGGCAACTTCAACATGAGAGGGCCTCCCGGACGTTCTCTGGCAAAGTCCACCCATTCGGCCATATCCACAAAAGATAAGAGAGAAAACCAGGGATGGTCTTCATGGAAAGAAACCGGTGTCTAGAGGGAACGTAGTAGACCCTTCAAGTCCTTGGAGAAAGTTAGAAACCGACAAGAAATCCAGAGCAAGGAAAACTATCCTACCTGGAAAGGGGGACTAGTCAGATTGGGATGAGACGGCTCTGAAACACTGTGTGCAATGAGGTTGTCAGGACAACTTAGAATCTGAGGGTGTTTATGACATCACGGTGAACATGTCACCCAAGATGGCCGCATGTTTACAGTCCGAGGATTGGCCTAGTCTAGGACACTCAAGTGAGAGATACCCAGAAACAGCTTTTCCAAACAAAAACTTGAAAGGATCAAACAGACTCTGATTCAAGGGAGAAGAAAGGAATCATTGGGAACAAGCGATAATAGATGGACAAGCACTGAGAGGAGAACATTGTCACCTACTCAAGTAGATGGTGAGGTCGTGCAGATTCAATCTTGGAACTTGATTTGAAACAAGAGGCCAGACTTGGGGCTTATCAGACCTACGTTGTCCTTCTGCCTTACTCATAATCCAAAGTACAGAATGATCTCTTGGGGACGTTGAAGAGAAGAATCGAGGACTCCTTTCATAGGCCCCTAACATCCTTTGAAGAGAACTCTACCTTTGCATAGCTCTGGCCTCACGGGGGCCCACTGGCTACATGCTAATGTTTCCCAAGAGATCTCTTTGAAGCCTTGAAGGCATGGACGCCTGTCATGCTTGGGGTATGTAGCTTGGTTTGGAAGGGCTCTAGAAGTGTGCTGAAAAGCACCCTTTTCCAGAGGGCTTCATTCCTGTGTGAAGGCTGCCCTGCCAGGCTACAGTGCTCAGTTGGGCTCCAATGAAATTAACTCCCCCATCTCTTGCCGTAGAAGGAGTACTGAATCTGTGTTTTGACACCATATGGAAGGAGGTTGACTGAAAACTAGAACATTACCATGATATTTAAAGAAAAATACACATGCCAGAGCTGAGGATGTCAATCAAACAGTAACAGACTCTGTAGAAATAAAGTAAGCCAGTGTCTAGATGTAATCTAGGGGAGCGTTCAAGGTTCAGGGCTGAACGTCGAAACTTCCCAAATCCAGGGAAAGAGACGGAAGGATTTCTCACCTGGAGAGAGGAATTCATCAGGCTCATCGAATTTGTCTCGGAACCATTGTGTCCGTGAAGGTGGTTGCCAGGACAACGTCTAACCTGGAGTTTCTCATCTCACAATGTCAAATGAAGCAAGATGGACACGTGTCCTCAGTTCTCAGTTGGACGTAAGCTAGGATAGCAAAGATTCCTTCAACTGACAGATGGAAATTCAAAGACAACATCCAACAATCACCAAAGCAGCCACACGTCGGCCTACAGAACATATGGTGATTAAAAAAATACAGAATTCCTAACCTAGAATGAAGGAGAACCCACTGATAAGCATATCGAAGGGAGAGAGATCAGAAAGACCACTACGATTAGACTAAGGAAAGAAAACAAGCTCCCAGAAAATGGAAGGCAAACAGAAATCACACCTGAATACTCCACAGTGAATGAAGTCAGTGTTTACAAAGAGTCTGCTTGAACGTTTGAAAGTCCGAGAAAGTCACAACCCCAAAATTTGCAGTGAATGTCAAACCTGGGCTAACTGGGAAGGGTGAGTTCTCAGACTGCTCCAAGCTGGCTCTGAAACCCTGTGTCCATGATGCTTGCTGGGACAGCAGAGACCCAATTCTGACAAATCCAAGTGGACCGGAAAAACCACCTGGCCTCGTCTACACTGGACCAGATTTGGGCTCAAGTAGCATATTCAAGTCCCATTCCACTCAACTGCATGTTGCCAATGGAACACGAAAGTGGCCGGCCAGTGTTGCATAGGTGACGTCTGCGTGTTCTGTGTCGGCAGCGTGTGGTTGGCCGCGTGGAATTCTGGGGGTGAGCCTCCTCACCACTCGTGCAGCCTTTCTGGGGCAGGCGTCCGAGGTAGTGTAGAGGCAGATGGGAAGCGACGTTAGTCTTCCTCAGCAAATACGGCAGCATTGCCAGCAGATATGAGCACAGCAGTAAACATCTGCCTTAACAAAACCAATTAAAAGTTGCAAATGATAGAAAAACTGAACCTCAAAAAAAAAAGCATGCTAGAAAGAAAAACAAGTAATCTAGGGATAACCTGCACAAAACAGGTGAAAGATATGTAAACCGAGAAATAGCAAACCTTTGGGAAAGAAATTCCAGAGGACACAAGGAAACGGAAGGGAATTCAGTGCTCTTGGAATGGAAGAAAACGAAGAAAGCATGAGGTATCATCACAATGATTCCTTTCTCATGCCTTGGATCAGCGTCTCTTTGGTCTCTTCAAGTTTCTGTGCCCGGTTTCTGTTTGGAAAAGCTGTTTCTGGGTATCTCTCACTTGATTCTCCTAGCCTAGGCCAATCCTTGGACTGTAAACATGTGGCCATCTTGGGTGACATGTTCACCGTGATGTCATAAACACCCTCAGAATTCTAAGTTGTACTGACAACCTCCATGCACTCAGTGTTTCCGAGCCATCTCATACCAGTCTGACTACTCCTGTTTTCCAAGTAGGATAGTTTTCCCAGTTCTGGATTTCTTGTCGGTTTCTAACTTTCTACTTGAACTTTGAAAGGTCTACAACATTCCCTCTAGACACGGGTTTCTTTCCATGAAGATTATCCCCGGTTTTCTCTCTTATCTTTTGTGGATGTGGCCAAACGGGTGGACCTTCCCCAGAGAAATTCCTGGAGCTCCTCCCAAGTTGAATTTGCCCAGGCAATTCTCTGATGCACAATGAGTGTGTCATCTCCTAGGAGTCTGACAATTCCACCTGGGCAGGTCACATGTTTTCCTTCCTTCATCATTTGGGAAATTGTACCTTATGCATTCATAGGTTGTAATATTCTCAGTGTCCATTTTCTGGTGTGTATTGAAAATGCCTCCTCAGAATTTCTACTTCTTTATGATCTCTGTGCCCACCATACTGTGAAATCTGTTTTTCCTAATGCTAGTAATCTGATCTGCAACCCTGATGATAGCAGGTGAAGCCCGAGCCGCCCAATCAGAACTTGGGCACTTACCTGCTACACCACAGGGCCGACACTGAATTGGGCTTTTGGACAAAACTTTGGCCTGATCTTGGGAAGATGTTGGCCTGCTTCGATCATTCGTGAAGGCAGTTAGTAACATCATGCACGGTAGCATTTTCCACTGGTTCATGAGTTTAGCATGGAACACGTTCTCTTGGTAGTGTTCCTCTTCTTCTCCTTGCAATGGTCGACCTTTCTGTAGTGTCCTTAAGCATTTTGCGGTGATTAACAATCCTTCGAAGTTCATCTTCTTTAATTTCTTACATACTCCAAAGCTTTAAGCCGTGAACCTTAACGTCTTTTGGGAGTTTTGATTTTACGTGAATTGTTTGCCATAACCCAGCATTATAACATCCTATACCTTTCAGATCTACATCCTCATAGATTTAGACTTCTGTGTACGTTACATCATCTTCACCACCGTAAGCCTAATTACAGGCCCTCACCACACACTTGTGTCAAATCAACTATTTCTCCCTCTGGGCCCCGCCACCTTTCCCTCTGGGAACCAGAAATCCCATGTCACGTGCTACCTGTTTCTTGGTCCTTTTTTTCCTCTTCTCCTTGTAAGTGAGACCCTATGGTATTTGACCTACCCTCTGGGGCTTGTTTCCATTCCCCTAAAACCCTCAGGAGCCATTATGTTGGTCACAAATGGCTGGAAGGCATCTGTTCCTGCAGCTGAGTGCTATGCCGTTGTGTGGCTATTGCCCATCTTTCTTGTCCCTTGATGGGCACCAGGGAGGCTTCCCTCTCTTCGATATCGGGAGTAAGGTTGTGGTGAGCACAGCGGTGCATGGATCTCTGTGCATTAGCGTTTCCAAGTTCTTTGGATATATATACCACAGAGGAATACCTGGATCATGTGTTAGATGGATTCTGAAAATTCTGAGGCAATTCCACACCACTGCGTGTAGTGGCTACACCGGTTTACACTCCCACCAGCAGTGCAGGAGGCTTGCCTTCTCTCCACCTCCTCTCTGAATCTTGTTGGTTCCTGTCTTCATCCTTATAGCCATTTTGACCACTGTGAGCTATCTCAGTGCCGTTTGTATTTGCATTGAGCAGAGACTTAATGATGATGAGCATGTTTTCATACAGCCTGTTGGCCATCTTTCTATCTTCCTGGGAGAAAGGTCTGTTTCCATCTTTTGCCCAGGATTTATTTGGCTCGTTGTTTTTTCTCCTGTGGAGACATATGACTTCATTGGATCTTTTGGCTAATCACCCCTTCTCTGATGTGTGGTTTGCAAACCTGCTGTCGCAGTTGTTGTGACGTCTTTGCACTGAGTCCATGGTGTCGTTGACTGGGCAGAAGCTTCTGCGTTGGATGGAGTCCCGCTTGTTTCTTGTTTCCTTTGTTGCCCTTGCCCAGTCACACATGCTTCTTCCAAATAGGCGGCCAAGCCAGATGGCAAAGAGCAAGCTGCCTGCGTTTTCTCCTCGAAGTGTCAGGGTTTCAAGTCTTCCATTCAAGGCTTTAATTCATTTCGAGGTGGTGTGTGTGCCTGGTGTAACATCACGGTCTACTCTCATTGTGTTACATCTGGCCGTGCAGTCTTTCCAGCACCATTTCCTGTCTAGAGTCTCTTTTCTCCGCTTTCTCCTCTTGGCTCCCTGGTCGAAAATGAGATGTCCATAGATGTGTGAGTTGATTTCTGGGCTCTCGATTCTGTTCCATGCATCTGTGTGCCTCCTTTGCAGGCCAGGCTGTGCTGTTTTGGTACCTAGCTCTTCGTCCTATATGTGGCAGTAAGAAAGTGTGATAATTGCTGCTGTGTTCATTTTCCCCAGGATTCCTTTTGCTATTCAGTGTCCTTAGTTGCTGGATAGAAACTTTAGGATTCTCTCTTCTATTTCTGTGGGAAAGATTGCTGCAACTTTGACTGGGACTGCATGGAATCCAGACATTGCTTTGTTGACAAAAGTAATCTGTAACCAATCTGTAAATGAAAATTTGGGGGAGTTTATTCTGAGCTTCAATCTGAGGATTATAACCCAGGGCCTTTCTACCCAAAGGAAGAAAGAGCATCAGAGAAGTGGGGTGCACAGACTGGTTGTATTCCCCTCATAGAGGATGTTTCACATAGGATTGAAATGTCCCATTTACAATAGTTGCGAGACTGCTCTGTTGGCACAGCGATTGATGGAAATAGCAGGTAGGTCTTCTGTCTCAGTGAACACAGTAGGGTGGCAGTCTGTTGTCTCCAGCTGACTGGTCACAGGTGAGCTGGATGGTCAAAGGTGAGTGCAGCAATCACTTCCTAGCCTAGGGGAAATGCTTATCCCTAAAGAAATGCTAATGTGGGGGGAAGTTGCACCTTTGTCTCAAGGGCCATAGGAAATGTCTAAGCAGATATGCAATGCGTGCTAAATAGCCATAGTCAGGCCCTTTTGGAAAAAACAAAATCAGGCCGAATTAGGTTTACACCAAATCGCTTCCTCATATAGTCCAATATATCCAATTGCTTCCCATTTTTATTTGTCAGCTTTATGCCGTATGGACGTTTCAAGTGTGTCCATTGTTGCATTCGAAGGGCACGGAATAGCCTTGCGTTTCCCTGTGTCTTGTGGAATTTCTTTCCCCAAAACTTTGCTAGGTTTTGGTTTCCATTGCTTTCTCCTGTTTGTCCAAGGTTATTCGCAGATATCATTTTCTTCTCACTGGCATGGGTTTTTTTTGAGGTTCAGCATTTCTATTCTTTGCAACTTTTAATTGGTTTTGTTTGGCAGAAGTTTATGGCTGTGCTCAAATCTGCTGGCTGTGCTGCTCTCTTTGCTGAGGAAGAGTGGCACTGTCTAACATCGCTTCCCATCTGCCTCTACACTAGCTCGCATGCCTGGCCCAGAATGGCTGGACGAGCGTTGAGGAGGCTCACCCCCAGGCTTCCACGTGGCCGACCCTGGCCTGCCGACCCAGAACACGTGGACTTCACCGCTGGCCCACTGGCTGGACCCTTTCGTGCTCCATTGGCAACCTGCAGTTGAGTGGAATGTGACTTGAATATGCTACTTGAACCCAACTCTGGCCCTGTGTAAATGAGGCCAGGTTGTTTCTGTGGCCCACTGTGATGTCGGAGGATTTTTCAGAATCGTGTCTCCTCTGTCCAGTCTAGTTGGTGGACACAGGGTTTCAGAGCATGCGTGGAGCAGTCTCATAACTCACCCTTCCCAGTTATTCCAGCTTAGACCTTCCCTGCAGTTTTTGGGGTTGTGACTTTCCCGGACTTTCAATCGTTCAAGCAGAGTCTGTCTAAAGACTGACATCTTTCACTGTGGATTATTGAGGTGTGATTTCTGTTGGCCTTCCATTTTATGGGACCCTGTTTGCTTTTCCATGTTCTAATCGTCATGTTCTTTATGAGCTTGTGCTTTGACATGCTTATCAGTGCGTTCTCCTTCACTCCATTTTAGGAATTTTGTATTTCTTTAATCACCATATATTCTGTAGGCCAAGGTGTGAGTCCTTTCGTGATTGTTGGGTGTTGTCCTGGAATTTTCATCGTTCACTTGAGGGTATCTTTGCTATCCCAGCCTAGATCCAACTGAGCACTGACTACACGTGGTCATCTTGGTTCGTTTGACATTGTGAGATGATAAACTCCAGGTTCAAGGTTATCCTGGCAACCACCTTCCCAGGCCCAATGGTTTCGACACAAATTAGATGAATCTGATGAATTTCTCTCTGCAAGTGAGAGACTTTCTGTCCCTTTTCTGGATTTTGGAAGTTTCGAGCTTGACCACTGATCCTTGAACTTTCCACTAGCTTACATCTAGATACTGGCTTACTTTATTTCTACAGGGTTTGTTATTTGTTTGATTTACATCCTCAGCTGTGGCATGTTTATTTTTCTTTAAGTATAATGGCAATGTTCTAATTTTCTGTCATCCTCTCTACGTGTGGTTTCGAAACACATAATCAATACTCCTTCTACGGTAAGAGATATGGGGAGAGAATCTCACTGATCCCACTGAGCCCTGTAAACTGGGAGGCCAGCCTTCACAAAGGATGGAAGCCCTCTGCAAAAGGGTACTTTTCAGCACACTTCTAGAGCCCTTCCAAACCAAGAGACATACCCAAGCATGGCAGGGGTCCATTCCTTCAAGGCATCAATGAGCTCTCTTGTGACATATTGGCATATACCCAGTGGGCCCCCAAGACTTGAGAGCTGTGGAAAGTGAGAATTCTCTTCAAGAATGCTAGGGGCCTAGGAAAGGAGGCCTCGATTCTTCTCTTCAATGTCCTCAACTGATCAGTCTTGACTTTGTATTATGTGTAAGGCAGAAGGACAACGTAGGTCTGATAAGCCCCGGGTCCGGCCTCGTTTTTCAGAACACATTTCCAGCTTGAATCAGCATGGCCTCCCCAGACTTCTGTAGATGACAATGTTGCCCTCTGAGTACTTGACCCTCTATTTTCTCTTCTTCCCAATGATTCCTTTCTCATCCCTTGAATTAGCATCTCTTTGATGTCTTCAAGTTTCTGTGCCCGGTTTGTGTTTGGAAAAGCTGTTTCTGTGTACCTCTCACTTGAATATCCTAGCCCAGGCCAATCCTAGAGCTGGAAACCCACGGCCAACTTTGGTGACATGGTCACCGTGATGTCATAAACACACTCAGAATTCTAAGTTGTCCTGACAACCTCAATGCACACAGTGTTACAGAGCCATCTCATACCAGTCTGACGACTCCCCCTTTCCAGGTGTGATAGTTTTCCTTTTTCTGGACTTCTTGTCGGTTTCCAACTTTCTCCTCAAACCTTGAAAGATCTACTACATTCCTTCTAGACAGTGGTTTCTTTCCTTTAAGATAGTCCTGGGATTTATCTCTTATCTTTTGTGGATGTGGCCAAATGTGTCGACTTTCCCCACAGAAAGTCCTGGAGTCCCTGTGAAGCTGAAGTTATCCAAGCAATCCTCTGATGAGCAATGATCATGTCAACTCATAGCAGTCTGGTGTTTCCACCTTGGCAGGTCAGATGTTTTCCTTCCTTCATCATTTGGGGAAGTGTACCTGATGTCTTCATAGATTGTAATATTCTCATGGTTCATTTCCTGGTGTGTATTCATAAGGTATCCTCACAATTTCTACTTCTTCATGATCTCTGTCGGCACCATACCTTGAAATCTATATTTCCTAATGCTCCTAATCGGATCTGCACCTGCGATGCCAGCCTGCAAGTCCCAGGCCGCCCAAGTGGAATACGGACACTTACCCACTACACCAGAGGGCTGGCCCTGAATTGGACTTTTGGACCAACCTTTGGCTTGAACTTGGGAAGATGTTGGTCTGCATTGATTATTCGTAAAGGTAATTAGCAGTAACACCGTGGACAGCAGCATTTTCAGTTGGCTCAGGAGTTTAGCAGGGGTCATGTTCTGTTGGAAGTGTTCCTCTTCATCTCTTTGCAATGGTCTACCTTTATGTTGCATCATTAAGCATTTCGAGGTGATTATCAATCCTTTGAAGTTCATAATCTCTAAACTCTTTCAGCCTGCAAACTTTATCCCTTAAACCTGCTTGCCTTTATGGAGTTTTGATTTTAGGTGAATTGATTTCCATAACCTAGCATTAGAAAATCCTACAGCTTTCAGATTTACATCCTCATAGATTTAGACTTCTGTGTATGCTACATCTTCTTCCCCACAGTAAGCCTAATTACAGGCCCACACCCCATACTTGTGCCTACTCAACTCTTTCTCCCACCGTCCACTGCCACCCTTTCCCTCAGGGAACCACCAATCCCATAGCACGTTCTACCTGTTTGTTGGTCCTTATTTTAATCTTCTGCTTGTAAGTGAGATGCGATGGTATTTGATTTCTCCCTTGGGCGTGTTTCAGTTCCCCTCCCACCCTCAGGAGTGATTCTGCTGTCACAAATCGCTGGACTGCACTGTTTCTTACAACTGAGTGTTTTGCCTTTGTGTGGATATAGCCCAACTTCCTTCTCCATTGGTCCTTTGATGGACACCAGGGCGGCTTCCAAGTCTTGGATATCTGGAGTAAGGCTGTGGTGAACACAGTGGGGCACGGATCTGTGTGCATTAGTGTTTCACAGTTCTTTGGATAAAGACGCTGGAGAGGAATAGCTGGATCATATGGTAGATGGATTTGGAAATTTCTGAGGCAATTTCACATGGCTATGCCTAGTGCCCTCACTGGTTTGCACTCCCACCAGATGTGCAGGACCCTTCCCTTCTCTCCACCTTCTCTCTGACACTTGTTTCCTGTTTTGTTCCTTATAGCCATTCTGAACACAGGGAGCTGTCATCTCATTGCCGTGAGGATTTGCGTTGGCCTTATACTTAATAGTGTTGAACATGTGTTCATACAGCTGTTGGCCACCTTTCTGTCTTCTTGGGGTAAATCTCTGTTTCCATCTTCTGCCCAGGTTTTAATGGGCTTGTTGTTTTTTCTCTTGTGGAGACGTGTGTGGTCATTGCGTCTTTTGGCTATTCAGCCCTTCTCAGATGTGTGGTTTGAAACATCCTCTCCCTGTTGTTGTGCTGTCTTTGCATTGAGTGGACGGTTTCCCCGGCTGGACAGAAGCTTCTACGTTGGATGGAGTCCTGCTTCTTTCTTCTTTTCTTTGTTACCCTTGCCCAGTCACACATGCTTCTTCCAAATAGGCGGCTACCCCAGATGGCAAAGAGCAAGCTGCCTGTGTTTTCTCCTAGAAGTTTCACTGTTTCAAGACTTCCGTTGAAGGCTTTAATCCATTTCGAGATGGTGTGTGTGCCTGGTGTAACATCATGATCTACTCTTATTGTGTTACATATGGCTGTGCAGTCTTCCCAGCACCATTTATTTTAGAGACTCTCCTTTCTCCACTGTCTCCTCTTGCCTTCCTCATTGCAAATGCGCTGTCCATATATGTGTGAGTTGACCCTTGTGTTCTCCATTCTGTTCCATTGGGGTTTCTGCCTCTTTTGGGGGCCAGGCTGTGCTGGTTCGGTACCACGTGCTTCGTCCTACATGTTGAAATCAAAGTGTGATACGTCCACCTTTGTTCGTTCTCCTCAGAAATCCTTTGGGTATTCCGGGTCCCTTGTTGCTGGATAGAGACTTTAGGATTTTCTCTTCTGTTTCTGTGGGAAAGATTGCTGAAAATTTGACTGGGATTGCACGCAACCCAGAGATTGCTTTATCCATTACGGACATTTCAAGTGTTTCAGATCTTACATTCCTAGAGCACGGAATACCCTTCTGTTTCCTTGTGTTTTCTAGAATTTCTTTCCCTAAAGCGTTGCTAGTTTTCGGTTTCCATAGCTTGCACCTGTTTGTCTAAGCTTATTCCTAGAAATCTTATTCTTCTTACTTGCATTTTTTTTCCAGAGGTTCAGTTTTTCTATTCTTTGAAACTTTTCATTGGTTTTGTTTTGGCAGATGTTTATGGCTGTGCTCACATCTGGTGGTGATGCTGCTGTATTAGCTGGGCAAGAATGACGCTGTCTGACGTTGCTTCCCATCTGCCTCTACACTACCTTGGACGCCTGCCCCAGAATATCTGGACCATCGGTGAGGAGGTTCACCTCCAGCATTCTGCATGGTCTGCCCTGGGTGCCAACCTAGAATTTGCGGACTTCAGCACAGCACCACTGGCCAGCACCTTTCATGTTCCATTGGAAACCTGCATTTGATGTGGAATGTGAGTTGAATGTGCTATTTGGGACAAATCTTGCACTGTGTAGACGAGGCCATTTTGTTTTTCTTCTCCAAAGTGATGTCAGAGGATTTCTCAGAATTGTGTCTCTGCTATCATGGCAAACTTCATTCACACAGGTTTTCAGAGCCAGATTTTAACACTCTCATAACTCACCCTTACCAGTTAGCCTAGGTTTGACATTTGCTACAGTTTTTGTGTTTGTGACTTTCTCTGTCTTTCGAAAGTTCAGGGAATGTCCAAAACGGACACCTTTCATTGTGGATTATTCAGGTGTGATTTCTGTGTGCCTTCCATTTTCTGGGACGGTTTTTTGTTTTCCATATTATAATTTTTGATATGGGCTCGGCGAGCTGAAGACTCGAATGAAAGATTTCTCGGACATTGAAGGTCTGGCACTGGTGCTCTTTTATTTAGAGAATAGTATGGGATAGCATGGGGACAGGACCCATGGGTAGTGAAGAGTTGCTGCTGCTCCCTGGGGATGGGACCCATGGTCAGTCAAAGCTCCTGCTGCTGCCCTGAGTTGAGGGTTAGGGCTAGTTTTATAAGTCATGGGTACATGATTCATTTTTACTGGAAAAAGACATGAAGTGGTAAAATGTCTTTAAATGATTTTAGTGCAGATGGGGTCTGGTTATTGTTCAGTCATATAACTTTAGATACGGATCTGTCAATATAGATAAGCATGTACGTGATGATGCCCTGGGCTTCTCTCCCTGAGTCAGCTCTAATTCCACCGGCTCATATAATTCAGCATGTAGGCCAGATCACCTTGGGCTTCCCTAGCTGGGGCAGCCTTAATCCACATCATAAACACCCCCTGAACCCATTTGGACTGGAGAGCTTTGGGGATATGGACGATGGTCAGTCTTCTGTAACTACTTATGGCTGTACAAGGTTGCAGAGCTGTCCCTAAATGGGGTCATAGGTACAGGTAGGATTTTCAGTGGACTGGAAGCCTTCACCTGTGGAGTTCAAGGCTGACAAGGTATACAGAGCCTCTGGAGATGAGAGAATCATTTGACGAGAGGTGGTCCAGGAGGTGAAACTTTTTTCACATGCAGAAGACAGACAATGAAACAGACAACAAACTATAATAAGAAATGCAAGCAATATGTTTAACCCAATGTATAATGTATTGAAGTAGTGCAGAAACCTGGTCCTGACTTGGAGTTCAACCAATCATTTAGAGTTAGGGTTGATAAGACACGGATTTAATTTGGTGGTTGGGATAGAAAGCCAGAAATATTTTGACGGTAGTCAGGAATATAGACACAACATTCAGTTTTTATAATGGCATAGGTGCCCCCTTGTGCTGCTGTCAAGACATCCAGTGTCATTTGGATTTGGAGGACTGCCTTACACATTTGGGATACTTCTAACTTGAGCAGCAAAATGCTATGTTGTGCATCATTTAATGCCTTCATAGTAAATTTGTTTAGGACTTCCATGTGCAAGACGACACTTTCAATTCCTAATTGGGGAACAAAAATTGCGGAAAGATGGTCATACCAGTGGAAGACAGACCTGGTTCAGCGCTGCTGCAGGTTGGGTAGGATAGCAGGAGGAGATGTAGTAAATGTAGTTCTACCCTGCATCCAGATAAAGCCTAGTGTGCATCGTGCAATCCATTTAGGTGGCAGCAAAGGCCATAAATTGGAGCCGCATAGCCACTGAGCACCATTAGAGACTAACCAAAGTGTGCTGGGCTGTCTATCCCAGTCAGTCCCAAGCCAATCAGTACTTTTATAAGACTATGATATAAGAAAACACATATAACAGCGAATTTTTCCCATAGGTCAGCTGTTATTAGGCCATGTATCACAAGTGTGATTGGTTTGTTCCCAACAAAGAGTGAAATTTTACTGAGTTGACCACTAGTAGGAGTGAACCAAATACATTCATCCCAAATTTCATATGGTACAACCTGTGTGTATCGATAAGTTGGGGACTTTACCTTTGGAACTTGTTGTTTCTAATCCACCTGTGACAAGGCAAATCTAGTTAGTATTTGGGGAGTAGTTTTAAAGGAAAATGTTTGATTGTGGCCAGGGAACTCGCACGTGTCAGACACAGATGAGCACAAGGAGACATTACGATTAGTAATAGATGAATCTTGTGGATGAAAAGAGCTAGAATCTAATATCCATGAATGCCTACTATAGCTTCTACAGAAACATAATTTTTTCTCTCTTAAATCACCCTCATTTTTACAAAAGATAAGCAAATCAGGATTAACAGGTTTGCAAGTAAAGTGTAGTTTCAATACAACTTGCTCCAATTATTTACATAACAGCTACAAGAATAGCAATTGTTTATACAGGCTTTTTAAAGTATGCTTTGCTGGAAATTTTTATGAGGAATCTCGGATTGAACTGTGAAGTCCTCTAGAGGCCAGAAAAGCCAAGTCAAGGATTTGCCATCAGATTTTGCCTGCAGTACTTACAGATTTGAGTGGAGTTCTCTTTCAGGTCCCCCAAAGTATTCAGAGGGTACTTGCACCTGCCAGATAAGCACGCTTCCTTACTTAACGGGTAAGATTGCCAGAATCTCTGTAAACAAGGTACCAGGCCCGTGTTTCCGAGTGGCCGTATTCCAGAAAGTCCAATCTTTGTTCCTGAAATGCTGTCTTGTCATATCTGACCCTGTATGTTTCAAATATGACATTCCAGTCAAAGCCTTGATAATATAACCAATGTGACCTGTTATAAGGAGAACAGATTCTTGTGGAACTTATGCAAATGTTGCCACGAAATGACCATACTCAGTAACAAAGTGTTTGACAATTCCTTAGGGATAAGGTAGGGAGAAAAAGATAAATGTTTCAGTTTTGCTCATAACGGTATAATTTCACCAAATGGCTGTAAGTCAAAGTTAGCATAAGAGAAAAGAGAAAAAGATTTCCTTCATTATGAGAAAACAAAACAACACATCAAAACTCAACAATATTTCAAACAGAAGTCCTAAAAAATTATAATCGTCCTCATCAGTTCACACAGTCCTGTATAATCAATTCTTGAGCTAAATCTGTCCGTAGCAGATCGAGGAGCTTAGTTTCTGTTACAATTCTGTAGTTTCTTGCTCAGCTCAGTTTTACAATCTGAAAGTTTATCAGAAACCTGTAGTTTAGATCCTCTGTGTCAGAATCCTTTCCAGGAATATCTCGGAAGATGAAACATATTTGCAAAAGAAAAAAGCATCAGAGAAAAACAACAATTATCTGCAAATGGACAAAGGACTCAAAAGGGCAATTGACAAAGAAACTTGGATGCTTCTGTGACATATGACCCTTCCAGATAATAAGTGGACTTATGACTGATAACCAGGAAAGATCAGAAGCTTAGGAATGCTATATAATTTTAAGACACCTATATTAATAACATTTACCCATCTAATACCACCTAAGAATATCTATCATCACTTGTTTCACAGTGTTTCCCATGTAATTTAATAGAAAAAATAAGCCTAATTAGTTTAATGTTTTCCTCCTTACAGGAACAGAGAGAAAATTTCTTTGAGAAGTCTCAGGGGCCCTCTGAAAATCCTCAGAGTAATTTCTCTTCTGTCCACCAGGTCAAAAGAAAGACTTCATTCAGGATTTGAATATTTTTGAGGGAGAAGCTTGTCAAAACATAGCCAAAGTTTTTAAAATGCTTCTTCAAATAGGAAACAACACTCACTGTGAAACAATGCTCAGGTATCTATTCAAAGTGATGACAGAAAGAGTCAAAAATCTTAAGAGTGACCTCAGTCATTGTTTTCACAAAACACATTTCTCTCTTAGGTAGACTTACTCAAAGGAAGAGCTTTTATAACGTCTTTATCAAAAGCAGATCCAAAGTTCAAGAAAAAGTATCCTTTTAGAGAAAACCAAATTTCAATTTCTGCACCTACTTATTTTGAACATTCAAACTCATTCACTTAATTGAACTTACTTTAGTCTACTTGAGTAGGCATAAAACTCTTTTCAGAATTTCTACTTCACAAACCTTCTACAACTTTCTTTTTCGTTTTCAGAATGTGTCAACAACTCTTTTTTTCCTTTCTAGTACATTAGGACAAATTTATCTTTCTTCACCCATCAAACAAAAATATTTCCATTCTTTATACCTTTTTTACTGAAAGCATACATTTTAACTTCCCTGAATACAGAGCTCTTTTCCTTATTAATTTCCAGTAGCTTTAATTCCATAAGTTAATTAGAACTTTTAAGCCTTAACAGATCTACTAAACACAACAAAGTAAGCAATTATGAATTGTCTTTTATATCAGCATTCTACACACTTCATAACTTTACAAACATGTAGCTTTACAATAAAACACAGGCATGCTTTTTGATACACCCACACTCTTTTAGCCTCTTCAAGAAGAAGCCCAAAGTAGATAACTTACATATGTTTATTAATAATGATTCAGTGTTTCATCCTATCCAAAAATGACCTGCATATTCATCTTTTTATCATTTAACTTAACTTTGCAAAAGTCAAGATTGTTACACAGAAAAATTTTGAAGCTGTTTTGTTTCAACAAGTATACTGACCATAAAAGTTATTGTACTCACCTATATGGGTTTTATGTATTTAAACCATTTGTTTCCAACAAATATGTTCAGATTACCTATGGAAACCTCATGAGGAATTAGACAAAACTGGTCATCATTTAAAGCTATTATTTTACTGACAAATTTAAGAAAGTGAGCTTATATGACTAGATAACCCAGGCCGAATGCCTGCATTCTATGCAAATACCGACAACTCTGACAAGAAGATAATTTTCAATTAAAGCAACAAACTTTAACAAGCTTTCATTTACCAAAGGTTAATTCACATCACATTAACTTTGAAAGGCACTGAGTTAATTTCTACTACATTTAGAATTTATGTAAGCACTTTCTTTAAGCCAACTAAACAGAGATCTTAATTTTGGCCAGACCATCCAGGGGTAAAAATATCACACGTATAATGTACACATAGACACACATAGACAGAGACTGTACAACCATTGTTTTAAAAACTACTCCAGTGAATCAGGTACAATAATATAAAGCTCACCAGTTATGAATCCACACTTTCTTTTGAGCCTTTTTACTAATACTTATGGAGAAGACCCTCGAGATGGTACAATTTTTGCAAGGGCGCACTTATGACCATTTATCCTTTCCGCTGCTTTTTTTTTTTTCAGTCTTAAGAATGAGTGATGGGTTACATAGTAGTTCCTTCAGAGGGGGAATGAGAATCCTTTTCATGATAAAGGAAGTAGGTGGAATCTGAGCTGCCTCTAGAGCTGTCTTTCCAGTCTTGCAAGGATTTTGTAAGGACAGTTGCTCTTGATTTCTCAGAAACTGGACTGAAACTTGAAGGACATTCTAGGTTGATCTTCCTGTCCAACTGCACCAGAAAGGCACAGAGATACATCACAAATTTTCTCCCAGATGAAGTTTCTGGGGCATACCCATACAATTGAAAGTGTTTCTAATTAGTTAGAATGACCCTAAGTGCTGAGTCTCCTGGGATGCTTACGTCATTCCCCATGGCAGTAAAGCCAGTGTCGGACTGACAGTGAACTGGACAAGGGTGCAGTGCCTACAAAGGCCTGGAACATGCTGGAGGCCGGGTCTCCCAGTAGCCGGGTTGAGAGTTAAGTCCCTTGCAAAATATATTCAAGTTTTTCAATTTTACAGAATGTCCAGGTTCTGCTCAAGTCCAGCCTGAACTTAAGCTCGACTTGCTGACAACAGAGGACATGATGAGCAATACAAAGAAATTATAAGAAGACACCAGACCTCACCCTCATGGCCGTTCCCAGAGGATTATCATGATAAAAGTCACACAACTGTTCCCATGCTTGGGCACACTACCCGAGCATGACAGTTCACAGAATAAATCACAGGTCTGCTACCCTCATAGCCAACTCAGTAGGTGACTAAAATACTCAATGAGTCAACCGCCACCAGAGGGTAGTCTACTTGGCATCACCAGGGTGATCAGACCAAGAAAGCCAAAGTTTGGTCTCCCAGTGTTGGAGGACTTCACTGTTGAAAGATTTCTTTGTTTCCCGGTTGAAAAGCTTAAAAGGAGACGAAAATGGCCATTGTAACTCTAAGAAAGATGAAAGACAGGTCCATTACCTTGAAAATCCCCTCTGAAACTAGGGAAGCATCCTACCTGTTGTTCCTACTGTGGGGTGCCTATAGCAAGAGGTGATGGGGGTGTCCCCCAGAATTGCATCCCTTGGATACCTTCCGTGCTATGCTGGCAGTAACAGGTGCCTGGTGAACATCTTTCCTATTCTGCCTGGAAGTAATAGGTGCCTGGTGAGTGGTCCCCAAGAGAAAAGGAGAAGTTTAAGAGAGAACATGATGGAGAGAAATAGTGAAGAAGTTTCGGCCACGCTGGGGTCATTCTACCCAGTTGCCTGTTGGAGCCATTCTCCAAAGAAGGGTTTCCAATACTCAGACAAAGGTTAGACTTTGGTACTTTCCCTGAACTGAAGTCCTTATTGGGACATTCACACAGTTCAGAAGGTCAAGTGCATGGGATGTATCCCAATCCAGCTTTAGGGATAGAAACCTCCCACGAGAGTCTTGGAGATTGCCAACCATCCTAATGACTTAAATGGCTGACCTATTCCCACGTAAAATTTATGTATTAGAGACAGGGTCAGGAAGGAATGGATTAATTCATTCTACATCACTCTTAGGCTTAAGGTACTGATTCTCTTCAAGCTGAATGCCAGATTTGCACCATAGAGTAGCCATGGGCAGCAAACATGAATTCATACAGCTATTCAAGACAGTTCCTGATGGAGAAGTGAATTTAGATCCATCCTCGAAAAAGAGAGAGGCACAAGGAAGGAAAGGGCACTTACCAGAATTCGAGCTCACAAACCAATGAAGCATGTTCCCCATATGGGTCACGAGATATGATGTGGGGTCGGCAAGCTCAAGAGTTGAAAATAAGATTTCTTGGACCCTCAAGGTCTGGCAGTGGTGCTCTTTTATTTAGAGAATGGTACAGGATAGCATGGGGACAGGACCTATGGGCAGTGAATAGCTGCAGGCATGGGGACAGGACCCATGGGCAGTGAAGAGCTGCTGCTGCTGCTGCATTGGGAAAGGACCCATGGGCAGTCACAGCTCCTGCTGCTGCCCAGAGTTGAGGTTAAGGACTAATTTTATCAGGCATGGGTACGTGACTTATTTTTCCTGGAAAAAGAAAAGATGATGTCAAAAGTCATTAAATGATTTCAGTTCAGATGGGTTCTGGATATTGTGTGGTCACATAACACTAGATACGAAACTGGCCCCATAGATAGGCATGTAGGTGAGCATGACCTGGGCTTCTCTCACTGGGGCAAATCTAATTCATACCAAAAGAAATTCAATGGGTCATATAGTTCTGCATGTTCACCAGCTAACCTTGGGCTTTCGAGTGGGGGCAGCCTTAATCCACATCAATCCTCATGGTCTTTCACAGCTGTCTCCCATAGATATGCTCATCAGTGTGTTCTCCTTCAATCGAAGTTAGGAATTTTGTATTTCTTTAATCACCATATGTTCTCTAAGCTGATGTGAGTGCTTTCGTGATTGTTGGGTTTTGTCTTTGAATTTCCATCATACACTTGAAGGAATCTTGGCTATCCTAGCCTAGGTCCAACTGAGCACTGAGAACACGAGGTCATCTTGGTTGGTTTGACATTTTGAGATCAGAAACCCAAATTCTACTTTGTCCTGGCAACGACCTAATGGACATAATGTTTCTGAGACAAATTAGACAAATCTGATGAATTCCTCTCTCCAGGTAAGATATTTTTATGTCTTTTGTTCTGAATTTGGCTAGGCTAGACCTTGACTTCGGATCCTTCATTGTTCCAGTAGATTACGTCTAGATACTGGTTTACTTTATTTCTGTAGGGTTTGCTAGTTGTTTGGTTTACATCCTCAGCTCTGGCATGTTTATTTTTCGTTAAATATAAGTGTAATGTTCTAATATTCAGCCAACTTCATCACATACAGTGGCAAACCACATAATCAATACTCTTCTATGACAACAGATAAGGTGAGAGAATTTCATTGGGGCCAAACGGAGTATTTTAGCTTTCACGGCAGCCTTCACTTTGGATTGGTGGTTCGCAGAGGGAAAGAAAAAAACCAAAAAGCTGTGCAGATTTATGGCATAAAGATTTTGAGGCTGAAAGAGATTAGAGAAGATAAACTTTCAAGGATTGTGAATCTCTTCCAAATGCTTAATGATGCTACAGAAATGTAGACCATTGCAAATATATTAAGAAGAATACTACAAAGACAACGTGTTCCGTGCTAAACTCATGAACCAAGGGAAAATGTTACCTTCTGTGAGGCTACTACTCATTACCTTCACGAATAATCACTGCAGGCCAGCTTCTTCCCAATTTCAGGCAAAAGATTGGCCCAAAAGTAAAATTCAGGGCCAGTCATGTGTTCTGGTGTGTAAGAGCCCACGTTCCTAGTCTGTGGCCTGGGACTCATGGATTCGCATCACGGGTGCTGATCAGATTAGAAACATCAGGAGAGATAGATTTCATGGTATGGTGCGGGCAGAGATCATACATAAGTGGAAATTGTGAGCAGACCTTATACATATGCACCAGGAAAACAACATGAAAATATTACAATCTATGACGCATCTGGTAGACTTCTCAAATACAGAATGGAGGAAGTGATGTGACTTGCATAGGTGGAATTGTCGGACTGCACAAGATGACACGATCATTGAACATCAGAGGATTGGCTGGGCAACTTCAACTTGGGAGGGACTCGTGGACTTTTTCTGGGGAAAGTCTACATATTTGGCCATATCCACAAAATGTGACAGATAAAACCAAGGATAAACTTAAAGTAAAGAATTCAGTGTCTAGAGAGAATGTAGTAGACATTTAAAAGTCCAAAGATAAATTTATAAACAGACAAGAAATCCAGGAAATGGAAAACTATCAGACTGGTATCAGATGGCTCTGAAATACTCTGTGCATGGAAGACACCGGGACAACGGAGAAGTTTGAGGGTGTTTATGACATCACAGTGAACATGTCACCCAAGATGGCCTCATCATTATAGTCCGAGGATTGTCCTAGGCTACGATACTCAAGTGAGAGATACCCAGAAAAGAATTTAAAAACAGAAACCAGCACTGAAACTTGAAGAGTTAGAATTGCCGCTGATTAAAGGGATAAGAAAGAAGTCATTGTGGAGAAGCAATAAATAACAGAGAGACAAGCACTGAGTGGAGAACATTGTTATCTACTCTAGTAGATGTGGAGGCCGTGCTGATTGAAGCTTGCAACTTGATTTGAAACCAGAGGCTGGACTTGGGTCTTATCAGACCTACGTTGTCCTTCTGCCTTAATCATAATCCCAAATCAAGAATGATCTCCTGAGGACATTGTAGAGAAGGATCGATGCTTCCCTTCCAATGCCCCTAGCACTCATTGAAGAGAAGTCTCACTTTTCATAGCTCTGGCATTATGGAGGCCCACTGGGTACATGATAATGTGTCACAATACGTCTCTTTGAACACTTGAAGGACTAGAACCCCGTCATGCTCCAGGTTTGTCGCATTGTTTGGCAGGGCTCCAGAAGTGTGCTGAGAATCACCCTTTTCCAGAGGGCTTCATTGCTTTGTGAGGGATGCCGTACCAGGCTAGTGTGCTCAGTTTGGCTCCAAAGAAATACTCTCCCCCATCTCTTGGAGTAGAATGATTACTGATGACGTGTATTGACACCATGTGAAAGGAGGTTGTCTGAAAATTAGAACATTGCAATTATCTTTATAGAGAAATAAACATGAGGTTGTAAATCAAACAAATAACACACCTTATAGAAATACAGTAAGCCAGTATCTAGAAGTAATCTAGTGGAACGTTCAAGGATTGGGGGTCAAGATTGAAACTTCCCAAATCCAGAAATGAGACAGAAAAGTATCTTACCTGGAATGGAATTCATCACATCTGTCTAATTTGTCTCGGGTACATTATGTTCATGAAGAAGGTTAACATGACAAACTAGAATTTGGAGTTTAAGATGTCAGAACGTCAGAACAACCAAGATGAACACGTGTTCACAGTGCTCATTTTGACCAAGGCTAACATGGTAAAGATTGCTACAAGTGACCAATGTAAATTCAAAGACAACACCCAACAATGAAAAGCACTCACACGTAGGCCTATAGAACATAGGGTGGTTAAAGCAATAGAAAATTGATACCTTGGGATGAAGGAGAACCGACTGACAAGCATACCAAAGGGGGAAATGTGAGAAAGACCACGATGATTATGCTATGGAAAAACAAAACGGGCTCAAAAGAAGGAAGGCAAACACAAATAACACCTGAATAATCCACAGCGAAAGGTGTCAGACTTTAGGCAGACTCTGCTTGAACTTTTGAAAGTCAGAAAGTGTCACAAACCAAAAAACTGCAGCGAGGTAAAACCTGGGCTACCTGGAAAGGGTGGGTATGAGACTCCTCCAAACGTCCTTTGAAACCCTGTGTCCATGAAGCTTGCTGGGAGAGCAGAGACATATTTATGACACATTCTCTGACATCGCAGTTGACTGAAAATACAAACTGGCTACATCTACTCAGTGCCAGAGTTGGGCTGAAGTAGCCTATTTAAGCCACATTCCACTCAAAAGCAGGTTGCTGAGGGAACATGAATGGGGCTGGTCAGTAAAGAATTGGGGAAGTCCCCGCACTCTGAGTTGGCAGCCAGGAGTTGGCAGGGTAGAATCCTGGGAGTAAACCTCCTCACCGCTGGTACAGCCATTCTTGGGCGGGAGTGGGAGGTAATGTAGAGGCAGATGAGAAACGACATTAGACAGAGCCACTCTTCCTCAACAAATATGGGAGCATTTCCAGCAGATGTGAGAACAGTGATAAATCTCTTTCAAAAGGAAACAAATTAAAAGTTGCAAAGAATAGGAAAATTGAACCTCAATAAAAAAGAAAAAGGATGCCAGTAAGAAGAATAAGATACCTAGGAATAACCTCAACCCAACAGGTGAAAGCTCTGTAAACAGAAAACTAGCAAACCTTTGCAGAAAGAAATGGGAGAAGACAGAAGGAAGAGGAAGGATATTCCATGCTCTTGAAATGGAAGAATTAACACACTTGAAATGTCCACACCGCATAGAGAAATCTCTTGATTCCATGCAATCCCAGTTAATATTGCAGCAATATTTCTCACAGAGATAGAAGTGAGCATCCTAAAGTTCACATCCAGCAACAAAAGACACCGAATAGCCAAAGGAATCCTGAGGAAAAAGAACAAATCTCAAGGTATCACACTTTCTGATTTCAACATATAGGACGAAGAAATTGAAATGGAAACAGCGCAGGCTGGGATGCAAAACAGAGAAACAGAACCATGGAACAGAATCAAGAGCCCAGAGGTATAGGGACACATATACGGACAGCCCACTTTCGATCACGGCACCAAGAGGAGACAGTGGAGAAAGGAAAGTCTCTACAATGAATGGTGTTTGGAAGAGTGCAGAATCTCATGTAAGACAAGGAGAGTAGACCATGGTGTTACACCAGGCACAAACACCAACTCGAAATGGATTAAAGTCTAGAATGTAATACTGGAAACCATGAGACTTCTGGAAGAAAACATAGGTAGGGTGCTCTTTGTCATTTTTCTTAGCCTCATATTTGGAAGAAGCATATCTGTCTGGGAAAGGGCAATAAAGGAAACAAGAAACAAATGGGACTACATCAGGCACAAAAGCTTCTGCATAGCCATGGAAATCATTGATTCAATGCAAAGACAGCAAAACAACTGGGAGAGGATGTTTGCAAACCACACATTGGTGAAGGGGTGAATAGCCAAAAGAGCCAATAAACTCATAGGGCTCCACAAGAAAAAAAAAAAAACAAGCCCAATTAAAATCTGGGCAAAAGCTGGAAACAGACATTTCTCCCAGGAAGATAGAAAGATGGCCAACAGGCTGTATGAAAACATGTTAATCATCATTAAGTCTCTGGTCAGTGCAAATCTGAAAGGCAATGAGATAGCAGCTCAAGGCGGTCAGAATGGCTATAACGATGAAGACAAGAAATAAGTTTCGGAGAGGAGGTGGAGAGAAGAGAAGCCTCCTGCACTGCTGGAGGGAGTGTAAACAGGTGCAGCCACGACATAAAATGGTGTGGAGTTGCCTTAGACATTTCAGAATACATCGACCATATGATCCAGCTATTCCTCTGTGGTGTGTTTATCCAAAGAACTTGGAAACACTCATACACAGAGATCGGTGCACACCTCTATTTACCCTGGCCTTATTCCCGATATCCAAGACTTGGAAGCCTGCCTGGTCCCCATCAAGGGATGAATGGAGAAGGAAGATGGGGTATAGCCACACAAAGGCATAGCACTCAGCTATAGGAACGGATTCAGGCCAGCCATTTGTGATCACCAGAATGGTACCTGACGGTTTTAGGGGAACAGAAACAAGCCCCAGGTGTATGGTCAAATACCACAGGATCTCACGTGCAAGGAGAAGAGCAAGAACGGACCAACAAACAAGTATCACATGACAATGGATTGGCATTTCCCAGAGGGAAAGTAGGGCAGTGGCCAGAGAGAGAAAGTGTTGGTTAGGCACAGGTGTGTGGTTAGGGACAGTAATTAGGCTTACGTTGGTGAAGATGATGTAACCTACTCTGAAGTCTAAATCTATGTGGATGTAGATCTGAAAGCTATAGGTGATTATAATGTTGGGTTACGGCAATCAATTCACATAAAACCAAAACTCCCAAAAGAGATGCAGATTTACAACCGGAAGTTTTGGAGACAGAAAGAGGTTAGAGAAGATGAACTTCCAAGTATTGGTAATCACCTCAACATGCTCAATGTTGCTACAGAAAGGTAGTCCTTTGCAAAGAGATGAAGAGGAATACTACCAAGAGAACATGTTCCGTGCTAAACTCATGAACCAACAGAAAACGTTACCGTTCATGATGTTACTGCTGATTCCTTCACGAATGATCGAAGCAGGCCAACATCTTCACAGGTCAGGTCAAAGGTTGGTCCAAAAGTGCAATTCAGGGCTGGCCCTGTGATGTAGCAGGTAGGTTCCTACGTTCCACTTGGGCGGCGTGGGCGTCACCAGCTAGCATCAGGGGTGCAGATCAGATTACTAGCATTAGGAAATATAGATTTCAAGGTATGGTGGACACAGAGATGATAAAGAAGGAGAAATTGTCACGAGACCTTAACAATATGCACAAGAAAAAGAACCATGAGTATATGACAATCTATGAACGCATCAGGAACACTTCCCCAAATGATGAAGGAAGGAAAACATGTGACCTGCCAAGTGGAATTTTTAGACTGCTAGGAGATCACACGATCATTGTGCATCAGGGGATTGCCTGGGCACCTTCCAATTGGGAGGGCCTCCAGGACTTTCTCTGAGGAAAGTCCACCCAATTGGGCATATACACAATGGATAAGATATAAAACAAGGGATAATCTTAAAGGAAAGGAACCGGTGGGTAGAGGGAATGTAGCATACCTTTCAAGTTCCACGAGAAAGTTAGAAACTGACAAGAAATCCAGAACAAGTAAAACTATCCTACCTGGAAAGATGGAGTCATCAGACTGATAAGAGATGGCTCTGAAACACTGTGTGCCTGGAGGTTTTCAGGAAAACTTAGAATTCTGAGGGTGTTTATGACGTCACGGTGAACGTGTCACCCAAGATGGCAGCAAGTTTAGAGTCCGAGGATTGCCATGGCTAGGATACCCACGTGAGAGATATCCAGAAACAGCTTTTCCAAACAGGAACCACACACAGAAACTTGAAGAGATTAAAGAGGCACTGATTCAAGGGATAAGAAAGGAATCATTGGGAAGAAGGGATACTAGAGGGGCAAGCACTGAGAGGAGAACATTGTTATCTACTCAAGTAGATGTGGAGGCTGTGCTGATTGAAGCTTGCAACTTTATTTGAAACAAGAGGCTGGACTTGGGGCATATCAGACCCACGTTTTCCTTCTGCCTTATTCATAATCCCAAGTCAAGAATGATCTCTTGAGGACATTGAAGAGAACAATTGAGGCCTTCTTTCCTAGGCCCCTAGCATTCTTTGAAGAGAGGTCTCCCTTTGCATAGCTCTGGCGTCACGGGGTCCCACTGGGTACATGCTAATGTGTCCCAAGACATCTCTGTGAAGACTTAAAGGAATGGATGATTGTCATACTTGGGGTGAGTCCTTTGGTTTGGAGGGCTGCAGAAGTGTGCTTAAAAGCACCCTTTTCGAGAGGGCTTCATTCCTGTGTGAAGGCTGCCTTCCCAGGCTACAGTGCTCAGTTGGGCTCCAATGAAATTCTCTCCCCCACCTCTTGCCATGGAAACAGTATTGATTTCTTGTTCTGACAACATATGGAATGAGGTTTGCTGAAAATTAGCACATTGCCATTATGTTTAAATAAAAATACACCTGCCAAAGTTCAGAATGAAAATCAAACCAGTAGGAAACCATGTAGAAATAAAAAGCCCAGTATCCAGACGTCATCATGTGGAGCACTCAATGATCAGGGGTCAAGTTTGAAACTTCCCAAATCCAGAAAAGAGACAGATAAATCACTTACCTGGAGGGAGGAATTCATCAGATTTCTCTAATTTCTCTCGAAAACATAATGTCCGTGAAGGTGGTTGTCCGGACAACCTCGACTCTGGAGTTTCTGATCTGAGAATCTCAAACCTACCAAGACGACCATGTGTTCTCAGGGCTAAGTGTCACCTGGGCTGGGATAGCAAAGATTCCTACAAGTGACTGATGGAAATTCCAAGACCACACCCAACAATCACGAAATGACTCACACCTCGGGCTACAGAACCTATGGTAATTAAAGACATACAAAACTCCTATCTTGGAAAGAAGGAGAACGCACTGATAAGCAAATCGAATGGAGATATCTCAGCAAGACCATAACAAGTAGACTATAGAAAAGAAAAAAGCATCCCGGAATATGGAGGCCAACAGAAATCAAAGCTGACTAATCCACAGTGAAAGACGTCAGTCATTAGACACACTCTGTTTGAACGTTTGAAAGTCAGAGAAAGTCACAACGCCAAAAACAGCAGCATAGGTCAAACCTGGCCTAAATGAGAAGGGTGAGTTATGAGACTGCTCCCCGCGGGCTCTGAAAGCCTGTGTCCACGAAGCTAGACTGGACAGAGGAGACACGATTCTGACAAATCACCCAACATCACAGTGGGCCAGAAAAGCAAGCTGGCCTCATCAACACAGGGCCAGAGTTGGGCTCAAGTAGCATATTCAAGTCACAATCTACTCAACTGCAGCTTGCCAATGGAACATGAAAAGGGCCAGCCAGTGGGGCCGTGGTGAAGTCTGCACATTCTCTTTCAGCAGCCCAGGGTCAGCGATGTGGAATCCTGGGGGTGAGCCCCCTCACCGCTCGTCCAGCCATTCTGGGGAAGGCATCTGAGGTAGTGTAGAGGGAGATGGGAAGGGATGATAGACATCGCCATTCTTCCTCAGGAAATGCAGCAGCATGGCCACAGGTGTGAGCACAGCCATAAACTTCTGCCAAAACAAAACCAATTGAAAGTTGCAAAGAATAGAAAAACTGAACCTCAAAAAAGAAAGCATGCCAGTAGGAAGAAAAAGATATCTAAGAATAAACGTGGCCAAACAGCAGAAAGCTATGGAAACAGAAAACTTGCAAAGGTTTGGGTGAAGATATTACAGAAGACACAAGGGAACGGAAGGCTATTCCGTGCTCTTCCAATGGAAGAACGAACACACTTCAAACGTCCATACCGCATAAAGCAGTGTCTGGATTGCATGCAGTCCCAGTCAAAGTTGCAACAATCATTCCCATAGAAATAGAAGACAGAATCCTAAAGTTTCTATCCAGCAACAAAGGACCCGGAATAGCCAGAGGAATCCTCAGGAAAACGAACAAAGCAGCAAGTCTCACACTTTCTGATTTCAACATATAGGACGAAGCCCTAGGTACGGAAACAGCACAGCCTGGGCCCCAAAATAGGCACACAGACTCATGCAACAGAACGAGAGCCAGGAGGTCAACTCACACATCTACTGACAGCCCATTTTCGAACAGTGAGCCTAGAGGAGAAAGTGGAGAAAGGAGAGTCTCCACAAGAAACAGTGCTGAGAAGACTGCACACCAACAGGTAACACAATGAGAGTAGACCATGATGTTACACCAGACATACACATGACCTCGAAATGGATTAAAGCCTTGAATGGAATACTTGAAACCGTGCAACTTCTAGGAGACAACCCAGGCAGCTTGCTCTTTGCCATCTGGCTTGGCTGCCTATTTGGAAGAAGCATGTGTCAGTGGACAAAGGCAACAAAGGAAACAAAAAACAAGCGGGACTCCATCCAATGCAGAAGCTTCTGCCCAGCCAACGACTCCATCGACTCAATGCAAAGACAGCACAACAACTGCGACAGGCTGTTTGCAAACCACACATCGGAGAAGGGGTGAGTAGCTAAAAGATCCAATGAACTCATAAGTCTTCACAGGAATAAAAACAACGAGCCCAATAGAACCTGGGCAAAAGATGGAAACAGACATTTCTCCCAGGAAGATAGGAAGATAGCCAACAGGCTGTATGAAAACATGTTCATCATCATTAAGTCTCTGGTCAATGCAAATCCGAACGGCAATGAGATAGCAACACACAGTGGTCAGAAGGGCTATAAGGATGAAGACGGGAAACAATAAGTTTCACAGAGGAGGTGGAGAGAAAGGAAGACTCCTGCACTGCTGTAGGAATGTGAACCGGTGTGGCCACTACACAAAGTGGTGTGGAATTGCCTCAGAAATTTCTGAATCCACCTACCATATGATCCGTCTATTCCTCTGTGGCGTATATATCCAAACATCATGGAAACACTAATGCACAGAGATAGATGCACTGCTGTGTTCACAACAGCCTTACTCCTGATATCCAAGACTTGGAAGCGTCCGTGGTGACCATCAAGAGATGAATGGAGAAGGAAGATCGGCTATAGCCACACGATGGTATAGCTCTCAGCTGTAGGAATGGATGCAGTCCAGCCATTTGTGACCACCAGAATGGCTCCTGAGGGTCTTAGGGGAACTGAAGCAAGCCCCAGGGATAAGGTTGTATACCACAGGATCTCACGTATAAGGAGAAGAGGAAAAACGGAGCAACAAAAAGGTAGGACGTGACATGGGATTGGTAGTTCCCAAAGGGAAATGGATGCGGGGGTCTGAGGGAGAAAGAGTTGATTAGGCACAAGTGTGTGGTGAGGGACTGTAATTAGGCTTACACTGGTGAAGATGATGTTACCTACACAGAAGTCTAAATCTATGAGATTGTAGATGTGAAAAGCTATAGGATGTTATAATGCTGGGTTACGGCAATCAATTCACATAAAATCAAAACTCCAAAGAGGGGTGAAGATTTACGGCCTAAGCTTTGGGGGCTGAAAGAGATTAGAGAAGAACTGCCAAGGATTAGTAATCACCTCCAAATGCTTAATGATGCTACAGAAACGTAGATCTTAGCAAAGAGATGAAGCGGAATACTAGCAAGAGAATATGTTCCGTGCTAAACTCATCAACCAAAGGTAAATGTTATGGTCATTCATGTTACTACTGATTCCCTTCACGAATAATCGAAGCAGGCTAACATCCTCCCAAGATCAGGCCAAAAGTTGGTCCAGAAGTCCAATTCATTGGCGGACCTGTGATGTAGCAGGTAAGTGCCCATGTTCCTTTCGCTTGGGCAGCCTGAGCTTCACAGGATAGCACCACGGTTTTGGATCAGATTACTAGCGTTAGGAAATCCAGATTTCACGGTCTGGTGGGCACAGAGATCATAAAGAAGTAGAAATGGTGAGGGAAACTGAGCAATACGCACCAGAAAAAAACCATGAGAATATTACAATCTATGAACGCGTCAGCTACACTTCCCCAAATGATGAAGGAAGGAAACATGTGACTTGCCTGGTGGAATTGTCAGACTGCTAGGAGATGACACGATATATGTGCATCAGAGGATTGCCTGGGCAACTTCAACTTGGGAGGGAGTCCATGACTTTCTCTGGGGAAAGTCCACCCATTTCACCATATCCACAAAAGATAAGAGATAAAATCTTTGATAATCGTAACGGAAAGAGACTGGTGTGTAGAGGGAATGTAGTAGACCTTTCAAAGTTCGAGGAGAAAGTTAGAAACTGACAAGAAATCCAGAACAAGGAAAACTATCCTACCTGGAAATGGGGAGTGGTCAGACTGGTATGCGATGGCTCTGAAACACTGTGTGCATGGAGGTTGTCAGGACAACTTAGAATTCTGAGGGTGTTTATGAACATGTCACCCAAGATGGCCACATCTATACAGTCCGAAGTTTGGCCATTGTATGGCTATAGATCGTCTTCCTTTTCCATTCGTCACTTGATGGGCACCAGGTAGGCTTCCAAGTCTTGGATATTGGGAGTAAGGCTGTGGTGAACACAGTGCTGCATGGATCTCTGAGCATTAGTGTTTCCAAGTTCTTTGGATATATATGCCACAGATGAATAGCTGGATCATATGGTAGATGGATTCTGAAAATTCTAAGGCAATTCCACAGCACTTTGGGTAGTGGCTGCACCTGATTACACTCCTCCCAGCAGTGCAGGAGGCTTCCCTTATCTCCACCTCCTCTCCGAGACTTGTTGTTCCCTGTCTTCATCCCTATAGCCATTCTAACCCCAGTGAGCTGCTGTCTCATTGCCGTTCGTATTTGCATTGCCAAAGACTTAATGATGATGAACATGTTTTCATACAGCCTGTTGGCCATCTTTTATCTTCCTGGGAGAAATAGCTGTTTCCATCTTTGGCCCAAGTTTTATGGGGATCGTTGTTTTTTTACTGTGGAGACATATGAGTTCATTGGATATTTTGGCTAATCACCCCTTCTCCGATGTGTGGTTTGCAAACATCCACTCGCAGTTGTTGTGCTGTCTTTGCATTGAGTCGATGGAGTCATTGGCTGGGCAGAAGCTTCTACATTGAATGGAGTCCCGCTTGTTTCTTGTTTCCTTTGTTGCCCTTGCCCAGTCACGCACGCTTCTTCCAAATAATTGGCTAAGCAAGATGGCAAATAGCAAACTACTTGCGTTTTCTCTTAGAAGTTGCACCGTTTCAAGTCTTCCATTCAAGGTCTTAATCCATTTCCAGGTGGTGTGTGTGGCTGGTGTAACCTTATGGTCTACTCTCATTGTGTTACATGTGGCTGTGCAGTCTTCCCAGCACCATTTCTTGTCGAGACTCTCCTTTCTCCGCTGTCTCCTCTTGGCTCCTTGGTCTAAAATGGGCTGTCCATATATGTGGGGGTTGACCTCTGGGCTCTCGATTCTGTTCCTTGTGTCTATGTCCCTCTTTTTGTTGCCAGCCTTTGCCGTTTCAGTATCTAGCAGTTCGTCCTAAATGTGGAAATTCGAAAATGTGGTACTTGCTGCCTTGTTCGTTTTCCTCAGGATTCCTTTGGCCGTTCCTGCTCCTTTGTTGCTGGATAGAAACTTTAGGATTCTCTCTTATATTTCTGTGCAAAAGATTGCTGAAACTTTGACGGGGCTTGCGTGGAATCCAGAGATTGCTTTATCTAGTACGGACGTTTCAAATGTGTTCGTTCTTCCATTCGAAGAGCGTGGAATAGACTTCCGTTTCCTTGTGTCTTCTTTAATTTCTTTGCGCAAAGCTTTCCAGTTTGTTGGTCCTTGTTTGTCTCTTCTCCTTGTAAGTGAGCTCCTACGGTATTTGAGTTTCTCCCTGCGAGTTGTTTCAATTCCAATGAAACCCTCAGGAGCCACCCTTCTGGTCACTAATGGCTGGATTCTCTACTTTGTTATGGCTCAGTGATATGCCATTGTGTTCATAAAGCCCAGCTTGCTTCTCCAATCTTAACTATCTATTCTTCCTTCTGCCTTGATGGGCATCAGGGCGGCTTTCAAGTCTTGGATAACGGGAGTAGGGCCAGGGTGAACACAGGGGTGCACATATATCGGTGCACGACCTTTTCCAAGGTCTTTGGATAAACACGCCACTGAATAATAGCTGGATCATATAGTAGATGGATTCTGACATGTTTGAGGCAATTCCACAGGGCTTTGCGTCGTGGCTGCACCAGCTTACACTCACAGCAGCACTGTAGGAGTCTTCCCATCTCTGCAGCTCCTCTCTGACACTTATTTCCGGACTTTTTACCTATAGTCATTCTGACCACATTGAGCTGCTATCTCGCTGCCATTTGGATTTCAATTGCCCTGAGTCTTAATGATGATTAACATGTTTTCATACACCTGTTGACCATCTCTATCTCTTCTTGGTTGAAATCTCTGTTTCCACCTACTGCCCTGGTTTTAATGGGCTTATTTTTTTTCTCTTGTGGACCCATATGAGTTCACTGCATCTTTTGGCTATTCATCCGTTCACTGATGTGTGGTTTTCAAACATCCTCTCCCTGTGGTTGTACTGTCTTTGCATTGAGTCGATGGTTTCCTTGGCTGGGTAGAAGCTTTTGCATTTGATGTAGTCCCACTTGTTTCTTGTTTCCTTTATTGCCCTTGCCCAGACAGAAAGGCTTCCTCCAAATAGGAGGCTACGACAGATGACAAAGAGCAAGCTGCCAGCGTTTTCTTCCAGAAGTCTCATGGTTTCCAGTCTTACATTCAAGACTTTAATCCATTTCGAGTTGGTGTTTGTGCCTGGTGTAACAGCGTGGTCTATTCTCCTTGTCTTAGGTGAGGCTCTGCAGTCTTCCCACCACCATTTATTGTAGAGACTTTCCTTCCTCCCCTGTCTCCTCTTGGCGCCGTGGTCGAAAATGGGCTGTCCATATAGGTGTGCGTATACCTCTGGGCTCTTGATTCTGTTCCATGGTTCTGTGTGTCTGTTTTGCATCCCAGCCTGTGCCGTTTCCATTCCTAGTTCTTCGTCCTCTATATTCAAATCAGAAAATGTGATACATTGAGCTTTGTTCTTTTTCCTCAGGATTCCTTTGGTTATTTGGGGCCTTTTTCTTGCTGGATGTAAACTTTAGGATGCTCACTTCTATCTCTGTGAGAAATATAGTTGCAACTTTGACTGGGATTTCATGTAATCTAGAGATTGCTTTAGCCGGTGTGGAGGTTTCCAGTGTGTTAATTCTTCCATTTCAAGAGCATGCAATATCCTTCCGCCTCCTTGTGTCTTCTCCCATTTTTCTTCTGCAAAGGTTTGCGAGTTATCGCTTTACAGATCTTTCACCTGTTGGGGTGAGGTTATTTGTAGGTATCTTATTATTCTTACTGGCATTTTTTTTGAGGTTCAATTTTCCTATTCATTGCAACTTTTAATTTGTTTCCATTTGACAGGTTTATCGCTGGGCTCACATCTGCTGGAAGTGCTCCTGTATTTGCTGAGGAAGAGTGGCCCTGTCTCACGTCGCTTCTCATCTGCCTCTACACTCCCTCCCACGCCTGCCCCAGAATGGCTGGACCAGCGGTGAGGAGGTCTGCCCCCAGGATTCCACACAGCCAGTGCAGGCTGCTGACCCAAATCCCGCGGACTTCCCCAGTTCTCCACTGCCCGACCCCTTTCAAGTTCCCTTGCAACCTTCAGTTGTGTGGAATGTGACTTAAATAGGCTACTTCAGCCCAATTCTGGCACTGAGTTGATGTAGACGGTTTGTATTTTTGCTGAACTGTGATGTCAGAGAATTTGTCATAATTGTGTCTCTGCTGTCCAGGCAAGCATCATGGACACAGGGTTTCAGAGGAGGTTTGGAGCAATCTCAGACTCACCCTTTCAAGGTAGCCCAGGTTTTACCTCGCTGCAGCTTTTTGGTTTGTGACTTTCTGACTTTCAAAAGTTCAAGCAGAGTCTGTCTAAAGTCTGACATCTTTTGTTGTGGATTATTCAGGTGTTATTTGTGTTTGCATTCCCTTTTCTGAGCACATTTTGTTTTTCCATAGTATAATCATCATGATCGTTCTCAGATTTCCCCCTTTGGTATGCTTGTCAGTCGGTTGTCCTTCATCCCAAGGTATCAATTTTCTATTTCTTTAAGCACCCTATGTTCTATAGACCTACGTGTGAGTGCTTTTCATTGTTGGGTGTTGTCTTTGAATTTACATGGTCCCATGTAGCCATCTTTGCCATGCTAGCTTTGGTGAAGATGAGCACTGAGAACACGTGTTCATCTTGGTTGGTCTGACATTCTGAGATCTTAAACTCCAAATTCTAGGTAGGCATGGCAACCTCCTTCATGAACATAATGTATCCGAAACAAATTCGGCAAATCTGCTCAATTCCGCTCCAAATAAGATACTTTTCTGTCTCATTTCTGGATTTGGGAAGTTTCAATCTTGACCCCCATCCTTGAACGTTCCTCTAGATTATGTCTAGATACTGGCTTACTTTATTTCAATAGGGTGTGTTATTTGTTTGATTTACATCCTCAGCTCTGGCAAGTTTATTTTTCTATAAAGATAATTGTAATGTTCTAATTTTCAGCCAACCTATTTACATATGTCATCAATAATCATTCTACTCCAAGAGATACGGGGATAGAACTTCATTGGAGCCAAACTGAGCACACTAGCCTGTTACGGTGGCCCTCACAAAGCAACGAAGCCATCTGGAAAAGGGTGCTTCTCAGCACATTTCTGTAGCCCTGCCAAACAATGAGACATACGCAAAGCACGACGGGGGTCCATTCCTTCAAGGGTTCAAAGAGATGTCTTGTGACACATTAGCATGTACCCTTTGGAGCTCCGTAATGCCAGAGCTATGGAAAGTGATACTTCTCTTCAATGAATGCTAGTGGCATAGGAAAGGAAGCATCAATCATTCTCTACAATGTCCTCAGGAGATCACTCTTGATTTTGGATGATGATTAACACAGAAGGAAAATGTAGGCCTGATAAGACCCAAGTCCAGCCTCTGGTTTCAAATCAAGTTTCAAGCTTGAATCTCCATGACCTCCCCCTATACTTCAGTAGATCACAGTGGTCTCCACTCAGTGATTGTCCCTCTATTATTGTATCTTCACAATGACTTCTTTCTTATCCCTTTAATCAGCATCTATTCTATCTCTTCAAGTTTCAGTGCCTGGTTTCTGTTTTTAAATTCTCTTCTGGGTATCTCTCCCTTGAGTATCAGTAGCCTAAGACAATCCTCGGACATTAACATGAGGCCATCTGGGTGACATGTTCACTGTGATGTCATAAACACCCTCAAACTTCTCAGTTGTCCCGGCATCTTCCATGCACACAGCATTTCAGAGCGATCTCATACCAGTCTGACTACTCACGCTTTCCAGCTAGAATACTTTTCCATTTCCTAGATTTCTTGTCAGTTTCTAACTTTATCCTTGAACTTTTAAACGTCTAGTACATTCTCTCTAAACACTAGTTTCTTTACTTTAAGTTTATCCTGGGTTTTAGCTGTTACATTTTGTAGATATGGCCAAATGTGTAGACTTTCCCCAGAGAAAGTCCTGGAGTCCCTCCCAAGTTGAAGTTGCCCAGCCAATCCTCTGATGTGCAATGATCATGTCATCTCATGCAGTCCGACAATTCCACCTATGCAGGTCACATCACTTCCTTCATTTTGTATTTAGAGAAGTGTACCAGATGTGTCATAGACTGCAATATTTTCATGTTTATTTCCTTGTGCGTATCTATAAGGTATGCTCACAATTTCCATTTATTTTTGATCTCTGTCTGCACCATACCATGGTGATAGATTCAGAAATCTATCTTTCCTAATGTTACTAATCTGATCAGCACCCATCATTGACTCCATGAATCCCAGGTCGTCCACTAGGAACGTGGGCACTTACACACCAGAACACATGGCTGGACCTGAATTTTACTTTTGGACCAATCTCTTGCCTGAAATTGGGAAGAAGCTGCCCTGCTGTGATTATTCGTGAAGGTAATTAGTAGTAAGCTCACTCATGGTAACATTTTCCCTTCCTTCATGAGCTTAGCACGGAACAAGTTCTCTTCATTGTATTCCTCTTAATCTATTTGCTATGGTCTAACTTTGTGTATCATCATTAAGCATTTGGAGGAGATTCACAATCCTTGGAAGTTCATCTTCTCTAACGTCTTTCAGCCTCAAACGCTTCATGGTGCAAATCTGCATGCCTTTTTGGAAGAGTATTGATTATGTGTTTTGAAAACATATGTGAGGAAGTTGGCTGAAAATTGAAGCATTACACTTATATTTAAAGAAAAATAAACATGCCAGAGCTGAGGATGTAAATCAAACAACTAACAATCCCTACAGAATTAAAGTAAAGCAGTCCTTAGACGTAATCTACTCTAACGATCAAGTTCGAGCCTTCTCAAATTCACAAAAGAGACATGAAAATATCTTACCTGGAGAGAAGAATTCATCAGGTTTGTCTAATTTGTCTCAGAAACATTATGTCCATAAGTTGGTTGGCTGGACAACCTAGCATTTGGAGTTTCTGATCTCAGAATGTCAAACCAACCAAGATGACGATGTGTTCTCAGTGCTCAGTTGGATCTAGGCTAGGGTAGCAAAGATTCCTTCTAGTGAACAATGGGAATTCAAAGACAATACATAACAATCACAAAAGCATTCATGCATCGGCCTACAGAACATATGGTGATTAAAGAAATACAAAATTAATAACTTGGAATGAAGGAGAATGGACTGATAAGCATACCTATGAGAGATAGCTGAGAAAGAAAAAGAAGAATGATGTGGATTAAGGATTGAAAATAGTCTTTTTGTCAGAGTTGTTGGTATTTGCATAGCATGAAGGCATTCAGCCTGGGTTTTCTAGTCATATAAGTTCATGTTGTCTGTTAAATTTGTCAACAAAATAATAGCTTTAAATGATGACCAGTTTTGTCTAATGCCTCATGAGGTTTCTGTAGGTAATCTGAACATAATTGTTGGAAACAAATGGTTTAAATACATAACACTCATAAAAATGAGTACAATAACTTTTATGGTCAGTATGCTTGTTGAAAAAAAACAGCTTCAAAATTCTTTTTGGTAACAATCTTGAGTTATGCCAAGTTAAGTTAAATGATAAAAATCTGAATATCTGGGTTGTTTTTGGATTGGATGTAGCACCGCAACATTATTAATAAACATATCTAAGTTATCTACTTTTGGCTTCTTATTGAAGAGGCTAAAAGCGTTTGGGTGTATAAAAAGCATGCCTTGTGTTTTATTGTAAAGTGGCGTGTTTCTAAAGTTATGAAGTGTTTAGAATGCTGATATAAAAGTCGATTCATAACTGTTTGCCTTTTTAGTGTTTACTACGTCTGTTAAGGATTAAAAGTTCTAATTAACCTATGGAATTAAAGCTACTGGAAATTACTAAGGAAAAGAGCTCATATTCAAGGAAGTTAAAGTCTACGCTTTCAGTAAAAAAGGTATAAAGAATGGAAATATTTTTGTTTGATGGGTTAAGAAAGATAAATGTGTCCTAATGTACTAGAAACGAAAAAAGACAGAGTTTGGGACAAAATCTGAAACCAAAAAAGAAAGTTTTAGAAGGTTTGTGAAGGAGAAATTCTGAAAGGAGTTTTATGCCTGGTCACGTAGACTAAAGTAAGTTCAATTAAGTGAATGAGTTTGAATGTTAAAAATAAGTAGGTGCAGAAATTCAAATTTCGTTTTCTTTAAAAGGATAAATGTTCTTGAACCTTTGATCTGCTCTTGATAAGGAGGTAATGAAAGCTGTTCCTTTGAGTAAGTCTACCCAAGAGACAAATCTGTTTTGTGAAAATAATGACTGAGGTCAGTCTTAATATTTTTGACTCTTTCTGTTATCACTTTGAATAGATACCTGAGCATTGTTTCACCGTGAGTATTGTTTCCTATTTAAAGAAGCATTTTAAAAACTTTTGATATGTTTTAACAAGCTTCTCCCTCAAAAATATTCAAATCCTGAATGAAGGCTATCTTTTCACATGGCAGACAGAAGAATGATTACTCTGAGGATTTTCAGAGGGCCCCTGAGACTTCTCAAATACATTTGCTCTCTCTTCCTATAAGGAAGAAAATACTAAACTAATTAGGCTTATTTGGTCTATTAAATTACATGGGAAACATTGGGAAATAAGTGATGATAGATCTTCTTAGGTGGTATTAGATGGGTAAATGTTATTAATATAGATGTCTTAAAATTATATAGCATTCCTAGAATTCTGATCTGTCCTGGTTATCAGTCATAAGTCCAATTATTATCTGGAAGTGTTATATGTCACAGGAGTAGCCAAGTTTCTTTGTCAATTGCCCTTTTGATTCCTTTGCAAATTTTCAGTTAGTTCTTGTTTTACTCTGCTGCTTTTTTCTTTAGCAAATATGTTTCAACTTCCGAGAAATTTCTGGAAACGATTCTGACACAGAGGATCTAATCTACAGATTTCTGATAAACTTTCAGATTGTAAAACTAAACTGAGTAAGAAACTGCAGAATTCTAACAGAAACTAAGCTCCTCGATCTGCTGACAGAAGATTCAGCTCAAGACTTGATTATACAGGACTGTCTGAACTGATGAGGATGATTATAATTTTTTAGGACTTCTGTTTGAAATATTGTTCAGTTTTGATGTGTTGTTTTGTTTTCTCATAATGAGGGAAATCTTTTTCTCTTTTCTCTTATGCTAACTATGAATTACAGCAATTTGGTGAAATTATACCTTTATGAGCAAAACTGAAACTTTTATCTTTTTCTCCCTATCTTATCCCTCCGGAATTGGGAAACATTTTGTGACTGAGTATAGTTATTTGATGGCAATATTTGTATAAGTTCCATAAGAATCTGTTCTCCTTATAACAGGACACATTGGTTATACTACCAAGGCTTTGACTGGAATGTCATATTTAAAACATACAGGCTCAGATATGACAAGACAGCATTTCAGGAACAAAGATTGGACTTTCTGGAATACAGCCACTTGGAAACATGGGCCTGGTACCTTGTTTACAGAGATTCTGGCAATCTCACCCGGTAATTAAGGAAGCTTGCTTATCTGCCAGGTGTAAGGAACGTCCAAATATTTTGGGGGAACTCAAGGAGAACTCCACTCAAATCTGTAAGTACTGCAGGCAAAATCTGATGACAAGTCCTTGGCTTGGCTTTTCTTGCCTCAAGAGGCCTTCACAGTTCAATCTGAGATTCGTCAGAAAAAATTCTAGCAAAGCAGATTTTAAAAAGCCTGTATGAGCAATTATTATTCTTGCTGCTGATATGTAAATAATTGGAGAAAGTTGTATTGAAACTGCACTTTATTTGAAAACCAGTTATTCCTAATTTGGCTATCTTTTGTAAAAATGAGGGTGATCTAAGAGACAAAAATTATGTTTCTGTAGAAGCCATAATAGGCATTCCTGGATACTAGATTCTAGCTGTTTTCTTTGGCAAGATTCATCTGTTACTAATCGTAATGTCTACTTGTTGCCATCTATGTCTGACACCTGGGAGTTCCCTGGCCATCATCAAACATTTTCCTTCAATACTACTGCCCAAATGCTAACTAGATTTGCCTTGTCATAGGTGGATCCTAAACAACAAGTTCCAAAGGTAAAGTCCCCAACTTATTGATACGCATAGGATGGACAATATCAAATTTGGGATGAATATAGTTGGTTCACTCCTACTCGTGGTCAACTCAGTCAAAGGTCACTCTCTGTTGGGAACAAACCAATCATGATTGTGATACATCACCTATTAACACCTGACCGATGGGAAAAATTCGCTGTTATATGTGTTCTCATATCATAGGCTTAAAAACATACTGATTGGTTTGGGACTGACTGGGATAGATGGCCCCGCACACATTGGTTAGCCCCTAATTGTGCTCAGTGGCTATGTGGCTCCAATTTACAGCCTTGGCTGCCATCTGGATGGATTGGATGATGCACCCTAGGCTTTGTCTGGATGCAAGGTACAACGAGATCTACTATATCTCCTCCTGCTAACCTACCCAACTTGCAGCAACACTGAACCAGCTGTGTCTTCCACTGGTGTGACCATCTTTCCTCAATTTTCCTTCCCTCATTAGGAATCCAAAATGTCGTCTTGCACATGGAAGTCCTAAACAAATTTATTATGAAGGCATTGCATGACACTCAATATAGCACTTCACTGCTCAATTTAGAAGTATCCCAAATGTGAAAGGCAGTCCTCCAAATCCAAATGGCACTGGATGTCTTGACAGCAGCACAAGAGCAGCACTGTGCCATTATAAAAACTGAATGTTGTGTCCATATTCTTGACTACCATCAAAATATTTCTGGCTTCCTATCCCCACCACCAAATTAAATCCATGTCTTAACCCTAACTCTAAACGATTCATTGAACTCCTAGTCCGGATCAGTTTTCTGTACTACTTCAAAACCTTATTCATTCAGTTAAACATACTGCTTGTATTTCTTGTGATAACTTATCTGTTTCGTTGTTTGTCTTCCGCATGTCAAAAATGTTTCACCTCGTGGACCACCTCTCGTCAAATGATTCTCTTGTCTCCAGAGGCTCTGTATACGTTGTCAGCCTTGAACACCATGGGTGAAGCCTTACGGTCCACTGAACTTCCTACTTGTGCCTATGGTCCCATTTAGGGACAGCTCTATAACCTTGTACAGCCAGAAGTAGTCACAGAAGTCAGACCATCGTCCATATCCCCAAAGATATCCGGTCCAAATGGGTTCAGGGGGGTTTATGATGTGGATTAAGCCGGCCCCAGCTAGAGAAACCCAAGGTGACCTGGACTACATGCCAAACTATGTGACCATCTGGATTTCTTTATGGTATGAATTAGGGCTGAGAAGCCAGGGAGAGAAGCCCAGGCATTCATCACGTACATGCTGATCTATATTGCCAGTTTCGTATCTAAAGTTATATGACCGCACAATAACCAGACCCATTCTGCACTGAAATCATTTAAAGATATTTTACATCATCATTTCTTTTTCCAGTGAAAGTAAGTCATGTACCCATGCCTTATAAAATTCGCCATAACCCTTAACTCAGGGCAACAGCAGGAGCTCTGACTGCCCATGGGTCCTGTCCCCATGTTATCCCATACTATTCTCTAAATAAAAGAGCACCAATGCCAGACCTTTAGATTCCAAGCAATCTTTCATTCGAGTCTTCAGCTCGCCGAGCCCCTATCAACGATTATATCATGGAAAAGAAAAAACGGTTCAAGAAAATGGAAGGCACACAGAAATCACACCTGAATAATGCACAATGAAAGACATCAATTTTGGACATACTCTGAACATTCTAAAATCAGAGAAAGTCACAACTCCAAAAACTGCATCGAAGGTCAAACCTAGGTTAACTGGGAAGGGTGAGTTACAAGACTGCTAAAATCGGGCTCTGAAAACCTGTGTTGATGAAGTTTGCTGGAATAGCAGAGACACAATTCTGACAAATCCTCTGACATCACAGTGGAGAAGAAAAACAAACTGGGCTCATCTACACAGCGCCAGAGTAGGGCTCAAGTAGCATATTCAAGTCACATTCCACTCAACTGCAGTTTGCCAATGAAACATGAAAGGCACCACCAGTGGCACAGTGGTGAGGTCCACATGTTCTGGTTCGGCAGCCCTGGGCTGGACACGTGGTATCCTGGGTGTGAACCTCCTCACTGCTGGTCCAGCCGTTTACCGGCAGGCCTCCGAGGTAGTGTTGAAGCAGCTGGGAAGTGATGTCAGACAGCATCACTCTTCCTCAGAAAATACAGCAGCATCGCCTGCAGATGTGAGCACACACATAAACATATGCCAAAACAAAATCAATGAACAGTTGCAAAGAACAGAAAAACTGAACCTCAAAGAAAAAAATGCCAGTAAGAACAAAAAGATTTCTAGTAATAAGCTTAGCCAAACAGCTGCAAGCTATGGAAACCGAAAGCTAGCAAAGCTTTGGGGAAAGAAATTCCAGAAGACACAAGCAAACGGAAGGGTATTCCGTGCTCTAGGAATGTAAGTACTAAAACACTTGATACTTCCATAATGGATAAAGCAATCTCTGGATTCCATGCAATCCCAGTCAAAGTTGCAGAATCTTTCCCACAGAAATAGAAGAGAGAATCCTAAAGTCTCTATCCAGTGAAAAGGAACGCTGAATACCCAAAGGAATCCTGAGGGAAACAAGCAAAGCAGGACGTATCACACTTTGTGATTTCAACATGTAGGCCGAAGTGCTAGGTACTGAAACGGCACAGTTTTGTCTCAAAAACAGGCAAACAGACCAATGGAACAGAATCCAGAACCCAGAGTTCAACTCACACATATATGGACAGCACATTTGCAACGAGGAAGGCAAGAGGAGACAGTGGAGAAAGGAGCAACTAACAGAAACAGTGCTGGGAAGACTGGAGAACCACATGTAACACAATGAGAGTAGACCATGATGTTACACCAGGCACACACACCATCTCGAAATGGATTAAAGCCTTCAATGGAAGTCTTGAGACCGTGAAACTTCTTGGAGGAAACGCAGGCAGCCTGCTCTTTACCATCTGGCTTAGCCACCTATTTGGAAGAAGCATGTGTGACTGGGCAAGGGAAACAAATGAAACAAGAAACAAACGGGATTCCATCCAATGCAGAACCTACTGTCCAGCCAAGGAAACCATCTACTGAATGCAAAGACAGCACAACAACAGGGAGAGGATGTTTCAAACCACACATCGGAGAAGGGCTGAATAGCCAAAACATCCAATGACCACACACGTGTCCACAAGAGAAAAATCAACAAGCCCATTAAAACCTGGGCAAAAGATGGAAACAGAAATTTACCCCAAGAAGACAGAAAGGTTGGGAAATAGCTATATAAACACATGTTCATCATCGTTAAGTCTAAGGCCAATGGAAATCCAAACGGCAATGAGATAACAGCTCACTGTGGTCAGAATGGCTACAAGGAACAAGACAGCAAACAAGTGTTGGAGAGAAGGGAAGAGTCCTGCAGAACGTTTGGGAGTGTAAACCAGTGCGGGCACTACGTAAAGCCATGTGACATTACCTCAAAAATTTCAGAATCCATCTACCATATGATCCAGCTATTCTTATCCAGCGTGTTTATCCAAAGACCTTGGAATCACTAAGGCATGGAGATCCCTGCACTGCTTTGTTCACCACAGCCTTACTCCCGATATCCAAGACTTGGAATCCTCCCTGGTGCCCATCAAGGGCTCTTGGAGAAGGAAGATGGGCTATATCCACACAATGGCATAGCACTCAGCTGTAAGAAAGTGGGCAGTCCAGCCATTTGTGACACCAGAATGGCTACTGAGTGTACGAAGGTAACTGAAACAATCCCCAGGGAGAAAGTCAAATACCATAGGATCTCACTTACAAGGAGAAGGTTAAAACAAGGAGCAACAAACAGGTAGCATGTGACAGAGGATTGGTGGTTCCCAGAGGTAACGGGTGGCAGGGGACGGAGGGAGAAACAGTTGATTAGGCACAAGTGTCTGGTGTGGGCCTGTAATTAAGCTTAGAGTGGTCAAGATGACGTAGCATACACAGAAGTCTAAATATATGAGGATGTAAATCTGAAAGTTATAGGATGTTATAATGCAGGGTTATGGAAACCAGTTCACATAAAATCAAAACTCCATAAAGGCAAGCAGGTTTATGGCATAAAGATTGCAGGCTGAAAGAGTTTAGAGAAGATGGGCTTCCATGGATTGAGAATCACCATCAAATGCTTAATGATGCTACAGAAAGGTAGACCATTGCAAAGAGATGAAGAGGAGCACTACCAAGAGAACACGTTCCATGCTAAGCTCATGAGAGAACGGAAAATGTAGCTTTCTATGATGTTACTACTAATAACCTTTACGAATAATCAAAGCAGGCCAACATCTTCCAAAGTTCAGTACAAATGTTGGTTCAAAAATCCTATTCAGAGTCGGCCCAGTGGTGTAGCGGGTAAGTGCCCATGTTCTGCTTGGGTGGCCTGGGCTTTGCTGGCCGGCATCACGGGTCTGGATCAGATTAGGAGCATTTGGAAATATAGATTTCAAGGTATGATGCAGACAGAGATCATGAAGAAGTAGAAATTGTGAGGATACCTTATGAATACACACCAGAAAAAGAACCATGAGAATATCACAATCTATGAATGCATCAATTACACTTCCCCACATGATGAAGGAAGTAAAACATGTGACCAGCCAAGGTGGAATTGCCAGAGTGCTATGAGATGACACGATCATTGTACATCAGAGGATTGCTGGGAACATAAAGTTGGCAGGGACTCCAGGAGTTTCTCTGGGGAAAGTCCACACATTTGGCCACATCCACAAATGATAAGAGATAAATCCCAGGACGATCTTAAAGGAAAGAAACCAGTGTCTAGAAGGAATGTAGTAGACCTTTCAAGGTTCGAGGATAAAGTTAGAAACCGACAACAAGTCCAGAAAAAGGAAAACTGTCCTACCAGGAAAGGGAGAGTAGTCAGACTGGTATGAGATAGTTCTGAAACACTGTGTGCATGGAGGTTGTCAGGACAACTTAGAATTCTGAGGGTGTTTATGACATCATGGTAACCATGGCACCCAAGTTGGCTGAGGTTTCCAGCCCGAGGATAGGCCTGGGACAGTATATTCAAGTGACAGTTACCCAGAAACAGCTTTTCCAAACAGAAACCTGGCACAGAATCTTGAAGAGATCAAAGAGACGCTGATTCAGAGTTGAGAAAGGAATCATTGGGAAGAAGCGATACTAGAGGGGCAAGCACTGAGAGGAGAACAGTGTCATCTAGTCAAGTAGATGGGGAGACTGTGCTGATTCAAGCTTCAAACTTGTTTAGAAAAAAGAGGCCGGACCTGGGGCTTATCAGACCTACGTTGTCCTTCTGCCTTACTCATAATCCAAAGTCAAGAATGATCACTTGAGGACATTGAAGAGAAGAATCAAGACCTCCGTTTCTAGGCCCCTAGCATCTTGAAGACAAGTCTCTCTTTCCATAGCTCTGGCTTCACAGGGGTCCACTGGGTACATGCCAATGTGTCTCAAGAGATCTCATTGAAGCCTGGAAGGAAAGGATCTCTGCCATGGTTGGCTATGTTTCTTGCTTTGGAAAGGCTCTAGATGTGTGCTAAAAAGCACCCTTTTCCAGAGGGCTTTGTTCCTTGGTGATGGCTGCCCTCCCAGGCTAGAGTGCTCAGTTGGGATCAATGAGATTCTCTCCCCCATCTCTTATCTTAGAAGGAGTATTGATTATGTGTTTCGAACTACATGTAAGGAGGTTGGCTGAAAAAGTAGAACATTTCCATTATATTTAAAGAAAAATAAACATGCCACAGCTGAGGATGTAACTCAAACAAATAAAAAACCCCTGTAGAAATAAAGTAAGAAATGATCTACACGTAATCTAGTGGAGCGTTCAGGGATGAGGGGTGAAGTACAAAACCACCCAAATCCAGAAAAGGGATGGAAGGATCTCCCCCCTGGAGAGAGGAATTCATCAGATTCATCAAATTTGTCTCGAAACCCTTGGGTCCTTGAAGGTGGTTGCCAGGACAACATGGAGTTTCTCATCTCACAATGTCAAACAAACCAAGATGACCACATGTACTCAGTGCTCAGTTGCACCTAGACTAGCATAGCAAAGATTACTTCAAGTTACCTAGAGAAATTAAAAGATAACACCCAACAATCACAAAAGCACTCAAACACCAGCCTACAGAACATATAGTGATTAAAGAAATACAAAATTCCTAACTTAGAATGAAGGAGAATGCAATCATAAGCATGTCAAAGGGAGATAGCTCAGAAAGACCATGACAATTAGACTATGGAAAAGAAAAGATGGTCCCAGAAAATGGAAGGCCAACAGAAATCACACCTCAATAATCCACAGTAAAAAACGTCAGTCTTTAGACAGACTCTGCTTGAATATTGGAAAGTCTGAGAAAGTGACAACCCCAAAACCTGCAGTGAAGGTCAAACCTGGGCTAACTGAGAAGGGTGAGTTCTCAGGCTGCTCCAAACGGGTTCTGAAACCGTGTGTCCATGAAGCTTCCCGGGACAGCAGAGACAAAATTCTGACAAATCCTGTGAAATCACATTGCACCGGAAAAACAACCTGGCCTAGTCGACACAGGGCCAGAGTTGGGCTCAAGTAGCATATTCAAGTCACATTCCACTCAACTGCAGGTTGGCAATGGAACATGTAAATGGCCAGCCAGTGTTGCAGGGGTGAAGTCCACGTGTTCTTGGTCGGCTGGCCGCGGTCGGGAGTGTGGAATCCTGGGGTGATCCTCCTCATGGTGGTTACAGCCATCTGGGGCAGGCGTCCGAGGTAGTGTAGAGGCAGTTGGGTAACGACGTTAGACAGTGCCACTCATCCTCAGCAAGTACAGCAGCATTGTCAGCAGATGTGAGCATAGCAATAAACGTTTACCAAAACAGAACCAATTAAAAGGTGCGAAGAATAGAAATAATGAACCTCAAAAAGGGAAGCATGCCAGTAGGAGAAATAAGATATCTAAGACTATGCTTCGCCAAACAGATGCAATCCTATGTAAACTAAAACCTGGCAAAGCTCTGCGGAAAGAAATTCCAGAAGACCTAAGGAAACGGAAGGCTATTTCATGCTCTTCGAATGGAAGAACTAATACACTTGAAACGTCCATACCCCATAAAGCAATCTGTGGATTCCATGCAATCCCAGTCCAAGTTGCAGCAATGTTTCTCACAGAAACAGAGAGAGGATAGTAAAGCCTCTATCCAGCAGCAAAGGAATCTGAATACCCAAAGGAATCCTGAGGAAAACGAACAAAGCATGACATATCACACTGTCTGATTTCCTCATGTAGGACGGAGCGCAACGAACCGAAATGGCACAGTCTGGGTCCAAAAACAGGCACACAGACACATGGAACAGAATCGAGAGCCCAGAGGTCAACTTACGTACATATGGGCAACCCATTTTCGACAAGGGAACCAAGAGGAGACAGTGGAGAAAGGAGAGTCTCGACAAGCAACGGTGCATGGAAGACTGCACAGCCACATGTAACACAATGAGAGTAGACCATGATGTTACACCAGGCACACACACCACCTCGAAATAGATTAAAGCCTTGAATGGAAGACTTGAAGCCGTGCATCTTCTAGGAGACAACCCAGGCAGCTTGCTCTTTGCCATCTGGCTTAGCCACCTATTTGGAAGAAGCATGTTTGACTAGTCAAGGGCAACAAAGGAAACAAGAAACAAACGGGACTTCATACACTGCAGAAGCTTCTGCCCAGACAAGGAAACCATCGACTCAGTGCAAAGTCAGCACAACAACTGGGAGAGGATGTTTTCAAAACACACATCAGAGAAGGGGTTAAGAGCCAAAAGATCCAATGACCTCATACGGCTCCAAAAGAGAAAACGCAACAAGCCCACTAAAACCTGGGCAGAAGATGCAAACAGAGATTTCTCCCCAGAAGATAGAAAGATGGCCAATAGGCTGTATGAAAACATGTTCCTCATCAGGAAGTCCCATGCCAGTGCAAATCCAAACTTCAATGAGATAGCAGCTTACTGTAGTCACAATGGCCCTAAGTAACAAGCCAGGAAACAAGTGTCTGAGAGGAGGTGGAGAGAAGTGAAGCCTCCAGCACTGCTGGTGGTAGTGTAAACCGATGCTGCCACTCCACAAAGCAGTGTGGACTTGCCTCAGAAATTTAAGATTCCATCTACCATATGATCCAGCTTTTCCTCGGTGGTGTATTTATCCAAAGAACTTGGAAACATCAATGCATAGAGATCCGTGCACCGCTGTGTTCACCACAGCCTTGCTCCTGATATCCAAGACTTGGAAGCTGCCCTGGTGCCCATCAAGGGACCAATGGAGAAGGAAGATGGGCTATAGCGACACAAGGGCATACTACTCAGCTATAAGTAAGGATGTAATCCAGCCCTTTGTGACCTCCAGAATGGCTCCTGAGGGTCTTATGGGAAGTGAAACCAGTCACAGGGAGAAAGTCAAATCCCGTAGGTTCTCATTTACAAGGAGAACAGAAAAACATGGGCTAATGTACAGGTACCATGGGACAGTGGATTGGTGGTTCCCAAGGGGACTGGGGGGCGGAGGGAGGGTGAAAGAGATGATTAGCCACAAGCATTTGGTTCAGGCCTGTAATGAGGCTTCCGGAGGGGAGGATGATATAACCTACACAGAAGTCTAAATCTCTGGGGGTGGAAATCTGAAAGCTACAGGATGTTATAATGCAGGGTTACAACAATAAACTAACATAAAATCCAAAATCCAGAAAGGCGTGCGGAATTACGGCATAAAGCTTTGGAGTCTGAAAGAGATGAGAGAAGATGAACTTCCAAGTATTGACAATCACCTCCAAATGCTTAATAGTGCTACAGAAAGGTAGACCATTGCAACGAGATGATGAGGAATACTACCAAGAGAACATGTTCCATGCTAATCTCACGCACCAACGGAAAATGTTCCCGTCCATGATGTTGCTAGTAATTCCATTCACCCATAATCAAAGGAGGATAACATCTTCCCAAGTTCAGGCCAATGATTGGCCCAAAAGTCCAATTCAGGGCCGGCCCTGTGGTGTATGGGGTAAGTGCCCACGTTCCGCTTGGGCGGCCCGGGCTTCAGTGGTTCGCATCATGGGTGGGGATCAGATTAGTAGCAATCGGAAATGTAGATTTCACGGTATGGTGTGGACAGAGACCACAAAGAAGTAGAAATTGTGAGGATGTGTTAGCAATATGCACCAGAAAAAGAAACATGAGGGTACTACAATGTGTGAACGCAGCTGGTACACTTGCCAAATGAAGAAGGAAGGAAAACTTGTAACCTGCCAAGGTGGACTTGTGAGACTGCTATGAGATGAAACGATCATTGCGCATCAGAGGATTGCCTGGGCAACCTCAACTTGGGAAGTACTCCAGGTCTTTCTATAGGGAAGGTCCACCCATTTGGTCATAGCCACAAATTATGAGAGATGACCTAGGATAATCTTAAAGGAAAGAAACCGGTGTCTAGAGAGAATGTAGTACACCTTTCAAAGTTGGAGGATAAAGTTGGAAACCGACAAGAAATCCAGAAAAAGGAAAACTATCCTGCCTGGAAAAGGTGCGTGGTCAGACTTGTATGAGATGGCTCTGAAACATGGTGTGCAGGGAGGTTGTCAGGACAACTTGTAACTTTGAGGGTGTTTATGATATCACGGTGAACATGTCACCCAAGATCGCCGCATATTTCCAGTCGGAGCGTTGGACTAGGCTACTATATTCAAGTGAGAGATACCCAGAGACAGCTGTTACAAACAGAAACCGGGCACAGAATCTTGAAGAGATCAAAGAGACTATGATCCAAGGGATAAGAAAGGAATCATTGGGAAGAAGCGATAATAGAGGGACAAGCACCAAGAGGGGAACATTGTCATCTACTCAAGTAGATAGGGAGACCATGCTGATTCAAGCTTGAAACTTGATTGGAAACAAGAGGCCAGACTTGGGGCTTATCAGACTGACATTGTCCTTCTGACTTAATCTTAATCCAAAGTCAAGAATGAAGTCTTCAGGACATCAAAGAGGAGAATCCATGCCTTCTTTCCTGGGCCCCTAGCATTCTTTGAGGAGAAGTCTCCCTTTCCATAGATCTGGCATCACGGGGGCCCACTGGGTAGACGGTTATGTCTCACAAGCGTACTCTTTGAAGCCCTGAAGGCGTGGGCACCTGTCATGCTTGGGGTATGTCTCCTTGTTTGGAAGGGCTCCAGAAGTGTGCTGAAATGCACCCTTTTCCAGAGGGCTTCGTTCCTTTGTGAAGGCTGCCCTCCCAGCCTAGATTGCTCCATTGGACTCTAATGAAGTTCTCTCCCCATATCTCTGACCCTAGAAGGAGTATTGATTATGTGTTTTGACACCTTATGTAAGGAGTTGGTGGAAAATTAAACATTACAGTGACATTTAAAGAAAACTACACATGCCAGATCTGAGGATGTAAATCAAACAAATAAACCCTATAGAAATAAAGCAAGCCAGTATCTGGACGTAAGCTAGAGGAATGTTCAAGGATCAGGGCTCAAGTTTGAAACTTCCCAAATCCAGAAAAGAGACAGAAAAATCTGTTGCCTGGAGAGAGGAGTTCATCAGATTTGTCTAATTTGTCTCGGAAACATCATTTCCGTGAAGGTGGTTGCCAGGACACCCATGAATCTAGAGTTTCTGATCTCCGAATGTCAAACCATCCAAGAGGACCTGGTGTTCTCAGTGCTCAGTTTGGCCTAGGCTAGGATAGCAGAGATTCCTTCAAGTGACAGATGGAAATTCCAAGACAACACCCAACATTCACGAAAGGACTCACACCTCGGCCTACAGAAAATATGGTGATGAAAAAAATACAAAATTAATAACTTGGCATGAAGGAGAACGGCTTCATAAGCATATGTAAGGCAGATAGCTGAGAAAGACCATGATGATTAGACTATGGAAATGAAACCAAGGTCCCCGAAATGGAAGGCAAACTGAAATCACACCTGAATAATCCACTGTGAAATATGTCATTCATTAGACAGACTCTGCTCTAATGTTTGAAAGTCCGAGAAATTCACAACCCCAAAAACTGCAGCGAAGGTCAAAGCTGGGCTACCTGGGAAGGGTGAGTTACGAGTTTGCTCCAAGCGGGCTATGAAAGCCGGTGTCCATGAAGCTTGCCGGGACAGCAGAGACACAATTCTGACAGATCCTCTGACATCACACTGGACCAGATAAACAAGCTGGCCTCATCTACACAGGGCCAGAGTTGGGCTCAAGTAGCATACTCGAGTCACCTTCCACTCAACTGCAGGCTGTCAATGGAACATGAAGGGGCCGGCCAGTGGTTCAACGGTGAAGTCCACACGCTCTGGGTCGGCAGCCAACGGTGGCCGCATAGAATCCTGGCGTGAACCTCCTCACGGCTGGTCCAGCCACTCTGGGACAGGCGTCCGAGGTAGTGTAGAGGCAGATGGGAAGAGACGTTAGACAGGGCCCTCTTCATCAGGAAATACAGGAGCATTGCCAACAGATGTGAGCACAGCGATAAACTTCTGCCTAAACAAAAGCAATTAAAAGTTACAAATGATAGAAAAACTTACCCTTAAAAAAAATAAAAGCATGCTTTAGAAGATTAAGGTATCTAGGAATAACCTGAGCCAAACAGGTGAAAGCTATGTAAACCGAGAAATAGTAAAGCTTTGAGGAAAGAAATTCCACAAGACACAAGGAACTGGAAGGGCATTCAGTGCTCTTGGAATGGAAGATGTGACACATTTGAAACATCCGTCCTGGATAAAGCAATCTCTGGATTCCATGCAATCCCAGTCAACGTTGCAGCAATCTTTCCCACGGAAATAGAAGAGGGAATCCTAATGTTTCTCTCCAGCAACAAAAGACCCTGAAGAACCAAAGGAATCCTGAGGAAAACAAAGAAATCATGACGTATCATCACAATGATTCCTTTCTTATCCCTTGAACCAGCGTCTCTTTGGTCGCTTCAAGATTCTGTGCCTGGTTTCTGTTTGTAAAAGCTGTTTCTGGGTATCTCTCACTTGACTATCCTAGCCTAGTCCAATGCTAGGACTGGAAACATGCGGCCATCTTGGGTGACATGTTCACCGCAATGTCATAAACACCCTCAGAATTCTAAGTTGTCCTGAAAACCTCCATGCACGCAGTGGTTCAGACCCATCTCATACCAGTCTGACTATTCCCCCTTTCCAGGTAGGATAGTTTTCCTTGTTCTGGATTTCTTGTCAGTTTCTAACTTTCTCCTCGAACTTTGAAAGGTCTACTATATTCCCTCTAGACACCGGTTTCTTCCCTTAAAGATCATCCCTGGTTTTATCTCTCATCTTTTGTGGATATGGCCAATGGACTTTCCTCAGAGAACGTCCTGAACTCCGTAAGAAGCTGATGTTGTCCAGGCAATCCCCTGATGCACAATGATCGTGTGATCTCCTAGCGGTGTGACAATTCCACCTTGGCATCTCACATGTTTTGTTTCCTTCATCATTTGGGCAAGTGTAGTTGACGCGTTCATAGATTGTAATATTCTCATGGTTCTTTTTCTGGTGAGTATTGATAAGGTCATCTCACACTTTCTACTTCTTTATGATCTCTGTGCCCACGAGACCATGAAATCTGGATTTCCTAATGCTAGTAATCTGATCCACACACGTGATGCTAGCCAATGAAGCCCCGGCCACCGAGGCGGAACGTGGGCACTTACCTGCTGCAATACAGGGCAGGCCCTGAATTGGACTTTTGGACCAAACTTTGGTCTGAAATTGGGAAGATGTTGGCCTGCTTGGATCATGCATGAAGGGAATCAGTAGTAACAACATGGAAGGTAGCATTTTCTGTTGGTTCATGAGTTTAGCACGGAACATGTTCTCTTCCTAGTATTCCTCTTCATCTCTTTGCAAAGGTCTACCTTTCTGTAGCATCACTAAGCATTTTGAGGTGATTACCAATCCTTGGAAGTCCATCTTCTCTAATCTGTTTCAGCCTCCAAAGCCTTAGGCCGTAAATCTGCACCCCTTTTTGGAGTTTTGATTTTATGTGAATTGGTGGCCGTAACCCTGCATTATAACATCCTATATCTTTCACATTTGCATCCTCACAGATTTAAAGTTCTGTGTAGGTTACATCATCTTCACCACCATAAGCCTAATTACAGGCCCTCACCACACACTTGTGCCTATTCAACTATGTCTCCCTCCGGGCCCAGGCTCCCATTCCCTCTGGGAACCACCGGTTCCATCTCACGTGATTCCAGCTTGTTTGTCTTTTTTTTCTATATCTCTTTGTAACTTAGATCGCATGGTATTTGACCTTCTCCCTGGGCTTGTTTCAATTCCCCTCATACCCTCAGGAGCCATTCTGGTGGTCACAAATGACTGGACTGCATCCATTCCTACAGCTGAGTGCTATGCCATTGTGTGGATATAGCCCATCTTCCTTCTCCATTCGTCCCTTGATGGGCACCAGGGCGGCTTACAAGTATCTCGGGAGTAAGGCTGTGGTGACCACAGTGGTGCACGGATCTCTATGCATTAGTGTTTCCAAGTTCTATGGATATACAAGCTGCCGAGGAATAGCTGGATCATATGGTAGAAATTTCTGAGGCAATTCCACACTGCTTTTCCTACTGGCTGCACCGGTTTACACTCCCACCAGTGGTGCAGGAGGCTTCCCTTCTCTCCACCTCCTCTCTGACACTTGTTGTTTCCTGTCTTGTTCCTTATAGCCATTCTGACCACTGGGATCTGTTATCCCATTGCCGTTTGGATTTGCACTGGCCTGAGAATTTATGATGGTGAACATGTTTTCATACAGCTGTTGCCCATCTTTCTCTCTTTGGGAGAAATCTCTCTTTCCATCTTTTGCCCAGGTTTTACTGGGTTTGTTGTTTTTCCTCTTGTGGAGACGTGTGAGGTTATTGGATTGGCTATTAGCCCTTCTCTGATGTGTGGTTTGCAAACATCCACTGCCAGTTGCTGTGCAGTCTTTGCATTGACTTATGGTTTCCTTGGCTGGGCAGAATCTTCTGCGTTGGATAGAGTCCCGTTTGTTTCTTGTTTCCTTTCTTGCCCTTGCCCAGTCACACATGCTTCTTCCAAATAGGCAGCTAAGCCTGATGGTAAAGAGCACGCTGACTGGGTTTTCTCATAGAAGTTCCACGGAATCAAGTCTTCCATTCAAGGCTTTAATCCATTTCGAGGTGGTATGTGCCTCGTTTAACATCATGTCCTACTCTCATTTTGTTACCTGTGGTTGTGCAGTCTTCCAAGAAACATTTCTTCTCTAGACTTTCCTTTCTCTGCTGTCTTCTCTTGTCCCTCTGGTCGAAAATGAGCTGTCCATATTTGTGTGAGTAGATCTCTGCGCTCTTGATCGTGTTCTATTCGTCTGTGTGCCTGTTTTTGGGCCCAGACTGTGCTTTTCCAGTACCTAGTGCTTCGTCCTGTATGGTGAAATCAGAAAGGGGGATACGTCCAGCTTTGTTCATTTTCCTCAGGATTCCGTTGGCTATTCAGTGTCCCTTATGCCTGGATAGAGACTTTAGGATTCTCTCTTCTATTTCTGTGGGAAAAATTACTACAACTTTGACTGGGATTGCATGGAATCCAGAGATTGCTTTATCTGTTACGAACTTTTCAAGTGTGTTAGTTCTTCCATTCCAAGAGTACGGTGTAGCCTTCCGTTTCCTTCTCTCTTCTGGAATTTATTTCCCAAAAGCTTTCTTCCCTTTCGTGTTACATAGCATGCACCCGTTTGGTTAAGGTCATTCATAGATATCTTAGTCTTCTTACTGGTATGCTTCTGTTTTTGAGGTTCAGTATTTATGTTCTTTGCACCTTTTAATTGGTTCTGTTTTGGCAAACGTTTATGGCTGTGCTCACATCTGCTGACACTGCAGCTGTATTTTCTAAAGAATAGTGGCCCTGTCTAACGTTGCTTCCCATCTGCCTCTGCACTACCTCGGACGCCTGCCCCAGAATGGCTGGGCCAAAGGTGAGGAGGCTCACCCCCAGGAATCCACGTGGCCTAGAGTGGGCTTCCGACCCAGAATGCACGGACTTCACTGCTACAACACAGGCTGGCCCCTTTCATGTTCCATTGCCAACCTGCTGTTGAGTGAAATGTGAATTAAATATGCTACATAAGCCCAAATCTGGCCCTGTGTAGACTAGGCCTGGTTTTCTTTCTGGTCCACTGTGATGTCAGAGGATTTGTCAGAATTGTGTCTCTGCTGTCCCGGCAAGCTTCATGGACACAGGGTTTCAGAGCCCGCTTGGAGCAGTCTCATAACTCACCCTTCCCAGTTAGCCCAGGTTTGACCTTCATTGCAAGTTTTGGGGTTGTGACCTTCTCGGTCTTTCCAACGTTCAAGCATAGTCTGTCTAAAGACTGACGTATTGCACTGTGGATTATTCAGGTGTGATTTCTGTTGGGCTTCCATTTTCTGGGACCCTATTTCTTTTCCATAGTCTAATCGTCATGGTCTTTCTGAGGTATATCCCTTCGAGATGCTTGTCAGTACATTCTCCTTCATTCCAAGTTAGGAATTTTATATTTCTTTAATCACCATATGTTCTGTAGGCCGATGTGTGAGTGCTTTCGTGATTCCTGGGTGTCGTCTTTGAATTTCCATCGGTCACTCGAGGGAGTCTTTGCTCTCTTAGTCTAGGTGCAACTGAGCACTGAGTACGCGTGGTCATCTGGGTTCGTTTGACATTGTGAGATGAGAAACTCCAGGTACGACGTTGTCCTGGCAACCACCTTCAGGAACCCAATGTTTCTGAAACAGATTAGATGAATCTGATGAATTCCTCTGTCCAGGTGAGAGACCTTCTGTCTCTATTCTGGATTTGGGAAGTTTCAAACTTCACCCTTGATGCTTGAACTTTCCACTAGATTATGGCTAGATACTGGCTTACTTTGTTTCTACAAGTTTTGTTATGTGTTTGATTTACCTCCTCAGCTGTGGTGAGTTTATTTTTCTTTAAATATAATGGTAATATTCTAATCTTCAGCAAACCTCCTTACGTGTGGTATCGAAACACGTAATCAATATTCCTTTTACGGCAAGAGAGGGTGGAGAGAATCTCATTGATCCCAACTGAACACTCCAGCCTGGGAGGGCAGCCTTCACAAAGGAACAAAGTCCTCTAGTAAAGGTGCTTTTCAGCACACTTCTAGAGCCCTTCCAAACCAAGCAACATACCCAAACATGGCAGGGGGCCATTCTTTCCAGGCTTCAATGAGATCTCTTGAGACACATTGGCATGTACCCAGTGGGCCCCCATGACTTGAGAGCTATGGAAAGGGAGACTTGTCTTCAAGATGCTAGGGGCCTAGAAAAGGAGGTCTGGATTCTTCTCTTCAATGTCCTCAAGTGATCATTCTTGACTTTGGATTATGAGTAAGGCAGAAGGACAACGTAGGTCTGATAAGCCCCAGGTCCGGCCTCTTTTTTCTGAACAAGTTTCAAGCTTGAATCAGCACAGTCTCCCCATCTACTTGAGTAGATGACACTGTTCTCCTCTCAATGCTTGCCCCTCTAGTATCGCTTCTTCCCAATGATTCCTTTCTCAACTCTTGAATCAGCGTCTCTTTGATCTCTTCAAGATTCTGTGCCAGGATTCTGTTTGGAAAAGCTGTTTCTGGGTAACTGTCACTTGAATATACTGTCCCAGGCCTATCCTCGGGCTGGAAACCTCAGCCAACTTGGGTGCCATGGTCACCATGATGTCATAAACACCCTCAGAATTCTAAGTTGTCCTGACAACCTCCATGCACACAGAGTCTCAGAGCAATCTCATGCCAGTCTGACTCCTCTCCCTTTCCAGGTAGGACAGTTTTCCTTTTTCTGGACTTGTTGTCGGTTTCTAACTTTATCCTCGAACCTTGAAAGGTCCACTACATTCCTTCTAGACACTGGTTTCTTTCCTTTAAGATCGTCCTGGGATTTATCTCTTATCATTTGTGGATGTGTCCAAATGTGTGGACTTTCCCCAGAGAAAGTCCTGGAGTCCCTGCCAACTTTATGTTCCCAACAATTCTCTGATGCACAATGATCGTGTCATCTCATAGCACTCTGGCAATTCCACCTTGGCTGGTCACATGTTTTACTTCCTTCATCATGTGGGAAAGTGTACCTGATGCATTCATAGATTGTGATATTCTCATGGTTCTTTTTCTGGTGTGTATTCATAAGGTATCCTCACAATTTCTACTTCTTCATGATCTCTGTCTGCATCATACCTTGAAATCTATATTTCCAAATGCTCCTAATCTGATCCGGACCCGTGATGCCGGCCAGCAAAGCCCAGGCCACCCAAGCAGAACATGGGCACTTACCCGCTACACCACTGGGCCGACCCTGAATAGGACTTTTGAACCAACATTTGTACTGACCTTTGGAAGATGTTGGCCTGCTTTGATTATTCGTGAAGGTTATTAGTTGTAACATCATAGACAGCTACATTTTCCGTTCTCTCATGAGCTTAGCATGGAACGTGTTCTCTTGGTAGTGTTCCTCTACATCTCTTTCCAATGGTCTACCTTTCTGTAGCATCACTAAGCATTTGAAGATGATTATCAATCCATGGAAGCCCATCTTCTCTAAACTCTTTCAGGCTGCAATCTTTATGCCATAAACCTGCTTGCCTTTATGGAGTTTTGATTTTATGTGAACTGGTTTCCGGAACCCTGCATTATAACATCCTATAACTTTCAGATTTACATCCTCATATATTTAGACTTCTGTGTATGCTACGTCATCTTGACCACTCTAAGCTTAATTACAGGCCCACACCACACACTTGTGCCTAATCAACTGTTTCTCCCTCCGTCCCCTGCCACCCGTTACCTCTGGGAACCACCAATCCCCTGTCACATGCTACCTGTTTGTTGCTCCTTGTTTTAACCTTCTCCTTGTAAGTGAGATCCTATGGTATTTGACTTTCTCCCTGGGGATTGTTTCAGTTACCTTCGTACACTCAGTAGCCATTCTGGTGTCACAAATGGTTGGACTGCACCCTTTCTTACAGCTGAGTGCTATGTGTGGATATAGCCCACCTTCCTTCTCCATGGGTCCCTTGATGGGCACCAGAGGAACTTCCATGTCTTGCATATCGGGAGGAAGGCTGTGGTGAACACAGCGCTGCACGGATCTCTGTGCAGTAGTGTTCCCAATTTCTTTGGATAAACACGCCGCAGAGGAATAGCGGGACCATATGGTAGATGTATTTTGAAATTTCTGAGGCAATTCCACAAGGCTATGCCTAGTGCCTTCACTGGTTTGCACTCCCACCAGCGGTGCAGAACTCTTCCCATCTCTCCGCCTCCCCTCCGACACTTGTTGTTTCCTGTCTTGTTCTTTATAGCCATTCTGACCACAGTGAGCTGCTATCTCATTGCCGTTTGGATTTGCATTGGCCTTAGACTCAATGAGGATGAACATGAGTTCATAAAGCTGTTGGCAACCTTTCTGTCTTCTTGGTGTAAATCTCTGTTTCCATCTTTTGCCCAGGTTTTAATGCGCTTGTTGTTTTTTCTCTTGTCGAGACGTGTGAGGTCATTGGATCTTTTGGCTATTCAGCCTTTCTCCGATGTGCGGTTTGAAATATTCTCTTCCTGCTGTTGTGCTGTCCTTGCATTGAGTCGACGGTTTCCTTGGCTGGACAGAACCTCCTGCATTGGATGGAGTCCCGTTTGTCTCTTGTTTCCATTGTTGACCTTGACTAGTCACACATGCGTCTTCCAAATAGGGGGCTACGCCAGATGGCAAAGAGCAAGCTCCCTGGGTTTTATTCTAGAAGTTTCACGGTTTCAAGTCTTAAGTTGAAGGGTTTAATCCATTTCGAGGTGGGGTGTGTGCCTGGTGTAACATCATGGTCTACTCTCATTGTGTTACATGTGGCTGTGCAGGCTTCCCAGCACCATTTCTTTTAGAGACTCACCTTTCTCCACTGTCTCCTCTTGCCTTCCTCATTGCAAATGAGTTGTTCATATATGGGTGAGTTGACCTCTGGGCTCTGGATTCTGTTCCATTGGTCTGTGTGCCTGTTTATGGGAGCAGGCTATGTTTCGGTACCTAGCTCTTTGTCCTACATGTTGGAATCAGAAAGTGTTTTACATCCTGCTTTGTTCGTCCTGCTTTTTTCCTCAGGATTCCTTTGGGTATTCAGGGTTCTTGTTGCTGTATAGAGACTTTAGGATTCTCTCTTCTATTTCTGTGGGAAAGATTGCTGCAACTTTGACTGGGATTGCATGGAATCTAGAGATTGATTTATCCTTTATGGCCATTTCAGTTGTTTTAGTTCTTACATTCCTAGAGTATGGAATACCCTTCCATTTGCTTGTGTCTTCTGGAATTGCTTTCGCCAAAGCTTTGCTACTTTTCGGTTTCCATTGCTTGCACCTGTTTGTCTAAGCTAATTCCTATAAATCCTATTGTTCTTATGTGCATGTTTTTTCTTTCTGAGGTTCAGTTTTTCTATCCTATGCAACTTTTCATTGGTTTTGTTTTGGCAGATGTTCATGGCTGTGCTCACATCTGCTGGCGAGGATGCTGTACTTTCTGAGGAAGATTGACGCTGTCTGACGTTGCTTCCCATCTGCCTCTACACTACCTCAGACGCCTGCCCCAGAATGGCTGGACCAGCTGTGATGAGGTTCACCCCCAGGATTCCGCATGGCCTGCCCGGGGCTGCTGACCAAAACATGCAGTGTTCACCACTACACCACTGGCCGGCACCTTTTATGTTCCATTGGCAACCTGCAGTTGAGTGGAATGTGACTTGAATAGGCTACTTGGGCCAAATGTGGCACTGTGTAGATGAGGCCAGTTTATTTTTCTTCTCCACTGTGATGTCAGAAGATTTGTCAGAATTCTGTCTCTGCTGTCCTGGCACACTTCATTGACACAGGTTTTCAGAGCCCAATGTTAGCAGTGTGATAACTCACCTTTACCAATTAGCCTAAGTATGACTTTTGCTCCAGTTTTTGTGGATGTGACTTTCTCTGACTTTCGAACGTTCAGAGTATGACTAAAACTTAATTGTCTCATTGTGGATTATTCAGATGTGATTTCTGTGTGCCTTCCATTTTCTGTGACCGTTTTCTCTTTTCCATGGTATAATTGTTGATATGGGGTCGGCGAGCTGAAGACTCAAATATAAGATTTCTTGGACTCTCAAGGTCTGGCATTGGTGCTCTTTTATTTAGAGAATAGTACGGGATGGCATGGGGACAGGACCGATGGGCAGTGAAGAGCTGCTGCTGCTCCCTGGGGAAGGGACCCATGAGCAGTCAGAGCTCCTGCTGCATCTCTCATTTGAGGGTTAGTGATAATTTTATAAGGCATGGGTACATGACTTGTTTTTACTGGAAAAAGAAATGATGATGTTCAATGTCTTTAAATGATTTCAGTGCAGATGGGGTCGGGTTATTGTGCGGTCATATAACTTTAGATACGGATCTGCCCATATATATTACCATGTAGGTTAGTATGCCCTGAGATGCTCTGCATGGCACAGCCCTAATTCATATCAACAAAAACTCCACCGGGTCATATACATTGGCATGTAGGCCAGGTCACCTTGGGCTTTTCTAGCTGGAGCAGCCTCAATCCACGACATAAACCCCCTCGAACCCATTTGGACCAGAAATATTTGGGGATATGGACGATGTTCACTCTTCTGTAAATACTTCTGGCTGTACAATGTTGTAGAGGTGTCCCTAAATGGGGCCATAGGCACAGGTAGAAGTTCAGTGGACCAGAAGTCTTCACCTGTGGAGTCCAAGGCTAAGTTATACAGAGCCCCTGGAGAGGAGAGAATCATTTGACGAGATGTGCTCCAAGAGGTGAAATATTTTGGCATGCAGAAGATAAACAACGAAACAGACAACAAACTACAAGTAGAAATACAAGCAGTATGTTTAACCCAATGAATAAGGTTTTGAAGTAGTGCAGAAACCTGGTACTGACTGGGAGTTCAACCAATCGTTTAGAGTTAGGGTTGGTCAGACATGGATTTAATTTGGTGGCGGGGATAGGAAGCCAGAAATATTTTGATGGTAGTCAAGAATATAGGCAAAACATTCAGTTTTTATAACGGCACAGGTGCCCCCTTGTGCTGCTGTCAAGACATCCAGTGCCACTTGGATTTGGAGGACTGCCTTACACATTTGGGATACTTCTAAATTGAGCAGTGAAATGCTATATTGTGCGTCATTTAATGCCTTCATACTGAATTTTATTAGGACTTCCATGTGCAAGACAGCATTTTCAATTCCTAATTGGTGAAGGATAATTGAGTAAAGATGGAAATAACAGTGGAAGACACAGCTGGTCCAGTGCTGTTGCAGTTGGGTAGGTTAGCAGGAGGAGATATATTAAATGTAGCTCTACCTTGCATGCAGACAAAGCCTAGGGTGCATCATCCAACCCATCCAGGTGGCAGCCAAGGCCATAAAGTGGACCCACATCGACACTGAGCACCATTAGGGGCTAACCAAAACGTGCTGGGCCGTCTATCCCAGTCAGTCCCAGACCAGTCAGTATTTTTTTAAGGCTATGATACGAGAACACAAATAACAGGGAATTTCCCCATAAGTCGAGTGCTATTAGGCCATGTATCACAGGTGTGATTGGTTTGTTCCCAAGAGAGAGTGATCTTTTACTGGGTTGACCACTAGTAGGAGTGAACCAAATATATTCATTCCAAATTTGATATGGTCCATCCTGAGTCTTGATAAGCTGGGGACTTTAAATTTGGAACATGTTGTTTAGGATCCACCCGTGACAAAGCAAATCTATTTAGTATTCGGGCAGTAGTATTGAAGGAAAATGTTTGATGGTGGCCAGGGAACTCCCAGGTGTCAGAGATAGATGGCCACAAGGAGACATTATGATTAGCAATAGATGAATCTTGAAAAGAAAACAGCTAGAATCTAATATCCAGGAATACCTACTATAGCTTCTACATAAACGTATTTTTTCTCTCTTAAATCACCCTCATTTTTACAAAAGATAGCCAAATTAGGATGAACTGGTTTGCAGATAAAGTGTAGCTTCAATACAACTTGCTCCAATTATTTACATAAGAGGAACAAGAATAGTAATTGCTTATACAGGCTTTTTAAAATCTGCTTTGCTGGACTTTTTTATGAGGAATCTCAGATTCAACTGTGAAGGTCTTGCAAGGCCAGAAAAGCCAAGCCAAGGACTTGCCATCAGATTTGGCCTGCAGTACTTACAGATTTGAGTGGTGTTCTCTTTGAGGTCCCCCAAAATATTCGGAGTTCCTTACACCTGTCAGATAAGCAAGCTTCCTTACTTACTGGGTAAGATTGCCAGAATCTCTGTAAACAAGGTACCAGGCCAGTGTTTCCAATTGGCTGTATTCCAGAAAGTCCAATCTTTGTTCCTGAAATGCTGTCTTGTCATATCTGAGCATGTGTGATTCAAATATGACATTCCAGTCAAAGCCTTGGTAGTATAACGAATGTGTCCTGTTATAAGGAGAACAGATTCTTATGGAACTTATGCAAATATTGCCACTACATAACCATACTCGGTCACAAAGGGTTTCCCAATTCCAGAGGGATAAGGTAGGGTGAAAAAGATAAATGTTTCAGTTTTTCTCATAAAGGCCTAATTTCACCAAACGGCTGTAAGTCAAAGTTAGCATAAGAGAAAAGAAAAAATATTTCCTTCATTACGAGAAAACAAAACAACACATCAAAACTCAACAATATTTCAAACAGATGTCCTAAAAAATTATAATCATCCTCATCAATTCACACAGTCCTGTATAATCAACTCTTGAGCTGAATCTTCTGTCAGCAGATTGATGAACTTAGTTTCTGTTAGAATTCTGTAATTTCTTACTCAGTTCAGTTTTACAATCTGAAAGTTTGTCAGAAACGTGTAGTTTAGAACCTCTGTTTCAGAATCCTTTCCAGGAATTTCTTGGAAGATGAAAGATATTTGCAAAAGAAAAAAGCATCAGAGTAAAACAACAGCTATCTGCAAATGGACAAAGGACTCCAAACGGCAATTGCCAAAGAAACTTGGCTACTTCTGTGACATATAACACTTCCAGATAATAATTGGACTTATGACTGATAACCAGGACAGATCAGAATCTTAAGAATGCCATATAATTTTAAGACATCTATATTAATAACATTTACCCATCTAATACCACCTAAGAAAGTCTATCTTCACTTATTTCCCAATGTTTTCCATGTAATTTAATAGACCAAATAAGCCTAATTAGTTTGGTATTTTCCTCCTTATAGGAAGAGAGAGCAAATTTCTTTGAGACGACTCGGGGGCCTCTGAAAATCCTCAGAGTAATTTTTCTTCTGTCTACCAGGTCAAAAGAAAGCCTTCATTCAGGATTTGAATGTTTTTCAGGGAGAAACTTGTCAAAACATATCAAAAGTTTTTAAAGTGCTTCTTCAAATAGGAAACAACACTCACTGTGAAACAATGCTCAGCTATCTATTCAAAGTGATAACAGAAAGAGTGAAAAATCTTAAGAGTGACCTCACTCATTATTTTCACAAAACAGATTTGTCCCTTAGGTAGAATTACTGAAAGGAATAGCTTGTATAACCTCTTTATCAAGAGCAGATCAAAAGTTCAAGAAAAAGTATCCTTTCAGAGAAAACCAAATTTGAATTTCTGCACCTACTTATTTTTAACATTCAGACTCATTCACTTAATTGAACTTACTTTAGTCTACTTGACCAGGCATAAAACTCCTTTCAGAATTTCTCCTTCACAAGCATTCTACAACTTTGTCCCATAGTCTTTCTTTTTCCTTTCTAGTACATCAGGACAAATTTATGTTTCTTAACCTATCAAACAAAAATATTTCCATTCTTTATACCTTTTTTACTGAAAACATCCATTTTAATTTCCTTGAATACACAGCTCTTTTACTTATTAATTTCCAGTAGCTTTAATTCCATAGGTTAATTAGAACACTTAAACCTTAACAGACCTAGTAAACACTAAAAATGTAAACAATTATGAATTGTCTTTTATATCAGCATTCTAAACACTTCATACATTTAGAAACGTGGTACTTTACAACAAAACGCAAGGCATGCTTCTTAATACGCCCAAACGCTTTTAGCCTCTTCACTCAGAAGCCAAAATCAGATAACTTAGCTATGTTTATTAATAATGTTTCAGTGTTTCATCCTATCCAAAAATGACCCAGATTTTCAGATTTTTATCATTTAACTTAACTTGGCAAAACTCAAGATTGTTACCAAAAAGAATTTCGAAGCTGTTTTTTTCCCCAAGTATACAGACTGTAAAAGTAATTGTAAGTTTCATGTATTTAAACCATTTTTTCCGACAATTATGTTCAGATTACCTACAGAAACCTCATGAGGCATTTGAAAAAACTGGTCATCGTTTACAGCTATTATTTTGCTGACAAATTTAAGAGACAACGTGAACTTATGTGACTAGTAAACCCAGGATGAATGCCTGCATACTATGCAAATACCGACAACTCTGACAAGAAGACTATTTTCAATCAAACCAACAAACTTAAAGTTTTCATTTACCATGGGTTAATTCACGGCACGTTTACTTTGAAAGGCACTGAGTTAATTTCTACTACATTTAGAATTTCAGTAAGCACTTACTTTAAGCCAACTAAACAGAGATCTTAATTTTGGCCATAGCATCCAGGATAAAAGTATCACACCTATAACATACACATAGCCACACATACAGAGAGACTGTACAACCATCGTTTTAAAAACTACTGCTGTGAGTCAGGAACAATAATATTAAGCTCACAAGTTATGAATCCAAACTTTGTTTTGAGCCTTTTTACTAATACTTATGGAGAAGATCTTTGACATGCTAGACTTTTGGCAAAGGCACACTTATGTTCATTTTCCTTTCCCTTCCTTTTTTGTTTTTCAGTCTTAAGAATGAGTGATGGACTGGACAGTAGTTCCTGGAGAGGGAGGATGATAATCTTTTTCATGATAAAGGAACTAGGTGGAATCTGAACCGCCTCTAGAGCTGTCTTTCCAGTCTTGCAAGGATTTTGTAAGGACAGTTGCTCTTCATTTCCCAGAAACTGGACTGTAACTTGAAGGTCCTTTTAGGTAGATCCACCTGTCCAACTGCACCAGAAAGGCACAGAGATACCTCACAAATTTTCTCCTAGTCGGAGTTTCTGGGGCATCACCATACAATTGAAAGTGTTTCTAATTAGTTAGAAGGATTCTGAGTGGTGAGTCTCTGGGGATGCTTACGGCATTCCCCATGGCAGTAAAGCCAGTGTCTGACTGACAGTGGACTGGAAAAGGGTGCAGTGCCCACAGAAGCCGGGAACTGGCTGGAGGTCAGGGCTCCCAGCAGCCGGGTTGAGAGTTAAGTCCCTTGCAAAATATTTTCAATTTTTTCGATTTTACAGAAGGTCCAGGTTCTGGTCAGGTTCAGCCTGAACTTAAGCTCGACTTGGTGACAACAGACTACATGATGAGCAAAACAAAGAAAGGAAAAGAAGACACCAGACCTCACCCTCATGGCCACTCCCAGAGGGTTATCAAGATAAGAGTCACACAACAGTTCCCATGCTGGGGCACACTACCCTAGCACGACAGTTCACAGAATAAATCACAGGTCTGCTACCCTCATAGCCAACTCAGTAGGTGACTAAAATCCTCAATCAGTCATCTGCCAAAAAAGGGCACCCTACTTGGTGTTGCCGTGGTGATCAGGGTAGAAAGCCAAAGTTGGGGCTCCCAGGCGTGGAGGCCTTGACTCTTCAAATATTCTTCTGTTTTCCGGTTGCAAAGCTCAAAAGGAGGTGAAAATGGCCCGTGTAACTCTAACAAAGATGAAAGAGACATGTGAATTTCCTTGAAAATCCCCTGTCAACCTAGGGCAGCATCCCACCTGTCGTTCCTAATGTGGGGTTCCTATAGCAATGGGTGATGGGGAACTCCGTTCATTGTAGAGACTTTCCTTTCTCCACTGTCTCCTCTTGGTGCCGTGATCGAAAATGGGCTGTCCATATATGTGTCCCTATACCTCTGGGCTCTTGATTCTGTTCCATGGTTCTGTTTCTCTGTTTTGCATCCCAGCCTGCGCTGTTTCCATTTCAATTTCTTCGTCCTATGTGTTGAAATCAGAAAGTGTGATACCTTGAGCTTTGTTCTTTTTCCTCAGGATTCCTTTGGCTATTTGGTGTCTTTTGTTGCTGGATGTAAACTTTAGGATGCTCGCTTCTATCTCTGTGAGAAATATTGCTGCAACTTTGACTGGGACTGCATGGAATCAAGAGATTTCTCTATGCGGTGTGGACATTTCAAGTGTGTTAATTCTTCCATTTCAAGAGCATGGAATATCCTTCTGCTTCCTTCTGTCTTCTCCCATTTCTTTCTGCAAAGGTTTGCTAGTTTTCTGTTTACAGAGCTTTCACCTGTTGGGGTGAGGTTATTCCTACGTATCTTATTCTTCTACTGGCATCCTTTTTCTTTTTTATTGAGGTTCAATTTTCCTATTCTTTGCAACTTTTAATTTGTTTCCTTTTGAAAGAGATTTATCACTGTTCTCACATCTGCTGGAAATGCTCCCGTATTTGCTGAGGAAGAGTGGCTCTGTCTAATGTCGTTTCTCATCTGCTTCTACATTACCTCCCACTCCCGCCCAAGAATGGCTGTACCAGCGGTGAGGAGGTTTACCCCCAGGATTCTACCCTGCCAACTCCTGGCTGCCAACTCAGAATGCGAGGACTTCCCCGATTCATTACTGACCAGCCCCCTTCATGTTCCCTCGGCAACCTGCATTTGAGTGGAATGTGACTTAAATAGGCTACTTCAGCCCAACTCTGGCACTGAGTAGATGTAGACAGTTTGTATTTTAGGTCAACTGCGATGTCAGAGAATTTGTCATAATTATGTTTCTGCTCTCCCGGCAAGCTTCATGGACACAGGGTTTCAAAGGACGTTTGGAGGAGTCTCATACCCACCCTTTCCAGGTAGCCCAGGTTTTACCTCACTGCAGTTTTTTGGTTTGTGACACTTTCTGACTTTCAAAAGTTCAAGCAGAGTCTGTCTAAAGTCTGACACCTTTCGTTGTGGATTATTCAGGTGTTATTTGTGTTTGCCTTCCCTATTCTGAGCCCATTTTGTTTTTCCATAGTATAATCATCATGGTCTTTCTGAGATTTCTCCCTTTGGTGTGCTTGTCAGCCAGTTCTCCTTCATCCCAAGGTATCAATTTTCTATTTCTTTAACCACCCTATGTTCTATAGGCCTACGTGTGAGTGCTTTTCATTGTTGGGTGTTGTCTTTGAATTTACATTGGTCACTTGTAGCAATCTTTACCATGCTAGCCTTGGTCAAAATGAGCACTGTGAACACGTGTTCATCTTGGTTGTTCTGACGTTCTGACATCTTAAACTCCAAATTCTAGTTTGTCATGTTAACCTTCTTCATGAACATAATGTACCCGAGACAAATTAGACAGATGTGATGAATTCCGTTCCAGGTAGGATAATTTTCTGTCTCATTTCTGGATTTGGGAAGTTTCGATCTTGACCCCCGATCCTTGAACGTTCCACTAGATTACGTCTAGATACTGGCTTACTGTATTTCTATAAGGTGTGTTATTTGTTTGATTTACAACCTCATGTTTATTTTTCTATAAAGATAATTGTAATGTTCTAATTTTCAGACAACCTCCTTTCACATGGTGTCAATACACGTCATCAGTAATCATTCTACTCCAAGAGATGGGGGAGGAGTCTTTCATTGGAGCCAAACTGAGCACACTAGCCTGGTAGGGCATCCCTCACAAAGCAATGAAGCCCTCTGGAAAAGAGTGATTCTCAGCACACTTCTGGAGCCCTGCCAAACAATTCGACATACCTGGAGCATGACGGGGTTCTAGTCCTTCAAGCGTTCAAAGAGATGTATTGTGACACATTAGCATGTACCCAGTGGGCATCCGTAATGCCAGAGCTATGGAAAGTGAGACTTCTCTTCAATGAGTGCTAGGGGCATAGGAAGGGAAGCATCGATCCTTCTCTACAATGTCCTCAGGAGATCATTCTTGATTTGGGATTATGATTAAGGCAGAAGGACAACGTAGGTCTGATAAGACCCAAGTCCAGCCTCTGGTTTCAAATCAAGTTGCAAGCTTCAATCAGCACGGCCTCCACATCTACTTTAGTAGATCACAATGTTCTCCACTCATTGCTTGTCTCTCTGTTATTTATTGCTTCTCCACAATGACTTCTTTCTTATCCCTTTAATCAGCGGCAATTCTAACTCTTCAAGTTTCAGTGCTGGTTTCTGTTTTTAAATTCTTTTCTGGGTATCTCTCACTTGAGTATCGTAGCCTAGGACAATCCTCGGACTATATAGATGAGGCCATCTTGGGTGACATGTTCACTGTGATGTCATAAACACCCTCAAACTTCTCAGTTGTCCCAGCATCTTCCATGCACACAGTATTTCAGAGCCATCTGATACCAGTCTGATAGTTTTCCATTTCCTGGATTTCTTGTCTGTTTATAACTTTATCTTTGGACTTTTAAATGTCTACTACATTCTCTCTAGACACTGAATTCTTTACTTTAAGTTTATCCTTGGTTTTATCTGTCACATTTTGTGGATATGGCCAAATATGTAGACTTTCCCCAGAAAAAGTCCACGAGTCCCTCCCAAGTTGAAGTTGCCCAGCCAATCCTCTGATGTTCAATGATCGTGTCATCTTGTGCAGTCCGACAATTCCACCTATGCAAGTCACATCACTTCCTCCATTCTGTATTTGAGAAGTCTACCAGATGCGTCATAGATTGCAATATATTCATGTTGTTTTCCTGGTGCATATGTATAAGGTCTGCTCACAATTTCCACTTATGTATGATCTCTGCCCGCACCATACCATGAAATCTATCTCTCCTGATGTTACTAATCTGATCAGCACCCGTGATGCGAATCCATGAGTCCCAGGCCACAGACTAGGAACGTGGGCTCTTACACACCAGAACACATGACTGGCCCTGAATTTTACTTTTGGGCCAATCTTTTGCCTGAACTTGGGAAGAAGCTGGCCAGCTATGATTATTCGTGAAGGTAATGAGTAGTAACCTCACAGAAGGTAACATTTTCCCTTGGTTCATGAGTTTAGCACGGAACACGTTGTCTTTGTAGTATTCTTCTTAATATATTTGCAATGGTCTACCTTTCTGTAGCATCATTAAGCATTTGGAGGAGATTCACAATCCTTGAAAGTTTATCTTCTCTAATCTCTTTCAGCCTCAAAATCTTTATGCCGTGAATCTGCACAGCTTTTTGGATTTTTTCTTTCCCTCTGGGAACCACCAATCCAAAGTGAAGGCTGCCATCAAAGCTAAAATGCTCCATTTGGCCCCAATGTAATTCTCTCCCCCTATCTCTTGTCATAGAAGAGTATTGATTATGTGGATTTCCACCGTATGTGAGAAAGTTGGCTGAAAATTAGAACATTACACATATATTTAACGAAAAAGAAACATGCCAGAGCTGAGGATGTAAACGAAACAACTAGCAAAACCTACAGAAATAAAGTACACCAGTATCTAGACGTAGTCTACTGGCACAATGAAGGATCCAAAGTCAAGGTCTAGCCTGCCCAAATTCAGAAAAAAAGACATAAAAATATCTTACCTGGAGAGAGGAATTCATCAGATTTGTCTAATTTGTCTCAGAAACATTATGTCCATACGGTGGTTGCCAGGACAAACTAGAATTTGGCGTTTCTGATCTCAAAATGTCAAACCAACCAAGATGACCTCGTGTTCTCAGTGCTCAGTTGGACCTAGGCTAGGATAGCCAAGATTCCTTCAAGTGAACGATGGAAATTCAAAGACAAAACCCAACAATCACGAAAGCACTCACATCGGCCTAGAGAACACATGGTGATTAAAGAAATACAAAATTCCTAAGTTGGAATGAAGGAGAACACACTGATGAGCATATCTATGGGAGACAGCTGTGAAAGACCATGAGGATTGATGTGGATTAAGGCTGCCCCCATTCGAAAGCCCAAGGTTAGCTGGTGACCATGCAGAACTATAGGACCCGTTGAATTTCTTTTGGTATGAATTAGAGGTGCCCCAGTGAGAGAAGCCCAGGTCATGCTCACCTACATGCCTATCTATGGGGCCAGTTTCGTATCTAGTGTTATATGACCACACAATATCCAGAACCCATCTGAACTGAAATCATTTAATGACTTTTTACATCATCTTTTCTTTTTCCAGGAAAAATAAGTCACGTACCCATGCCTGATAAAATTAGTCCTTAACCTCAACTCCGGGCAGCAGCAGGAGCTGTGACTGCCCATGGGTCCTTTCCCAATGCAGCAGCAGCAGCACTTCTTCACTGCCCATGGGTCCTGTCCCTATGCCTGCAGCTCTTCACTGCCCATAGGTCCTGTCTCCATGCTATCCTGTACCATTCTCTAAATAAAAGAGCACCACTGCCAGACCTTGAGGGTCCAAGAAATCTTATTTTCAACTCTTGAGCTTGCCGACCCCACATCATATCTCGTGACCCATATGGGGATCGTGCTTCATTGGTTTGTGAGCTCGAATTCTGGTAAGTGCCCTTTCCTTCCTTGTGCCTCTCTCTTTTTCGAGGATGGATCTAAATTCACTTCTCCATCAGGAACTGTCTTGAATAGCTGTATGAATTCATGTTTGCTGCCCATAGCTACTCTATGGTGCAAATCTGGCATTCAGCTTGAAGAGAATCAGTACCTTAAGCCTAAGAGTGATGTAGAATGAATTAATCCATTCCTTCCTGACCCTATCTCTAATACATAAAGTTTACGTGGGAAAGGGTCAGCCATTTCAGTCATTAGTATGGTTGGCAATCTCCAAGACTCTCGTGGAAGGTTTCTATCCCTAAAGCTGGATTGGGATACGTCCCATGCACTTGACCATCTGAACTGTGTGAATGTCCCAATCGGGACTGCAGTTCAGGGAAAGTACCAAACTCTAACCTTTGGCTGAGTATTGGAAACCCTTCTTTGGAGAATGGCTCCAACACGCATTGGGTAGAATGACCCCAGCGTGGCAGAAACTTCTTCACTATTTCTCTCCATCATGTTCTCTCTTAAACTTCTCCTTTTCTCTTGGGGACCACTCACCAGGCACCTATTACTTCCAGGCAGAATAGGAAAGATGTTCACCAGGCACCTGTTCCTGTCAGGCATAGCAGGGAAGGTATCCAAGGGATGCAATTCTGGGGGACACCCCCATCTCCCCTTGCTATAGGCACCCCACAGTAGGAACAACGGGTAGGAGGCTTCCCTAGGTTCAGGGGGGATTTTCAAGGTAATGGACCTGTCTCTTTCATCTTTCTTAGAGTTACAATGGCCATTTTCATCTTCTTTTGAGCTTTGCAACCGGGAAACAAAGAAATCTTTCAAGAGTCAAGTCCTCCAACACTGGGAGCCCAAACTTTGGCTTTCTGGGCCTGATCACCCCGACGACCCCAAGTAGCGTGCCCTCTGTTGGCGGTTGACTCATTGAGTATTTTAGTCACCTACTGAGTTGGCTATGAGGGTAGGAGAGCTTTGATTTATTCTGTGAACTGTCATGCTAGGGTAGTGTGCCCCAGCATGGGAACTGTTGTGTGACTTTTATCATGATAACCCTCTGGGAGTGGCCATGAGGGTGAGGTCTGGTGTCTTCTTTTAATTTCTTTGTTTTGCTCATCATGTCCTCTGTTGTCACCAAGTCGAGCTTAAGTTCAGGCTGGACTTGAGCAGAACCTGGACATTCTGTAAAATTGAAAAACTTGAATATATTTTGCAAGGGACTTAACTCTCTACCCGGCTACTGGGAGACCCGGCCTCCAGCATGTTCCAGGCCTTTGTAGGCACTGCACCCTTGTCCAGTTCACTGTCAGTCCGACACTGGCTTTACTGCCATGGGGAATGACGTAAGCATCCCAGGAGACTCAGCACTTAGGGTCATTCTAACTAATTAGAAACACTTTCAATTGTATGGGTATGCCCCAGAAACTTCATCTGGGAGAAAATTTGTGATGTATCTCTGTGCCTTTCTGGTGCAGTTGGACAGGAAGATCAACCTAGAATGTCCTTCAAGTTTCAGTCCAGTTTCTGAGAAATCAAGAGCAACTGTCCTTACAAAATCCTTGCAAGACTGGAAAGACAGCTCTAGAGGCAGTTCAGATTCCACCTACTTCCTTTATCATGAAAAGGATTCTCATCCCTCCTCTCCAGGAACTACTATGTAGCCCATCACTCATTCTTAAGACTGGAAAAAAAAAAGGAGGGGAAAGGATAAATGGTCATAAGTGCGCCCTTGCAAAAAGTCTACCATCTCGAGGGTCTTCTCCATAAGTATTAGTAAAAAGGCTCAAAAGAAAGTGTGGATTCATAACTGGTGAGCTTTATATTATTGTACCTGATTCACTGGAGTAGTTTTTAAAACAATGGTTGTACAGTCTCTGTCTATGTGTGTCTATGTGTACATTATACGTGTGATATTTTTACCCCTGGATGGTCTGGCAAAAATTAAGATCTCTGTTTAGTTGGCTTAAAGAAAGTGCTTACATAAATTCTAAATGTAGTAGAAATTAACTCAGTGCCTTTCAAAGTTAATGTGATGTGAATTAACCTTTGGTAAATGAAAGCTTGTTAAAGTTTGTTGCTTTGATTGAAAATTATCTTCTTGTCAGAGTTGTCAGTATTTGCATAGGATGCAGGCATTTCAGCCTGGGTTATCTAGTCATATAAGTTCACTTTCTTAAATTTGTCAGTAAAATAATAGCTTTAAATGATGACCACTTTTGTCTAATTCCTCATGAGGTTTCCATAGGTAATCTGAACATAGTTGTTGGAAACAAATGGTTTAAATACATAAAACACATAAAGGTGGGTACAATAACTTTTACGGTCAGTATGCTTGTTGAAACAAAGCAGCTTCAAAATTTTTCTGTGTAACAATCTTGACTTTTGCAAAGTTAAGTTAAATGATAAAAAGATGAATATGCGGGTCATTTTTGGATAGGATGAAAACTGAATCATTATTAATAAACATATCTAAGTTATCTACTTTGGGCTTCTTCTTGAAGAGGCTAAAAGCGTGTGGGTGTATCAAAAAGCATGCCTGTGTTTTATTGTAAAGCTGCATGTTTCTAAAGTTATGAAGTGTTTAGAATGCTGACATAAAAGACAATTCATAATTGCTTACTTTTTTGTGTTTAGTAGATCTGTTAAGGCTTAAAAGTTCTAATTAACTTATGGAATTAAAGATACAGGAAATTAATAAGGAAAAGAGCTCTGTATTCAGGGAAGTTAAAATGTATGCTTTCAGTAAAAAAGGTGTAAAGAATGGAAATATTTTTGTTTGATGGGTTAAGAAACATAAATTTATCCTAATATACTAGAAAGGAAAAAAGAAAGAGTTGTTGACACATTCTGAAAACGAAAAAGAAAGTTGTAGAAGGTTTGTGAAGTAGAAATTCTGAAAAGAGTTTTATGCCTACTCAAGTAGACTAAAGTAAGTTCAATTAAGTGCATGAGTTTGAATGTGTAACATTATTAGGTGCAGAAATTCAAATTTGGTTTTCTCTAAAAGGATACTTTTTCTTGAACTTTGGATCTGCTCTTGATAAATAGGTTAAAAAAGCTCTTCTTTGAGTAAGTCTACCTAAGAGAGAAACGTGTTTTGTGAAAATAATGACTGAGGTCACTCTTAAGATTTTTGACTCTTTCTGTCATCACTTTGAATAGATACCTGAGCATTGTTTCACAGTGAGTGTTGTTTCCTATTTGAAGAAGCATTTAAAAAACTTTGGATATGTTTTGACAAGATTCTCCCTCAAAAATATTCAAATGCTGAATGAAGTCTTTCTTTTGACCTGGTGGACAGAAGAGAAATTACTCTGCGGATTTTCAGAGGGCCCCTGAGTCTTCTCAAAGAAATTTGCTCTCTGTTCCTGTAAGGAGGAAAACATTTAACTAATTAGGCTTATTTTTTCTATTAAATTACATGGGAAACATTGTGAAACAAGTGATGATAGATATTCTTATGTGGTATTAGATGGGTAAATGTTATTAATATAGATGTCTTCAAATTATATAGAATTCCTAAGATTCTGATCTGTCCTGGTTATCAGTCATAAGTCCACTTATTATCTGTAAGGGTCATATGTCACAGAAGTAGCCAAGTTTCTTTGTCAATTGCCCTTTTGGGTCCTTTGTCCATTTGCAGATAATTGTTGTTTTTCTCTGATGCTTTTTTCTTTTGCAAATATGTTTCATCTTCCGAGATATTCTGGGAAAGGATTCTGACACAGAGGTTCTAAACTACAGGTTTCTGATAATCTTTCAGATTGTAAAACTGAGCTGAGTAAGAAACTACAGAATTGTAACAGAAACTAAGCTCCTCGATCTGCTAAGGACAGATTTAGCTCAAGAATTGATTATACAGGACTGTGTGAACTGATGAGGACGATTATAATTTTTTAGGACTTCTGTTTGAAATATTGTTGAGTTTTGATGTGTTGTTTTGTTTTCTCATAATGAAGGAAGTCTTTTTCTCTTTTCTCTTATGCTAACTTTGACTTACAGCAATTTGGTGAAATTATACCTTTATGAGCAAAACTGAAACATTTATCTTTTTCTCCCTACCTTATCCCTAAGGAATTGTCAAACCTTTTGTTACGGAATATGGTCATTTTGTGGCAATAGTTGCATAAGTTCCATAAGAATCTGTTCTCCTTATAACAGGTCACATTGGTTATATTACCAAGGCTTTGACTGGAATGTCATATTTGAAACATACAGGCTCAGATATGACAAGACAGCATTTCAGGAACAAAGATTGGACTTTCTGGAATACGGCCACTCGGAAACACGGGCCTGGTACCCTGTTTACAGAGATTTTGGCAATCTTACCCGTTAAGTAAGGAAGCGTGCTTATCTGGCAAGTGCAAGTAACCTCCAAATACTTTGGGGGACCTGAAAGAGAACTCCACTCAAATCTGTAAGTACTGCAGGCAAAATCTGATGGCAAATCCTTGGCTTGGCTTTTCTGGCCTCTAGAGGACTTCACAGTTCAATCCGAGATTCCTCATAAAAATTTCCAGCAAAGCATACTTTAAAAAGCCTGTATAAACAATTGCTATTCTTGTAGCTGTTATGTAAATAATTGGAGCAAGTTGTATTGAAACTACACTTTACTTGCAAACCTGTTAATCCTGATTTGGCTATCTTTTGTAAAAATGAGGGTGATTTAAGAGAGAAAAAATTATGTCTCTGTAGAAGCTATAGTAGGCATTCATGGATATTAGATTCTAGCTCTTTTCATCCACAAGATTCATCTATTAGTAATCGTAATGTCTCCTTGTGCTCGTCTATGTCTGACACGTGCGTGTTCCCTGGCCACAATCAAACATTTTCCTTTAAAACTACTCCCCAAATACTAACTAGATTTGCCTTGTCACAGGTGGATCAGAAACAACAAGTTCCAAAGGGAAAGTCCCCAACTTATCGATACACACTGGATGGACAATATGAAATTTGGGATGAATGTATTTGGTTCACTCCTACTAGTGGTCAACTCAGTAAAAGGTCACTCTCTGTTGGGAACAAACCAATCACACTTGTGATACATGGCCTAATAACAGCCGACCTATGGGAAAAATTCGCTGTTATATGTGTTCTCATATCATAGTCTTAAAAAAGTACTGATTGGTTTGGGACTGACTGGGATAGACAGCCCAGCACGCTTTGGTTAGTCTCTAATGGTGCTCAGTGGCTATGCAGCTCCAATTTATGGCCTTTGCTGACACCTAAGTGGATTGCACGATGCACACTAGGCTTTAGCTGGATGCAGGGTAGAACTACATTTACTACATCTCCTCCTGCTATCCTACCCAACCTGCAGCAGCGCTGAACCAGGTCTGTCTTCCACCGGTGTGACCATCTTTCCGCAATTTTCCTTCCCCAATTAGGAATCGAAAGTGTCGTCTTGCACATGGAAGTCCTAAACAAATTTATTATGAAGGCATTAAATGATGCACAACATAGCATTTCGCTGCTCAATTTAGAAGTATCCCAAATGTGTAAGGCAGTCCTCCAAATCCAAATGACACTGGATGTCTTGACAGCAGCACAAGGGGGCACCTATGCCATTATAAAAACTGAATGTTGTGTCTATATTCCTGACTACTGTCAAAATATTTCTGGCTTCCTATCCCAACCACCAAATTAAATCCGTGTCTTATCAACCCTAACTCTAAACGATTGGTTGAACTCCAAGTCAGGACCAGGTTTCTGCACTACTTCAATACTTTATACATTGGGTTAAACATACTGCTTGTATTTCTTATTATAGTTTGTTGTCTGTTTCATTGTCTGTCATCCGCATGTGAAAAAAGTTTCACCTCCTGGACCACCTCTCGTCAAATGATTCTCTCATCTCCAGAGGCTCTGTACACCTTGTCAGCCTTGAACTCCACAGGTGAAGCCTTCCAGTCCACTGAACATCCTACCTGTACCTATGACCCTATTTAGGGACAGCTCTGCAACCTTGTACAGCCATAAGTAGTTACAGATGACTGACCATCGTCCATATCCCCAAACCTCTCCAGTCCAAATGGGTTCAGGGGGTGTTTATGATGTGGATTAAGGCTTCCCCAGCTAGGGAAGCCCAAGGTGATCTGGCCTACATGCCAAACTATATGAGCAGGTGGAATTAGGGCTGACTCAGGGAGAGAAGCTCAGCGCATCCTCACCTACATGCTGATCTACAGGGCCAGATCCGTATCTAAAGTTATATGACTGCACATTAACCAGACCCCATCTGCACTGAAATCATTTAAAGACATTTTACCACATCATTTCTTTTTCCAGTAAAAATAAATCATGTACCCATGACTTATAAAACTAGCCCTAACCCTCAACTCAGGGCAGCAGCAGGAGCTTTGACTGACCATGGGTCCCCTCCCCAGGGAGCAGCAGCAACTCTTCACTACACATGGGTCCTGTCCCCATGCTATCCCATACTATTCTCTAAATAAAAGAGCACCATTGCCAGACCTTCAATGTCTGAGAAATCTTTCATTCGAGTCTTCAGCTCGCCGAGCCCATATCAACAATTATAACATGGAAAACAAAAAACCGTCCCAGAAAATGGAAGGCACACAGAAATCACACCTGAATAATCCACAATGAAAGATGTCCGTTTTAGACATTCCCTGAACGTTCGAAAGACAGAGAAAGTCACAAACCCCAAAACTGTAGCAAATGTCAAACCTAGGCTAACTGGTAAGGGTGAGTTATGAGACTGTTAAAATCTGGCTCTGAAAACCTGTGTCGATGAAGTTTGCCATGATAGCAGAGACACAATTCTGAGAAATCCTCTGACATCACAGTGCAGAAGAAAAACAAACTGGCCTCGTCTACACAGTGCAAGATTTGTCCCAAATAGCATATTCAAATCACATTCCACATCAAATGCAGGTTTCCAATGGAACATGAAAGGTGCTGGTCAGTGGTGCAGTGGTGAAGTCTGCAAATTCTGGGTCGGCACCCAGGGCAGACCATGCAGAATGCTGGAGGTGAACCTCCTCACCTATGGTCCAGATATTCTGGGGCAGGCGTCCAAGGTAGTGTAGAGGCAGATGGGAAGCAACGTCAGACAGCGTCATTCTTGCCCAGCTAATACAGCAGCATCACCACCAGATGTGCGTACAGCCATAAACATCTGCCAAAAGAAAAACAATGAAAAGTTTCAAAGAATAGAAAAACTGAACCTCTGGAAAAAAATGCAAGTAAGAAGAATAAGATTTCTAGGAATAAGCTTAGACAAACAGGTGCAAGCTATGGAAACCAAAAACTAGCAAAGCTTTAGGGAAAGAAATTCCAGAAAACACAAGGAAACGGAAGGGTATTCCGTGCTCTAGGAATGTAAGATCTGAAACACCTGAAACGTCCGCAATGAATAAAGCAATCTCTGGGTCGCATGCAATCCCAGTGAAATTTGCAGCAATCTTTTCCACAGAAATAGAAGAGGAAATCCTAAAGTCTCTATCCAGCAACAAGGGACCCTGAATACCCAAAGGAATTCTGAGGAGAACGAACAAAGGAGGACGTATCACACTTTGATTTCAACATGTAGGACGAAGCACTTGGTACCGAACCAGCACAGCCTGGTCCCAAAAACAGGCACAAAGCCCAATGGAACAGAATGGAGAACACAAGGGTCAACTCAGACATATATGGACAGCGCATTTGCAATGAGGAAGGCAAGAGGAGACAGTGGAGAAAGGAGAGTCTCTAAAATAAATGGTGCTGGGAAGACTGCACAGCCACATGTAACACAATAAGAGTAGATCATGATGTTACACCAGGCACACACACCACCTCGAAATGGATTAAAGCCTTCAACGGAAGTCTTGAAACAGTGAAACTTCTAGGAGAAAACACAGGCAGCTTGCTCTTTGCCATCTTGGGTAGCCGCCTATTTGGAAGAAGCATGTGTGACTGGGCAAGGGCAACAAAGAAAAGAAGAAAGAAGCAGGACTCTGTCCAACTTAGAAGCTTCTGTCCAGCCGGGGAAACCGTCCACTCAATGCAAAGACAGCACAACAACAGGGAGAGGATGTTTCAAACCACACATCTGAGAAGGGCTGAATAGCCAAAAGACCCAATGACCACACACGTCTCCACAAGAGAAAAAACAAGCCCATTAAAACCTGGGCAGAACATGGAAACAGAGATTTACCCCAAGAAGACAGAAAGGTGGCCAACAGCTGTATGAACACATGTTCAACACCAGTAAGTATAAGGCCAACGCAAATCCTCATGGCAATGAGATGACAGCTCCCTGTGTTCATAATGGCTATAAGGAACAAAACAGGAAACAACAAGTGTCAGAGAGAAGGTGGAGAGAAGGGAAGAGTCCTGCACCTCTGGTGGGAGTGCAAACTGGTGAGGGCACTAGGCATAGCCGTGTGAAATTGCCTCAGAAATTTCCAAATCCATCTACCATATGATCCAGCTATTAATCTCCGGCGTGTTTATCCAAAGAACTGCAAAACACTAATGCACACAGATCCGTGCCCCACTGTGTTCACCACAGCCTTACTCCCGATATCCAAGACTTGGAAGCCGCCCTGGTGCCCATCAAAGGACCAATGGAGAAGGAAGTTGGGCTATATCCACACTAAGGCAAAACACTCAGCTGTAAGAAACAGTGCAGTCCAGCGATTTGTGACAGCAGAATCACTCCTGAGGGTGGGAGGGGAACTGAAACAAGCCCAAGGGAGAAATCAAATACCATCGCATCTCACTAATGAGCAGAAGATTAAAATAAGGACCAACAAACAGGTAGAACGTGATATGGGATTGGTGGTTCCCAGAGGGAACGGGTGGCAGTGGACGGTGGGAGAAAGAGTTGATTAGGCACAAGTGTGGGGTGTGGGCCTGTAATTAGGCTTACTGTGGGGAAGAAGATGTAGCATACACAGAAGTCTAAATCTATGAGGATGTAAATCTGAAAGCTATAGGATTCTCTAATGCTAGGTTATGGAAATCAATTCACCTAAAATCAAAACTCCATAAAGGCAAGCAGGTTTAAGGGATAAAGTTTGCAGGCTGAAAGAGTTTAGAGATTATGAACTTCAAAGGATTGATAATCACCTCGAAATGTTTAATGATGCAACATAAAGGTAGACCATTGCAAAGAGATGAAGAGGAACACTACCAACAGAACATGACCCGTGCTAAACTCCTGAGCCAAGTGAAAATGTTGCTGTCCACGATGTTACTGCTAATTACCTTTACGAATAAACAATGCAGACCAACATCTTCCCAAGTTCAAGCCAAAGGTTGGTCCAAAAGTCCACTTCAGGGCCAGCCCTCTGGTGTAGTGGGTAAGTGTCCGTGTTCCACTTGGGCGGCCCGGGACTGGCAGGATGGCATCGCAGGTGCAGATCCGATTAGGAGCATTAGGAAATATAGATTTCAAGGTATGGTGCCGACAGAGATCATGAAGAAGTAGAAATTGTGAGGATACCTTATGAATACACACCAGGAAATGAACCATGAGAATATTACAATCTATGAAGACATCAGGTACACTTCCCCAAATGATGAAGGAAGGAAAACATCTGACCTGCCAAGGTGGAAACACCAGACTGCTATGAGTTGACATGATCATTGCTCATCAGAGGATTGCTTGGGTAACTTCAGCTTCGCAGGGACTCCTGGACTTTCTGTGGGGAAGTCCACACATTTGGCCACATCCACAAAAGATAAGAGATAAATCCCAGGACTATCTTAAAGGAAAGAAACCACTGTCTAGAAGGAATGTAGTAGAACTTTCAAGGTTCGAGGATAAAGTTAGAAACCGACAAGAAGTCCAGAAAAAGGAAAACTATCGCACCTGGAAAGGGGGAGTCGTCAGACTGGTATGAGATGGCTCTGAAACACTGTGTGCATGGAGGTTGTCAGGACAACTTAGAATTCTGAGCGTGTTTATGACATCACGGTGACCATGTCACCAAAGTTGGCCATAGGTTTCCAGCTCGAAGATTGGCCTGGGCTAGGATATTCAAGTGAGAGGTACACAGAAACAGCTTTTCCAAACTCAAACCGGGCACAGAAACTTGAAGACATCAAAGAGATGCTAATTCAAGGGATGAGAAAGGAATCATTGGGAAGAAGAGACAATAGAGGGTCAAGTACTCAGAGGACAACATTGTCATCTACGGAAGTCTGGGGAGGCCATGCTGATTCAAGCTGGAAATGTGTTCTGAAAAACGAGGCCGGACCTGGGGCTTATCAGACCTACGTTGTCCTTCTGCCTTACCCATAATACAAAGTCAAGAATGATCAATTGAGGACATTGAAGAGAAGAATCGAGGCCTCCTTTCCTATGCCCCTAGCATTCTTGAAGAGAATTCTCACTTCCCACAGCTCTCAAGTCACGGGGTTCCACTCGGTATATGCCAATATGTCACAAGAGAGCTCATTGATGCCTTGAAGGAATGGACCCCTGCCATGCTTGTGTATGTCTCTTGGTTTGGAAGGGCTCTAGAAGTGTGCTGAAAAGTACCCTTTTGCAGAGGGCTTCCATCCTTTGTGAAGGCTGGCCTCCCAGGTTACAGGGCTCAGTGGGATCAGTGAGATTGTCTCCCCATATCTCTTACCGTAGAAGGAGTATTGATTATGTGTTTCGAAACCACATGTAGAGAGGATGGCAGAAAATTAGAACATTGCCATTATACTTAAAGAAAAATAAACATGCCACAGCTGAGGATGTAAATCAAACAAATAACAAACCCTGTAGAAATAAAGTAAGCCAGTATCTAGACGTAATCTAGTGGAAAGTTCAAGTATCAGTGGTCAAGCTCAAACTTCCCAAATCCAGAAAAGGGACAGAAGGTCTCTCACCTGCAGAGAGGACTTCATCAGATTCATCTAATTTGTGTCGGAACCATTGCGCCCATGAAAGTGGTTGCCAGGATAACCTCAAACCTGGAGTTTGTAATCTCACAATGTCAAACGAACCAAGATGACCACGTGTAGTCAGTGCTCACTAGGATCTAGGCTAGGATAGCAAAGATTCCCTTAAGTGAACGATGAAACTTCCAGGACAACACCCAACAATCACGAAAGGACTCACACCTTGGCCTACAGAACATATGGTGATTAAAGAAATACAAAATTCCTAAAATGGAGTGAAGGAGATCGCACTGATAAGCATGTCAAAGGACAAGCTCATAAAGAACATGACGATTAGACCATGGAAAAGAAAACAGGGTCCCATAAAATGGAAGGCCAACAGAAATCAGTGAAAGACGTCAGTCTTTAGACAGACTCTGCTTGAACAATTGAAAGTTCGGGAAAGTGACCACCCCAAAAACTGCAGGGAAGGTCTAACCTGGACTAACTGGGAAGGGTGAGTTATGAGACTGCTCCACGTGTGCTCTGAAACCCTGTGTCCACCAAACTAGACCAGACAGCAGAGACACGATTCTGAAAAGTCCTCCGACATCACAGTAGGCCAGAGAAACAACCTGGCCTCATCTACACATGGCCAGATTTGGGCTCAAGTAGCATATTCAAATCACATTCCACTCAACCGCAGGTTGCCAATGGAGCATGAAAGGGTCCAGCCAGTGGGCCAGCGGTGAAGTCCGCGTGTTCTGACACTGCAGCCCAGGGTCGGCCACGTGGAACCCTGGGGGTGAGCCTCCTCAACGCTCGTCCAGCCATTCTGGGCCAGGCGTGTGAGCTGGTGTAGAGGCAGAGGGAAGCGACATGAGACAACGCCACTCTTCCTCAGCAAAGACAGCGGCGTGGCCAACAGATTTGATCACAGCCGTAATCTTCTGCCAAACAAAACCAATTAAAAGTTGCAAAGAATAGAAAAGCTGAACCTCAAAATAAAACGCATGCCAGTGAGAAGAAAATGATATCTGCGAATAACCTTGGACAAACAGGAGAAAGCAATGGAAACCAAAACCTAGCAAAGTTTTGGGGAAAGAAATTCCACATGTCACAAGGACACGCAAGGCTATTCCGTGCCCTTCGAATGGAACAACGGACACACTTGAAACGTCCATACCGCATAAAGCTGAGAAATATAAATGGAAATCAATAGGATATATTGGAGTATATGAGGAAGCCATTTGGTATAGACCTAATTCGGCCTGATTTTGTTTTTTCCAAAAGGGTCTGACCATGGCTATTTAGCACGCATTGCATATCTGCTTAGACATTTCCTATGGCCCTTGAGATAAAGGTGCAAGTTCCCCCCACATTAACATTTTTTTAGGGATAATCATTTCTCCCTAGGCTAGGAACTGATTGCTGCACTCACCTTTGAACACCCAGCTCACCTGTGACCAGTCAGCTGGAGACAACAGACTGCCACACTACTGGGTTCACTGAGACAGATGACCGACCTGCTATTTCCATCAATCGCTGTGCCAACAGAGCAGTCTCGTGACTATTATAAATGGGACATTTCAATTCTATGTGAAACATCCTCTATGAGGAGAATACAACCAGTCTGTGCACCCCACTTCTCTGATGCTCTTTCTTCCTTTGGGTAGAAAGGCCCTGGGTTATAATCCTCAGATTGAAGCTCAGAATAAACTCTCCCAAATTTTCATTTACAGATTGGTTACGGATTATTTTGTCGACAAAGCAATGTCTGGATTCCATGCAGTCCCAGTCAAAGTTGCAGAAATCTTTCCCACAGAAATAGAAGAGAGAATCCTAAAGTTTCTATCCAGCAACAAAGGACCCTGAATAGCAAAAGGAATCCTGGGGAAAACGAACAAAGCAGCAATTATCACACTTTCTTACTGTCACATATAGGACGAAGAGCTAGGTACCAAAACAGCACAGCCTGGCCTGCAAAGGAGGCACACAGATGCATGGAACAGAATCGAGAGCCCAGAAATCAACTCTCACATCCATGGACAGCCCATTTTCGACCAGGGAGCCAAGAGGAGAAAGCAGAGAAAAGAGACTCTAGACAGGAAACGGTGCTGGAAAGACTGCACAGCCAGATGTAACACAATGAGAGTAGACCGTGATGTTACACCAGGCACACACGCCACCTCGAAATGGATTAAGGCCTTGAATGGAAGACTTGAAAACGTGACACTTCGAGGAGAAAACGCAGGCAGCTTGCTCTTTGCCATCTGGCTTGGCCGCATATTTGGAAGAAGCATGTGTGACTGGGCAAGGGCAACAAAGGAAACAAGAAACAAGCAGGACTCCATCCAACGCAGAAGCTTCTGCCCAGCCAACGACACCGTCGACTCAGTGCAAAGACGCCACAACAACTGCGACAGCAGGTTTGCAAACCACACATCAGAGAAGGGGTGAATAGCCAAAAGATCCAATGAAGTCATACGTCTCCACAGGAGAAAAAACAATGAGCCAAATGAATCCTGGGCAAAACAGGGAAACAGACATTTCTCCCAGGAAGATAGAAGGATGGCCAACAGGCTGTATGAAAACATGTTCATCATCATTAAGTCTCTGCTCAATGCAAATACGAACGGCACTGAGATAGAAGCTCACAGTGGTCAGAATGGCTATAAGGATGATGACAGGAACCAACAAGTTTCAGAGAGGAGGTGGAGAGAAGGGAAGCTCCTTCACTGCTGTTGTGAGTGTAAACCGGTGCAGCCACGACGCAAAGTGGTGTGGAATTGCCTCAGAATTTTCAGAATCCATCTACCACAGGGTCCAGGTACTCCTCTGTGGCATATATATCCAAAGAACTTGGAAACGCTAATGCACAGAGATCCGTGCACGACTGTGCTCATCACAGCCTTACTCCTGATATCGAAGACAGGGAAGCCTCCCTGGTGCCCATCAAGGGACGAATGGACAAGAAAGATGGGCTATAACCACACAACGGCATAGCACTCAGCTGCAGGAACAGATGCATTCCAGCCATTTGTGACCAACAGAATGGCTCCTGAGGGTTTTACGGGAATGGAAACAAGCCCCAGGGGGAAGGTCAAATACCACAGGGTCTCACTTACAAGGAGAAGAGGAAAAAAAGGACCAAGAAACAGGTAGCACGTGACATGGGATTTCTGGTTCCCAGAGGGAAAGGTGGCGGGGCCCAGAGGGAGAAATAGTTGATTAGACACAAGTGTGTGGTGAGGGCCTATAATTAGGCTTACAGTGGTGAAGATGATGTAACGTACACAGAAGTCTAAATCTATGAGGATGTAGATCTGAAAGGTATAGGATGTTATAATGCTGGGTTATGGCAAACAATTCACGTAAAATCAAAACTCCCAAAAGACGTTCAAGCAGACTCTTTGTAAACATTGACTTCATTCACTGTGGAGTATTCAGGTGTGATTTCTGTTTGCCTTCCATTTTCTGGGAGCTTGTTTTCTTTCCTTAGTCTAATCGTAGTGGTCTTTCTGATCTCTCTCCCTTCGATATGCTTATCATTGGGTTCTCCTTCATTCTAGGTTAGGAATTCTGTATTTTTTTAATCACCATATGTTCTGTAGGCCGACGTGTAGGTGCTTTGGTGATTGTTGGATGTGGTCTTTGAATTTCCATCTGTCAGTTGAAGGAATCTTTGCTATCCTAGCTTGCGTCCAACTGAGAACTGAGGACACGTGTCCATCTTGGTTCATTTGACATTGTGAGATGAGACACTCCAGGTTAGACGTTGTCCTGGCAACCACCTTCACGGACACAATGGTTCCGAGACAAATTCGATGAGCCTGATGAATTCCTCTCTCCAGGTGAGAAATCCTTCCGTCTCTTCCCCTGGATTTGGGAAGTTTCGACGTTCAGCCCTGAACCTTGAACGCTCCCCTAGATTACATCTAGATACTGGCTTACTTTATTTCTACAGAGTCTGTTACTGTTTGATTGACATCCTCAGCTCTGGCATGTGTATTTTTCTTTAAATATCATGGTAATGTTCTAGTTTTCAGTCAACCTCCTTCCATATGGTGTCAAAACACAGAATCAGTACTCCTTCTACGGCAAGAGATGGGGGAGTTAATTTCATTGGAGCCCAACTGAGCACTGTAGCCTGGGAGGGCAGCCTTCACACAGGAATGAAGCCCTCTGGAAAAGGGTGCTTTTCAGCACACTTCTAGAGCGCTTCCAAACCAAGCTACATACCCCAAGCATGACAGGCGTCCATGCCTTCAAGGCTTCAAAGAGATCTCTTGGGAAACCTTAGCATGTAGCCAGTGGGCCCCCGTGAGGCCAGAGCTATGCAAAGGTAGAGTTCTCTTCAAAGGATGTTAGGGGCCTACGAAAGGAGTCCTCGATTCTTCTCTTCAACGTCCCCAAGAGATCATTCTGTCCTTTGGATTATGAGTAAGGCAGAAGGACAATGTAGGTCTGATAAGCCCCAAGTCTGGCCTCTTGTTTCAAATCAAGTTCCAAGATTGAATCTGCACGACCTCACCATCTACTTGAGTAGATGACAGTGTTCTCCTCTCTGTGCTTGTCCATCTATTATCGCTTGTTCCCAATGATTCCTTTCTTCTCCCTTGAATCAGAGTCTGTTTGATCCTTTCAAGTTTTTGTTTGGAAAAGCTGTTTCTGGGTATCTCTCACTTGAGTGTCCTAGACTAGGCCAATCCTCGGACTGTAAACATGCGGCCATCTTGGGTGACATGTTCACCGTGATGTCATAAACACCCTCAGATTCTAAGTTGTCCTGACAACCTCAATGCACACAATTTTTCACAGCCGTCTCATCCCAATCTGACTAGTCCCCCTTTCCAGGTAGGATAGTTTTCCTTGCTCTGGATTTCTTGTCGGTTTCTAACTTCCTCCAAGGACTTGAAGGGTCTACTACATTCCCTGTAGACACCGGTTTCTTTACTTTAAGCTTATCCCGGCTTTTATCTCTTATCTTTTCTGGATATGGCCAAATGGGTGGACTTTCCCCAGAGAACGTCGGGGAGGCCCTCTCATGTTGAAGTTGCCCAGGCATTCCCCTGATGCACACTGATCGTGTGATCTCCTAGCAGTCTGACAATTCCACCTTGGCAGGTCACATGTTTTCCTTACTTCATCATTTGGGGAAGTGTTCCTTATGTGTTCATAGATTGTAATATTCTCGTGGATCCTTTTCTGGTGCGTACTGATAAGGTCTCCTCACCATTTCTACTTCTTAATGATCTCTGTGACCACCAGACCTTGAAATCTGTATTTCCTATGCTAGTAATCTGATCCGCATGCTTGATGCTAGCCGGTGAAGCCCGGGCCGCCCAAGCGGATGTGGGCACTTACCTGCTACACCACAGCCCGGCCCAAAATTGGGATTTTGGACCAACCTTTGGCCTGAATTTGGGAAGATGTTGGCCTGCTTCGATCATTCGTGAAGGGAAGCGGTAGTAACATTAGTGTCGGTAACATTTGCCGTTGATTCATGATTTGGCTCGGACCATGTTCTCTTGGTAGTATTCCTCTTCATCTCTTTGCAAAGGTCTACCTTTCTGTATCATCATTAAGCATTTGGAGGCGATTGCTAATCCTTGGATGTTCATCTTCTCTAATCTCTTTCAGCCTCCAAAGCTTTAGGCCGTAAATCTGCACCCGTTTTCGGAGTTTTGATTTTATGTGAATTGATATCCGTAACCCTGCATTCTAACATCCTATAGCTTTCAAATCTACATGCTCATAGATTTAGACTTCTGTGTAGGCTACATCATCTTCACCAGCGTAAGCCTAATTACAGGCCCTCACCACACACTTGTGCCTAATCAACTCTTTGTCCCTCCGTCCCCCGCCCCACTTTCCCTCTGGGAACTGTCAATCCTATGTCACGTGCTACCTGTTTATTGGTCCATTTTTCCTCTTCTCCTTGTACGTGAGATCCTGTGGTATTTGACCTTACCCCAGGGCTTGTTTCAGTTCCCCTGATATCCTCAGGAGCCATTCAGGTGGTCACAAATGGCTGTACTGCATCTGTTCCTACAGCTGTGTGCTATGCCATTGTGTGGCTATAGCCCATCTTCCTTCTCCATTCGTCCTTTGATGGGCATCAGGGAGGCTTCCAAGTGTTGCATATCGCGAGTAAGGCTGTGGCGAATAAGGCGATGTACGGATCTCTGAGCATTAGTGTTTCCAAGATCTTTGGATATATACGCCACAGAGGAATACCTGGATAATACGGTAGATGGATTCTGAAAATGCTGAGACAATTCCACACTAGTGTGCGTAGTGGCTGCACTGGTTTACACTCCCACCAGCAGTGCAGGAGGCTTCCCTTCTCTCCACCTCCTCTTTGAAACTTGTTGGTTCCTGTCTTCATCCTTATAGCCATTCTGACCACTGTGAGCTGCTATCTCAGTGCTGTTCGTATTTGCATTGAGCAGAGACTTAATGTTGATGAGCATGTTTTCATACAGCCTGTTGTCCATCTTTCTATCTTCCTGGGAGAGCTGTCTGTTTCCATCTTTTGCCCTGGTTTTATTGGGCTTGCTGTTTTTTTTCCTGTGAAGACGAATGAGTTCATTGGATCTTATGGCTGTTCACCCCTTCTCCGATGTGCGGTTTGCAAACATCTGCTGTCAGTTGTTGCACAGTCTTTGCAGTCAGTTGATGGTGTCATTGGCTGGGCAGAAGCTTCTGCATTGGATGAAGTCCCGCTTGTTTCTTGTTTCCTTTGTTTCCCTTGCCCAGTCACACATGCTTCTTCCAAACAGGTGGCTAAGCCAGATGGCAAAGAGCAAGCTGCCTGCGTTTTCTCCTAGAAGCTGCACGTTTTCAAGTCTTCCGTTCAAGGCTTTAATCCATTTCGAGGTGATGTGTGTCCCTGGTGTAACATCACGGTCTACTCTCACTGTGTTCCATGTGGCTGTGCTGTCTTCCCAGCACCATTTCTTGTCGAGACTCTCCTTTCTCTGCTGTCTCCTCTTGGCTCCCTGGTCGAAAATGGGCTGTCCATATGTGTGTCAGTTGACCTCTGGGCTCTCGATTCTGTCCCATGGGTCTGTGTGCCTCTTTTGGGCGCCAGGCTGTGCTGTTTCCATACATAGCACTTAGTCCTATATCTGGAAATCAATAAGTATGATGCCTACTGCTTTGTCGTTTTCCTCAGTATTCCTTTGGCTATTCAGTGTCCTTTGTTGCTGGATAGAAACTCTAGGATTCTCTCTTCCATTTCTGTGGGAAATAGTGCTGCGACTTTGACTGGGACTGCATGGAATCCAGAGATGGCTTTATGCGGTATGGACGCTTCAAGTGTGTTAGTTCTTCCATTCGAAGAACACGGAATAGCCTTCCGTTTCCTTGTGTCTTCCGGAGTTTCTTCCCCAGAAACTTTGCTGGATTTCGGTTTCCATAGCTTTCTCCTGTTTGGCCAAGGTTATTGCTAGATATCTTTTACTTCTTACTGGCATGCTTTCTTTTTTGAGGTTCAATTTTTCAATTCTTTGAAACTTTCGCTTGGCTTTGTTTTGGCAGAAGTTTACGGATGCGCTCACATCTGCGGGCCACGCTGCTGTATTTGCTGTGGAAGAGTGGAGCTGTATAATGTTGCTTCCCATCTACCTCTACACTACCTCACACATCTGCCCCAGAATGGCTGGACGAGCAGTGAGGATGCTCACCTGCAGGATTCCATGTGGCCGAAGCCGGGCTCCCGAACCAGAATGAGCGGATTTCACCACTTCCCCACTGGCTGTCCCATTTCATGTTTCATTGGCAACCTGCATTTGAGTGGGACGTGACTTGAATATGATACTTGAGCCCACCTCTGGCCCTGTGTAGATGAGGCCAGCTTCTTTTTCTGGCCCTCTGTGATGTCGGAGGATTTGTCAGAATCGTGTGTCTGCTGTCCTGTCTAGCTTCCTGGATGCAGGCTTTCAGAGCCCGCGTGGAGCAGTCCCATAACTCACCCTTCCCAGTTAGTCCAGGTTTGACCTTCGCTGCAGTTTTTGGCGTTGTGACTTTCTCGGACTTTCAAACGTCCAGTCAGAGTCTGTCTAATGACTGAAGTCTTTCACTGTGGATTATTTAGATGTGATTTCTATTGGCCTTCCATTTTCAGGGATTTTTTTTCTCTTTTCCAAAGTCTAATCGTTATGGTCTTTCTGACCTATCTCTCTTCGATGTGCTTATCAGTCCATTCTCCTTCATTGCAAGCTATGACTTTTGTATTTCTGTAATCACCATATGTTCTGCATGCCGAGGTCTGAGTCTTTTCGTGATTGTTGTGTGTTGTCTTGGAATTTCCATCAGTCACCTGTAGAAAACTGCTATCCTGGCCGAGGTGACACTGAGCCCTGAGAATACGTGGTCGTCTTGGTTGGTTTGACATTCTGAGATCAGAAACACCAGATTCGAGGTTTTGCTGGCAACCTCCTTCACGGACATTATGTTTCCGAGACATATTAGAGAAATCCAATGAACTCCGCTCCAGGTAAGATACTTTTCTGTCCCATTTCTGGATTTGGGAAGTTTCGAACTTTACTCCCGATCCTTGAGTGTTCCACTAGATTACGTCTAGATACTGGCTTACTATATTTCTATAGAGTGTTTTACTTGTTCGATTTACATCCTCAGCTCTGGCATGTTTATTTTTCTATGAACATAATTGTAATGTTCTAATTTCGAGCCAACCTCCTTACATATGCTGTCAATACATGATATTAATAATCATTCTACTTCAAGAGATATGGGGAGAGAATTTCATTGAAGCCAAACCAAGCATACTAGCCTGGTAGGGCAGCCCTCACAAAGCAATGAAGCCGTCTGGAATAGGGTGCTTCTCAGCACAATTCTGGAGCCCTGTCAAACAATGGGACATGCACGAAGCATGACAGGGGTCCATTCCTTCAAGGGTTCAATGAGATATCTTGTGACACATTAGCATGTACCCAATGGGCCTCTGTAATGCCAGAGCTATGGAAAGTGAGACTTCTCTTCAATGAATGCTAGGGGCATAGGAAAGGAAGCATCAATCATTGTCTACAGTGTCCTCAGGAGATCATTCTTAATTTTGGATTATGATTAAGGCAGAAGGACAATGTAGGTCTGCTAAGCCCCAAGTCCAGCGTCTGGTTTCAAATCAAGTTTCAAGCTTGCATCAGCATGGCCTCCCCATACACTTGAGTAGATTACAATGTTCTCCACTCAGCGCTTGTCCCCCTATTATTGCTTCCTCACAATGACTTCTTTCTTACCCCTTTAATCAGTGTGTATTCTCTCTCTTCAAGTTTCTGTGCCTGGTTTCTGTTTTTAAATTCTCTTCTGGGTATCTCTAACTTGAGTATCGTAGCCTAGGACAATCCTCAGACTATAACCATGAGGCCATCTTGGGTGACATGTTCACTGTGATGTCATAAACTCCCTCAAACTACTAAGTTGTCCCAGCATCGTCTATGCACATGACTACTCTCCCTTTCCAGCTTGAATAGTTTTCCATTTCCTGAATTTCTTGTGGGTTTCTAACATTATCCTTGAACTTTTAAATGTCTACTACATTCTCTCTAGACATGGTTTCTTTACTTTAAGTTTATCCTGGGTTTTAGCTGTTACATTTGTGAATATGGCCGAATGTGTAGACTTTCCCCAGTGAAAGTCCTGGAGTCCATCCAAAGTTGAATTTGCCCACTCAAGCCTCTGATGTGCAATGATCGTGTCATCTCATGCAGTCCGCCAATTCTACCTATGCAGGTCACATCACTTCCTTCAGTCTGTATTTAGGGAAGTGTACCAGATGTGTCATAGATTGCAATATTTTCATGTTTCTTTCCTATTGCCTATCTCTAATGTATGCTCACAATTTCGACTTCTTTGTGATCTCTGTACACACCATACCATGAAATCTATCTTTCTCAACGTTACTAATCTGATCAGCACCAGTGATGCGAATCCATGAATCCCAGGCCACCCAATAGGAATGTGGGCACTTACACTCCTGAACACATGGCTGGCCCTAAATTTTACTTGTGGACCCATATTTTTCCTGAACTTGGGAAGAAGATGTCCTGCTGTGATTATTCGTGAATGTAATTTCTCGTAACATCATAGACGGTAACATTTTCCCTTGGTTCATCTGTTTAGCACGGAACACATTCTCTTCATAGTATTCCCCATAATCTATTTGCAATGATCTACTTTCTGTAGCATCATTAAGCATTTGGAGGAGATTCACAGTCCTTGGAAGTTCATCTTCTCTAATCTCTTTCAGCCTCAAATCCTTTATGTCCCAAATCAGCACGCCTTTTTGGATTTTTTCATTCCCTCTGGGAATCACCAACCCAAAGTGAAGGCTGACATCCAAAGCTAGAATGCTCACTTTGGCACCAGTGAAATTCTCTCCCATCTCTGGCCGTAGAAGATTATTGACTATGTGTTTTGACAGCATATGTGAGGAAGTTGGCTGAAAATTAGAACATTACACTTATATTTAACGAAAAATAAACATGCCAGAGCTTAGGGTGTAAATCAAACAACTTACAAACCCTACAGAAATAAAGTAAAACCGTATCTAGATGTAATCTACTAGAAGGACCATGGATCCGGGGTCAAGTTCCAGCCTTCCCAAATTTAGAAAAGAGACATAAAAATATCTTACCTGGAGACAGGAATTCATCAGATTTCTCTAATTTGTCTCAGAAACATTATGCCCATAAGGTGGTTGCCTGGACAACCTAGAATTTGGAGTTTCTGATCTCAGAATGTCAAACCAACCAAGATGACCTCGTGTTCTCAGTGCTCAGTTGGACCTAGGCTAGGATAGCAAAGATTCCCTCAAGTGAACGATGGAAATTCAAAGGCAATGCCCAACAATCATGAAAACACTCACACATCAGCCTAGAGAACATATGGTGATTAAAGAAACACAAAATTCATAACTTGGAATGAAGGAGAACGGACTGATAAGCGTATCTATGGGAGATAGCTGAGAAAGACAATGACGATTGATGTGGATTAAGGCTGCCCCAGCTCGAAAAGCCCAAGGTTACCTGGCCTACATGTCAAAGCATATGACCCGGTGAATCTTTTTTGGTTTGAATTAGAGGTGCCCCAGTGAGAGAAGCCCAGGCGATGCTCACCTACATGCCTATCTATATGGCCAAATTCGTATTGAATGTTATACGACCACACAATAACCAGACTCCATCTGTACTGAAGTCCTTTAATGGCTTTTTACATCATCTTTTCTTTTTCCAGTAAAAATGTCACGTACCCATGCCTTATAAAATTAGCCCTTACCCTCAACTCAGGGCAGCAGCAGGACATCTGACTGCCCATGGCTCCTTTCCCCATGCAGCAGCAGCAGCTATTCACTGCCCATGCGTCCAGTTCCCATGCCCGCAGCTCTTCACTACCCATAGGTCCTGTCCCCATGAAGCAACTCTTTACTCCCCATGGGTCCTGTCCCTATCTTATCCTGTACCATTCTCTAAATAAAAGAGCACCTCTGCCAGGCCTTGAGAGACCAAGAAATCTTTCTTCCGACTCATCAGCTCGCTGACCAACCATCATATCTTGTGGCCCCCCTACCGGGAACTTGCTTCATCGGTTTCTGAGCTCAACTTCTGGTAAGTGCCCTTTTCTTCCTTGTGCCTCTCTCTGTTTCGAGGATGAATCTAAATTCACTTCTCCATCAGGAACTCTCTTGGATAGCTGTAAGAATCCACGTTTGCTGCCCATGGCTACTCTATGGGGCAAATCATGGCATTCAGCTTGAAGAGAATCAGTACCTTAAGCCTAAGGGCGATGTAGAGTGAATTACTCCATTCCTTCCTGACTCTATCTCTAATATACAAATTTTAGGTGGGCACGGGTCGGCTACTTAAGTCATTAGGATGGTCGGCAATCTGCAAGACTCCCCTGTAAGGTTTCTTTTCCTAAGGTTGGATTGGGATACCTCCCATGGCACCTGACCATGCTCTGAACTGTGTGAATGTCCCAATTGGGACTCCAGTTCAAGGAAAGTACCAAAGTCTAACCTTTGGTTGCGTATGGGAAGCCCTTCTTGGAGAATGCCTCCAACACGCAATTGGGTAGAATGTCCCCAGAGCGGCGGAAAATGCCTCACTAATTTTCTCCATCCTGTTCTCTCTTGAACTTCTCCATTTGTCTTGGGGACCATTCAGCAGGCACCTATTACTGCCACGCAGAATAGGAAGGATGTTCACCAGGCACCTGTAACTTCCAGGCATACCAGGGAAGATATGCAATGGATGCAATGCTTGGGGACACCCCCATCACCCCTTGTTATAGGAACCCCACAGTAGGAATGACAGGTAGGATGCTGCCCCATGTTCAGGGGGGATTTTCAAGGTAATGGACCTGTCTCTTTCATCTTTCTTAGAGTTGCAATGGCGATTTCGTCTCCTTTTGAGCTTTGCAACAGGGAAGCAAAGAAATCTGTCACCAATCATGGCCTCCACCCCTGGGAGCCCAAACTTGGCATTTCTGGGCCTGATCACCCCAGAAAGCCCAAGTAGGGTGCGCTCTCTTGGGGTTGACTCATTGAGTGTTTTAGTCACCTACTGAGTTGGCTATGAGGGTAGCAGACCTGTGATTTATTCTGTGAACTGTCATGCTACAGTAGTGTGCCCCAGCACGGGAACTGTTGAGTGAGTCTTCTCTTGATAACCCTCTTTGAGCGGCCATGAGGGTGAGGTCTGATGTCTTCATTTCCTTTCTTTGTTTTGCTCATCATGTCCTCTGTTGTCACCAAGTCTTGGTTAACTTCAGGCTGGACTTGACCAGAACCTGGAACTTCTGTAAAATCGGAAAACTTGAAAACCTTTTGCAAGGAACTTCATTCTCAACCCGGGTACTGGGAGCCCCGGCCTCCAGCCAGTTCAAGCCCTTTGTATGCACTCCACCCTTCTCCACTTCACTGTCAGTTGGACACTGGCTTTACTGCCATGGGGAATGACATAAGCATCCCTTAAGACTCATCACTCAGGGTCATTCTAACTAATTAGAAACACTTTCAATTGTATGGGTTATGCCCCAGAAACTCCAGCTGGTAGAAAATGTGTGATGTTTCTCTCTGCCTTTCTGGTGCAGTTGGACAGGTAGATCAACCTAGATCGTCCTTCAAGTTACAGTCCAGTTTCTGAGAAATCAAGAGCAACCGTCCTTAGAAAATCCTTGCAAGACTGGAAATACAGTTCTAGAGGCAGTTCAGATTCCACCTTGTTCCTTTACCATGAAAAGGATTATCTTCCCCCCTCTCCAGGAACTACTATCTAGCATATCACTCATTCTTAAGACTGAAAAAAAAAAAAAAGGAGGGGAAAGGATAAATGGCCATAAGTGTGCCCTTGCAAAAAGTCTAGCATCTTGAGGGTCTTCTCCATAAGTATTAGTAAAAAGGCTCAAAACAAAGTTTTGATTTGTAACTGGTGAGCTTTATATTATTGTACCAGATTCATGGCAGTAGTTTTTAAAACAATAGTTGTACAGTCTCTGTGTATATGTGTCTATGTGTACATTATACGTGTGATATTTTAACCCCTGGATGGTCTGGCCAAAATTAAGATCTCTGTTTAGTTGGCTTAAAGTAAGTGCTTTCTTAAATTCTAAATGTAGTCGAAATTAACAGAGTGACTTTCAAAGTTAACGTGACGTGAATTAACCTTTGGTAAATGAAAGCTTGTTTAAGTTTGTTGGTTTCATTGAAAATTGTCTTGTCAGAGTTGTCAGTATTTGCATAGGATGCAGGCATTCAGCCTCGGTTTACTAGTCATATAAGTTCACGTTGTCTGTTAAATTTGTCAGCAAAATAATAGCTTTAAATGATGACCAGTTTTGTCTAATGCCTCATGAGGTTTCCATAGTAATCTGAACATAATTGTTGGAAACAAATGGCTTAAATACATAAAACTCATAAAAGTGAGTACAATAACTTTTATGGTCTGTATACTTGGGGAAAAAAACAGCTTCGAAATCCTTTTTGGTAACCATCTTGAGTTTTGCCAAGTTAAGTTAAATGATAAAAAGTTGATTATGCGGGTCACTTTTGGATAGAACGGAACTCTCACACATTATTGTTAAACATATCTAAGTTATCTACTTTTGGCTTCTTATTGAAGAGGCAAAAAGCGTTTGGGTGTATCAAAAAGCGTGCCTTGTGTTTTAGTGCGAAGTGGCATGTTTCTTAAGTTGTGAAGTGTTTAGAATGCTGATATAAAAGACAATTCATAATTATTTACTTTTTTAGCGTTTAGTAGATCTGTTAAGGCTTAAAAGTTCTAATTAACTTATGGAATTAAAGCTACAGGAAATTAATAAGGAAAAGAGCTCTGTATTCAGGGAAGTTAAAATGTATGCTTTCAGTAAAAAAGGTATAAAGAATGGAAATATTTTTGTTTGATGGGTGAAGAAAGATAAATTTGTCCTAATGTACTAGAAAGGAAAAAAGAAAGAGTTGTTGACAAATTCTGAAAACAAAAAAGAAAGTTGAAGAATGTTTGTGAAGTAGAAATTCTGAAAGGAGTTTTATGCCTACTCAAGTAGACTAAAGTAAGTTCAATTAAGTGAATGAGTTTGAATGTGAAACATAAGTAGGTGCAGAAATTCAAATTTGGTTTTCTCTAAAAGGATACATTTTCTTGAACTTTTGATCTGCTCTTGGTAAAGAGGTTGTAAGAGCTGTTCCTTTGAGTACGTCTACCTAAGAGACAAATCTGTTTTGTGAAAATAATGGCTGAGTCTTAATATTTTTTACTCTTTCTGTTATCACTTTGAATGCATACCTGAGCATTGTTTCACCGTGAGTGTTGTTTGCTATTTGAACAACATTTTAAAAACTTTTGATATGTTGTGACAAGCTTCTCCCTCAAAAATATTCAAATCCTGAATGAAGGCGTTCTTTAGACCTGGTAGACAGAAGAATGATTACTCTGAGGATTTTCAGAGGGTCCCTGAGACTTCTCAAAAAATTTGGTCTCTCTTCCTACAAGGAGGAAAATGCTAAAATCATTTGGCTTATTTGGTCTATTAAATTAAATGGGAAACATTGTGAAATAAGTGACAATAGACTTTCTTAGCTGGTATTTGATGGAGAAATGTTATTAATATAGACGTCTCAAAATTAGATAGCATTCCTAAAATTCTGATCTGCCCTGGTTATCAGTGATAAGTTCACTTATTATCTGGCAGTGTTATATGTCACAGAAGTAGTCAAGTTTCTTTGCCAATTGCCCTTTTGAGTTCTTTGTCCATTTGCAGATAGTTGTTGTTTTACTCTGATGCTTTTTCCTTTTGCAAATATGTTTCAACTTCCGAGAAATTCCTGGAAAGGATTCTGACACAAAGAGTCTAAACGACAGGTTTCTGATAAACCATCAGATTGTAAAACTGAACGGAGTAAGAAATGACCGAATTCTAACAGAAACTATGCTCATCGATCTACTAACAGAAGATTCATCTCAAGAATTGATTATACAGGACTGTGTGCACTGATTAGGACGATTATAAATTTTTAGGACTTCAGTTTGAAATATTGTTGAGTTTTGATGTGTTGTTTTCTCATAATGAAGGAAATCTTTTTCTCTTTTCTCTTATGCTAACTATAACTTACAGCCATTTGGTGAAATTATACCTTTATGAGCAAAACTGAAACATTTATCTTTTTCTCCCTACCTTATCCCTAAGGAATTTGGAAACCCTTTGTGACTGAGTATGGTCATTTCGTGGCAATATTTGCATAAGTTCCATAAGAATCTGTTCTCCTTATAACGGGACACATTGGTTATATTACCAAGGCTTTGACTGGAATGTCATATTTGAAACACACAGCCTCAGATATGACAAGACAGCATTTCAGGAACAAAGATTGGACTTTCTGGAATACGGCCACTCGGAAACACGGGCCTGGTACCTTGTTTACAGAGATATTGGCAATCTTACCCCTTAAGTAAGGAAGCGTGCTTATCTGGCAAGTGCAAGTAACCTCCAAATACTTTGGGGGACCTGAAAGAGAACTCCACTGAAATCTGTAAGTACTGCAGGCAAAATCTGATGGCAAGTCCTTGGCTTGGCTTTTCTGGCCTCTAGAGGCCTTCACAGTTCAATCTGAGATTCCGCAGGAAAAGATCCAGCGAAACACATTTAAAAAAGCCTGTATGAACAATTACTATTCTTGCTGCTCTTATGTAAATAATTGGAGCAAGTTGTATTGAAACTACACTTGATTTGCAAACCCGTTAATCCTGATTTGGCTATCTTTTGTAAAAATGAGAGTGATTCAAGACAGAAAAAATTATGTTTCTGTAGAAGCTATAGTAGGCATTCATGGATATTAGATTCTAGCTCTTTTCTTCTGCAATATTCATGTATTATTAATAGTAATGTCTCCTTGTGGCCATCTACGTCTGACACCTGGGAGTTCCATGGCCACAATCATTTTCCTACACTACTACTGTCCAAATACTAACTAGATTTGCCTTGTCACAGTTGGATCATACAGAACAAGTTCCAAAGGTAATGTTCCCAACTTATTAATACACACAGGATGGACAATACAAAATTTGGGATGAATATATTTGGTTCACTCCTACTAGTGGGCAACTCAGTAAAAGGCCACTTTCTTTTGGGGAAGAAAACTCACCCCTGTGATACATGGCCTTATAGCACTCGACCTATGGGAAAAAATCCCTGTTAGATGTGTTCTCATATCATAGCCTTAAAAAAAATACTGATTGGTTTCAGACTGACTGGGATACATGGCTCCACACGCGTTGGTTAGCCCCTAATGGTGCTCAGTGGATATGTGGCTCCAATTTATGACCTTGGCTACCACCTGCATGGATTGGACGATGCACTCTAGGCTTTGTCTGGATGCAAGGTGGAACTACATTTACTATATCTCCTCCTGCTAACCTACCCAACTTGACCAGCCCTGTCTTCCGCTGGTATGACCATATTTCCGCAGTTTTCTTTCACCAATTAGGAATCGACTTTTGTAACATATTCAAGTCTTGCACATGTAAGTCCTAGACAAATTTACTATGAAGGCATTAAATGATACACAACATAGCATTTCGCTGCTCAATTTAGAAGTATCCCAAGTGTGTAAGGCTGTCCTCCAAATCCAAATGGCACTGGATGTCTTGACAGCAGCACAAGGGGGCACCTGTGCCATTATAAAAACTGAATGTTGTGTCTATATTCCTGACTACCGTCAAAATATTTCTGGCTTGGTATCCCAGCCACCAAATTAAATCCATGTCTGACCAACCCTAAATCTAAATGATTGTTTGAACTCCTAGTCAGGACAAGGTTTCTGCACTACTTCAAAACCTTATTCATTGGGTTAAACATACTGCTTGTATTTCTTATGATATTTTGTTGTCTGTTTCATTGTTTGTCTTATGCATGTCAAAAATGTTTCACCTCCTGGACCACCTCTCGTCAAAGGATACTCTCGTCTCCAGAGGCTCTGTACAACTTGTCACCCTTGAACTCCACCGGTGAAGACTTCTGGTCCACTGAACTTCCTACCTGTACCTATGGCCCCATTTTGGGGCAGCTCTACGACCTTGTACAGCCAGAAGTAGTTACAGAAGACTGACCATCATTCATATCCCCAAAGATTTCCGGTCATAATGGGTTCAGGGGTGGTTTATGATGTGGATTAATGCTGCCCAAGCTAGAGAAGCCCAAGGTGACCTGGCCTACATGCCAAACTACATGAGCTGGTGGATATTTTTATAGTATGAATTGGGGCTGCTGCAGGGAGAGTAATCTCACATTGATCTGTGAAGGCCGCTAGATGCCAGAAAAGCCAAGCCAAGGACTTGCCATCAGATTTTGCCTGCAATACCTACAGATGTGAGTTGAGTTCTCTTTGAGGTCCACTAAAATATTTGGAGGTTCCTTGCACCTGGCAGATAGGCAAGCTTCCTTAGTGACTGGGAAAGATTGCCAGAATCTCTGTAAACAACGTACCAGGCCCATGTTTCCAAGTGGCTGTATTCCAGAAAGTCCAATCTTTGTTCCTGAAATGCTGTCTTGTCATATCTGAGCCTGTATGTTTCAAATATGACATTCCAGTCAAAGCCTTTGTAGTATAACCAATGTGTCCTGTTATAAGGAGAGCAGATTCTTATGGAACTTATGCAAACATTGCCACTAAATAACCATACTCAGTGACAAAGGGTTTCCAAATTCCTTAGGGATAAGGTAGGGATAAAAAGATAAAAGTTTCAGTTTTGCTCATGAAGGTATAATTTCACCATATGGCTGTAAGTCATTGTTAGCATAAGGGAAAAGAGAAAAAGATTTCCTTCATTATGAGAAAACAAAACATCAAAACTCAACAATATTTCAAACAGAAGTTCTAAAAAATTACAACCATCCTCATCAGTTCACACAGTCCTGTATAATCAATTCTTGAGCTGAGTTTTCTGTTAGCAGATCGATGAGCTTAGTTTCTGTTAGAATTCTGTAATTTCTTACTCCGTTCAGTTTTACAATCTGAAAGTTTATCAGAAACCTGTCATTTAGAACCTTTGTGTCAGAACCCTTTCGTGGAATTTCTTGGAAGATGAAGCATATTTGCAAAAGAAAAAAGCATCAGAGTAAAACAACAACTACCTGGAAATGGACAAAGGACTCAAAAGGGCAATTGACAAAGAAACTTGGCTACTTCAGTGACATATAACACTTGCTGATAATAATTGGACTTATGACTTTTAACCAGGAAAGATCAGACTCTTAGGAATGCTATATAATTTTAAGACACCTATATTAATGACATTTACCCATCTTATACCACCTAAGGAAGTCTATCATCACTTATTTCACAATGTTTCCCATGTAATTTAATAGACCAAGTAAGCCTAATTAGTTTAATATCTTCCTTCTTATAGGAAGAGAGAGCAAATGTCTTCGAGAAGTCTCAGGGGCCCTCTAAAAATCCTCAGAGTAATTTTTCTTCTGCCTACCAGGTCAAAAGAAAGCCTTCATTCAGCATTTGAATATTTTTGAGGGAGAATCTCGTCAAAACATAACAAAAGCTTTTCAAATGCTTGTTCAAATAGAAAGCAACACTCACTGTGAAGCAATGCTCAGGTATCTATTCAAAGTGATAACAGAAACAGTCAAAAATCTTAAGAGTGACCTCAGTCATTATTTTCACAAAACAGATTTGTCTCTTAGGTAGACTTACACAAAGGAATAGCTTTTAAGACCTATTTACCAAGAGCAGATCAAAAGTTCAAGAAAATGTATCCTTTTAGAGAAAACCAAACTTGAGTTTCTGCACCTACTTATTTTGAACATTCAAACTCATGCACTTAATTGAACTTACTTTAGTCTACTTGACCAGGCATAAAACTCCTTTCAGAATTTCTCCTTCACAAACCTTCTACAACTTTCTTTTTTGTTTTCAGATTTTGACCCAAAGTCTTTGCTTTTTCCTTTCTAGTACATCACGACAAATTTATCTTTCTTAACCCATCAAACAAAAATATTTCCATTCTTTATACCTTTTCTTTTTGCTGAAAACATCCATTTTAACCTCCTTGAATACAAAGCTCTTTTCCTTAGTAATTTGCAGTAGGTTTAATTCCATAAGGTAATTAGAACTTTAACCCTTAACAGACCAAGTAAACACTAAAAAGGTAAACAATTATGGATTGTCTTTTATATCAGCATTCTAAACACTTCATAAGTTTATTAACACGCCGCTTTACAACAAAACACAAGGCATGCTTTTTAATACACCCACACGCTTTTAGCCTCTTCCATAAGAAGCCAAAAGTAGATAACTTAGATGTGTTTATTAATAATGATTCAGTGTTTCATCCTATCCAAAAATGATTCAGATATTCACATATTTATTATTTAACATTACTTGGCAAAATTCAAGATTGTTACCAAAAGAATTTGAAGCTGTTTTTTTCCCCCAAGTATAGAGACCATAAATCTTATTGTATTCACTTTTATGAGTTTTATGTATTTAAACCATTTGTTTCCAACAATTATGTTCAGTTTACCTACGGAAACCTCATGAGGCATTAGACAAAACTGGTCATCATTTAAATATATTATTTCACTGACAAATTTAACAGACAACGTGAACTTATATGACTAGTAAACCGAGGCTGAATGCCTGCATCCTATGCAAATACTGACAACTCTGACAACAAGACTATTTTCAATCAAACCAACAAACTTAAAGAAGCTTTCATTTACCAAAGGTTAATTCACGTGATGTTAACTTTGAAAGGCACTGAGTTAATTTCTACTACATTTAGAATTTATGAAAGCACTTTCTTTAAGCCAACTAAACAGAGATCTTAATTTTGGCCAGACCATCCAGGGGTAAAAATATCACACGTATAATGTACACATAGACACACATACACAGAGACTGTACAACTATTGTTTTAAAAGCTACTCCCGTGAATCAGGTACAATAATATAAAGCTCACCCGTTATGAATCCAAACTTTGTTTTGAGCCTTTTTACTAATGCTTATGGAGAAGACTCTCTAGATGCTATACTTTTTGCAATGACACACTTATGGCCATTTATCCTTTCCCCTCCTTTCTTTTTTTTTTTTTGAGTCTTAAGACTGAGTGATTGGCTAGATAGTAGTTCCTGGAGAGGGGTGATGATAATTCTTTTCATGATAAAGGAACTAGGTCGAAAGTGAGCTGCCTCTAGAACTGTCTTTCCAGTCTTGCAAGGATTTTCTAAGGACGGTTGCTCTTGATTTCTCAGAAACTGGACTGTAACTTGAAGGACGTTCTAGGTTGATCTACCTGTCCAACTGCACCAGAAAGGCACAGAGAAACCTTACAAACTTTCTCCCAGCTGCAGTTTCTAGGGCATAACCCATACAATTGAAAGTGTTTCTAATTAGTTAGAATGACCCTGAGTGGTGAGTCTCTGGGGATGCTTATGGCATTCCCCATCCAGTAAAGCCAGTGTGCGACTGGCAGTGGAGTGGAGAAGGGTGGAGTGCCTACAAAGGCCTGGAACTGACTGGGGGTTGGGGCTCCCAGTACCCGGGTTGAGAGTTAAGTCCCTTGAAAAGTGTTTTCAAGTTTTTCGATTTTACAGAAGGTCCATGTTCTGATCAGGTCCAGCCTGATCTTAACCTCGACTTGGTGACAACAGAGGACATGATGAGCAAAACAAAGAAAGGAAAAGAAGACACCAGACCTCACCCTCATGGCCACTCTCAGAGGGTTCTCAAGATAAGAGTCACACAACAGTTCCGTGCTGTGGCACACTACCATAGCATGACAGTTCACAGAAAACATCACAGATTTCCTACCCTAAAATACTCAATGAGTCAACCGCCAACAGAGGGCACCCTACTTGGGGTCATCGGGGTGATCAGGCCCAGAAAGCCAAAGTTGGTGCTCCCAGTGTTGGAGGACTTGACTCTTGAAAGATTTCTTTGTTTCCCAGTTGCAAAGCTCAAAAAGAGACGAAAATGGCCATTGTAACTCTAAAAAAGATGAAAGAGACAGGTCCATTACCTTGAAAATGCCCCCTGAACCTACGGCAGTATCCCACCTGTTGTTCTTACTGTGGGGTTCCTATATCAAGGGGTGACGGTGGTGTCTGACAGCATTGCATCCCTTGTACACCTTCCCTCGGATGCCTGGCAGTAACAGGTGCCTGGTGAACATCTTTCCTATTCTGCCTGGCAGTAATAGGTGCCTGGTGAATGGTCTTCGAGACAAAAGGAGAAGTTTAAGAGAGAACATAATGGAGAAAAAGTGTGAGGAATTTTCCGTCGCTCTGAGGGACATTCTACCCAATTGCGTGTTGGAGTCATTCTCTGAAGAAGGGTTTCCCATACTCAAGCAAAGGTTAGACTTTGGTAGTTTCCTTGAACTCGATTCCCGATTGGGACATTTGCACAGTTCAGAGCATGATCAGGTGCCATGGGAGGTATCCCAATCCAGCCTTAGGAAAAGAAACCTTCCACGGGAGTCTTGCAGATTGCCGACCATCCTAATGACTTATGTGGCCTACGTGTGCCCAGGTAATATTTATATATTAGAGATAGACTCAGGAAGGAATGGATTAATTCATACTACATCACCCTGAGGCTTAGGCTACTGATTCTCTTCAAGCTGAATGCCGTGATTTGCCCCTTAGAGTAGCCATGGGCAACAAACATCAATTCATAGAGCTAACCAAGCAAGTTTCTGATGGAGAAGTGAGTTTAGATCCATCCTCGAAAAAGAGAGAGGCACCAGGAAGAAAGGGGCACTTACCAGAAGTTCAGCTCAAAAACTGACGAAGCAAGTTCCCCATACAGGACACAAGATATGCAGGCTCAGCGAGCTGAAGAGTTGAAAGATTTCTTGGACTCTCAACGCCTGGTAGTGCTGCTCTTTTATTTAGAGAATGGTACAGGATAACATGGGGACAGGACCCATGGGCAGTAAAGAGTTGCTGCATGGGGACAGGATCTATGGGCAGTGTAGAGCTGCATGCATGGGGACAGGACAAATAGGCAGTGAAGAGCTGCTGCTGCTGCTGCTGCTGGGGAAAGGACCCATGGGCAGGCAGATGTCCTGCTGCTGACCTGAGTTGAGGGTAAGGGCTAATTTTATGAGTCATGGGTACGTGACTTATTTTTACTGGAAAAAGAAAATATGAAGTAAACGTCATTAAATGATTTCAGTTCAGTTGGGGTCTGGTTATTGTGTGGTCATATAATATTAGATACTAATCTGGCCATATAGATAGACATGTAGGTGAGCATGACCTGGGCTTCTCTCACTGGGGCACCTCTAATTCATACCAAAAAAAATTCACCGGGTCATATGCTTTGACATGTAGGCCAGATAACCTTGGGCTTTTCGAGCTGGGGCAGCCTTAATCCACATCAGTTGTCGTGGTCTTTCTCAGCTGTCTCCCATAGATATGCTTATCAGTCCGTTCTCCTTCATTCCAAGTTATTAATTTTGTATTTCTTTAGTCACCATATGTTCTCTAGGCCGATGTGTGAGTGCTTTCATGATTTTTGGGTATTGTCTTTGAATTTCAATCGTTCACTTAAAGGAATCTTTGCTATCCTAGCCTAGGTCCAACTAAGCACTGAGAACACGAGGTCATCTTGGTTGGTTTGACATTCTGAGATCAGAATCTCCAAATTCTAGGTTGTCCTGGCAACCACCATATGGACATAATGTTTCCGAGATAAATTAGACAAATCTGATGAATTCATCTCTACAAGTAAGATATTTTTATGTCTCTTTTCTGAATATGGGGATGCGCGAAGTGGATCCTGGATCCTTGATCATTCTAATAGATTACATCTGGATACTTGTTTACTTTATTTCTGTAGGATTTGTTAGTTGTTTGATTTACATCGTCATCTCTGTCATGTTTATTTTTCGTTAAATATAAGTGTAATGTTCTAATTTTCAGCCAACTTCCTCAAATATGGTTCAAAGCACATAAGCAATACTCTTCTATGGCGAGACATAGGGGGAGGGAATTTCATTGGTGCCAAACTGAGCATTCTAGCTTTGGATACCAGCCTTCCCTTTGGATTGGTGGTTCCCACAGGGAAAGAGAAAATCCTAAAAGGCGTGCATATTTGCGGCATAAAGCTTTTGATGCTGAAAGAGATTAGAGAGATGAACTTCTAAGGATTGTGAAGCTCCTCAAAATGCTTAATGATGCTACAGAATGGTCGACCATTGCAAATAGATTAAGATGAATACTACAAAGAGAATGTGTTCTGTGCTAAACTCATGAACCAAGGGAAAATGTTACCCTCTATGAGGTCACTACTAATTACCTTCAGGAATGATCGAAAAAGGCCAGCTTCTTCCCAAGTTCAGCGAAAGATTGCTCCAAAAGTCCCATTCAGGGCCGGCGCTGTGGTGTAGCAAGTAAGTGCCCACATACCTCTTGGGCAGCCGGGGCATCACTGCCTAGCATCATGGGTGGGGATCAGATTAATAGCAATGGGAAATCCAGATTTCATGGTCTGGTCGGCACAGAGATCATAAAGAAGTAGAAATTGTGAGGAGAACTTATCAATACGCACCAGAAAAGGAATCATGAGAATATTACAATCTATGAACGTATCAGGTACACGTCCCCAAATGATGAAGGAAGGAAGACATGTGACCCGACAAGGTGGAATTGTCAGACTGCCAGGTGATCACACGAGCCAGAGGATTGCCTGGGCAAATTGAACTTGGGAGGGACTCCAGGACTTTCTCTGTGGAAAATCCACCCATTTGGCCATATCCACAAAAGGTAAGAGGTAAAACCCAGGATAATCTTAAAGGAAAGAAACCGGTCTCTGGAGGGAAGGTAGTAGACCTTTCAATGTTTGAGGAGAATCTTAGAAACTGATAATAAATGCAGAACAAGGAGAACTATCCTACCTGGAAAGATGGAGTCTTCAGACTGGTATGAGATGGCTCTCAAACACTGTGTGCATGGACGTTGTCAGGATAACTTAGAAAAATCCGAGGGTGTTTATGACATCACGCTGAACATGTCACCAAAGATGGCCGCATGTTTCCAGGGCGAGTATTTGCTTAGGCTGTGATAGTGAAGTGAGAGATACCCAGAAACAGCTTTTCCCAACAGAAACCAGGCACAGAAACTTGAAGAAATCAAAGAGATGCTGATTCAAGGGATAAGAAAGGAATCATTGGGAAGAAGCGATAATAGAGGGACAAGCACTGAGAGGAGAACATTGTCATCTACTCAAGTAGATGGGGAGGCCATGCTGATTCAACCTTGAAACTTGATTTGAAACAAGAGGCCGGACTTGGCACTTATCAGTCCTACGTTGGCCTTCTGCCTTACTCATAATCCAAAGTCAAGAAGGATCTCTTGAGGACATTGAAGAGAAGAATCGAAGCCTCCGTCCTACGCCCCTAGCATCCTTTGAGGAGAAGTCTCCCTTTCCACAGCTTTGGAGTCATGGGGTCCACTGGGTACATGCTAATGTGTCCCAAGACATCTCTTTGAAGCCTTGAAGAAATTTCCCTCCTGTCATTCTTTGAGTACGTCTGCTGGTTTGGAAGGGCACTGGAAGTGTGCTGAAAAGCACCCTTTTCCAGAGGGCTTCGTTCCTGTGTCGACTGGCCCCCAGCCTAGCGTGCTCAGTTGGACTCCAATGAAATTCTCTCCCATTATCTCTTGCCATAGAAGGAGTACTGACTCTGTGTTTTGACACCATATGGAAGGGGGTTGGCTGAAAATTAGAACACTACCATTGTATTTAAAGATGTAAATCAAACCAATAGAAAACCTTGTGGAAATAAAGTAAGCCAGTATCTAGAGCTAATCTGGTGGAGCTACCAAGGATCAGGGGTGAAGTTCGAAATTTCCTAAATCCAGAAAAGAGACAGAAAAATCTGTTACCTGGAGAGAGGAGTTCATCAGATTTTGCTAACTTGTCTCAGAAACATAATGTCCATGAAGGTGGTTGCCAGGACCCCCACGAATCTGGAGTTTCTGATCTCAGAATGTCAAACCAGCCAAGATGACCACGAGTTCTCAGAGCGCAGTGTCAACTCGACCAGGATAGCAAAGATTCCCACAAGTGACCTATAGAAATTCCAAGACAACACCCAACAATCACGAAAGGACTCATACCTCGGCCTACAGAACATAAGGTGATTAAAGAAATGCAAAATTCATAACTTGGAATGAAGGAGAACGCACTGATAAGCATACCAAAGGGAGATACCTCAGAAAGACCATGACGATTGGACTTTGGAAAAGAAAATAAGGTCCTGTCGAATGGAAGGCCAACAGAAATCACAAGTGAATAATCCACAGTGATAGACGTCAGTCTTTAGACAGATTCTGCTTGAACGCTTGAAAGTCTGAGAAAGTCACAACCCCAAAAATTACAGCGAAGGTCAAACCTGGTCAAACTGGGAAGGGTGAGTTATGAGACTGCTCCCCGCAGGCTCTGAAGCCTGTGTCCACGAAGCTAGACTGGACAGAGGAGACACGATTCTGACAAATCCTCCGACATCACAGTGTGCCAGATAAACAGGCTGGCCACATCTACACAGGGCCAGATTTGGGCTCAAGTAGCATATTCAAGTCACATTCCACTCAACTGCAGGTTGCCAATGGAACATGAAAGGGGCTGGTCAGTGGGGCAGCATGGAGTCTGCTTCTTTTGGGTCAATAGCCCAGGGTCAGCCACGTGGAATCCTGGCGGTCAGCCTCCTCAATGATCGTCCAGCAGTTCTGGGCCAGGCGTGCGACCTAGTGTAGAGGCAGATGGGAAGCAACTTTAGAGAGCACCACTCTTCCTCAGCCAATACAGCGGCATGACCAGCAGATTTGAGCGCAGCCATAAACTTCTGCCAAACAAAACCAATTAAAAGTTGTAAAGAATAGAAAAGCTGAACCTCAAAATTAAAAAAACCCATGCCAGTGAGAAGAAAATTATATCTACGAATAACCTTTGCCAAACAGGAGAAAGCGATGGAAACCAAAAACTAGCAAATTTTTGGGGAAAGAAATTCCACAAGTCACAAGGAAACGCAAGGCTATTCTGTGCCCTTCGCATGGAACAACGGACACACTTGAAACGTCCATACCTCATAAAGCTGAGAAATATAAATGGAAAGCAATAGGATATATTGGAGTATATGAGGAAGCCATTTGGTATAAACCTAATTCGGCCTGATTTTGTTTTTTCCAAAAGGGCCTGACTATGGCTATTTAGCATGCATTGCATATCTGCTTAGACATTTCCTATGGCCCTTGAGATAAAGGTGCAACTTCTCCCAACATTAACATTTCCTTAGGGATAAGCATTTTGCCCTAGGCTATGAACAGATTGCTGCACTCACCTTTGACCACCCAGCTCACCTGTGACCAGTCAGCTGGAGACAACAGACCGCCACCCTGCTGTGGTCACTGAGACAGAAGACCTACCTGCTATTTCCATCAATCGCTGTGCCAACAGAGCAGTCTCGCGACTATTGTAAATGGGAGATTTCAATTCTATGTGAAACATCCTCTATGAGGGGAATACAACCAGTCTGTGCACCCCACTTCTTTGATGCCCTTTCTTCCTTTGGGAAGAAAGGCTCTGGGTTATAATCCTCAGATTTAAGCTCAGAATAAGCTCACCCAAAGTTTCATTTATAGATTGGTTATGGATTATTTTTGACGACAAAGCAATGTCTGGATTACATGCAGTCCCAGTCAAAGTTGCAGCAATCTCTCCCACACAAATAGGAGAGAGAATCCTAAAGTTTCTATCCAGCAACAAAGGACCCTGAATAGACACAGGAATCCTGAGGAAAACGATCAAAGCAGCAATTATCACCCTTTCTGATTGCCACGTATAGAACAAAGAGCTAGGTCCTGAACAGCACAGCCTGGACCCCAAAATAGGCACACAGACCCATGCAACAGAATCGAGACCCCAGAAGTCAACTCTCACATCTATGGACAGCCCATTTACGACCAGGGAGCCAAGAGGAGACAGCAGAGAAAGGAGAGTCTCGACAAGAAACGGTGCTGGGTAGACTGCACAGCCGCATGTAACACAATGAGAGTAGACCATGATGTTACACCAGGTACACACACCACCTCGAAATGGATTCAGGCCTTGAATGGAAGACTTGAAACCGTGACACTTTGAGGAGATAACGCAGGCAGCTTGCTCTTTGCCATCTGGCTTGGCCGCCTGTTTGGAAGAAGCATGTGTGACTGAGCAATAGCAACAAAGGAAACAAGAAACAAGCAGGACTCCATCCAACGCAGAACCTTCTGCCCAGCCAATGACACCATCAGCTCAATACAAAGACAGCACAACAACTGCGACAGGATGTTTGCAAACTACACATCGGAGATGGGGTGAATAGCCAAAAGATCCAATGAACTCATATGTCTCCAGAGGAAAAAAAACAACGAGCCCAATACAACCTGTTAAAAAGATGGAAACAGACATTTCTCCCAGGAAGATAGAAAGATGGCCATCAGGCTATATGAAAACATGCTCATCATCATTAAGTCTCTGGTCAATGTGAATCTCAACGGCAATGAGACAGCAGCTCACAGTGGTCAGAGGGCTATAAGGATGAAGACAGGAAACCACAGGTTTCGGAGGAGGTGGAGAGAAGAGAAGCCTCCTGCACTGTTGGTGGGTGTGTAAACCTGTGCAGCTACTAGGCAAAGCTCTGTGGAATACCCACAGATATGTCAGAATCCATCTACCATAAGTTGCAGGTAGTCCTTGGCAGCATATTTATCCAAAGAACTTGGAAACACTAACGCATAGAGATCCGTGCACCATTGTGCTCACCACAGCCTTACTCCTGATATCCAAGACTTTGAGGCCGCCCTGGTCCCCATGATGTGACGAAAGAAGAAGGAAGATGGGCTATAGCCACACAATGGCATAACACTCAGTTGTAGGAACGGAGGCAGTGCAGCCATTTGTGAACACCAGAAAGGCTCCTGAGGGTATTAGGGGAACTGAAAAAAGCCCTGGGGAAAGGTCAAATACCACAGGATCTCATGCACAAGGAGAAGAGGAAAAATGGCCCAACAAACAGGTAGCACATGACATAGGATTGGTAGTTCCCAGAGGGAAATGGGGGCGGCCACCGGAGGGAGAAAGAGCTGATTAGGCACAAGTGTGTGATGAGGGCCTGTAATTAGGCTTACGGTGGTGAAGATGATGTAACTTACACAGAAGTCTAAATCTATGAGGATGTAGATCTGAAAGCTATAGGATCTTACAATGTAGGGTTATGACAATCAATTCACATAAAATCAAAACTCCAAAGAGGGGTGCAGATTTACGGCCTAAAGCTTTGGAGGCTAAAAGAGATTAGAGAAGATGAACTTCCAAGGATTGGCAATCACCTCCAAATGCTTAATGATACTACTGAAAGGTAGACCTTTGCAAAGAGATGAAGAGGAATACTAGCAAGAGAACATTGTCCGAGCCAAACTCATGACCCAATGGAAAATGTTACCGTGCATGATGTTACTACTGATTCCCTTCACAAATGATCGAAGCAGGCCAACATATTCCGAAGTTCAGGCCAAAGTTTGGTCCAAAAGTCCAATTCAGGGCCAGCCCTGTGGTGTAGCGGGTAAGGGCATATGTTCCGCTTGAGCTGACCGCGTTTCAAAGTTTAGCATCACGGGTGTAGACCATATTACAAGCATTAGGAAATCCAGATTACACGGTCTGATGGGCACAGAGAACATAAAGAAGTAGAAATGGTGAGGAGACCTTATCAATACACACCAGAAAGAGAACCTTGAGAATATTACAATCTGTGAACGCATGAGGTACACTTCCCCAAATGATGAAGGAAGGAAAGCATGTGACTTGCCAAGGTGGAATTGTCAGACTGCCGGGAGATCACATGATCATTGTGCATCAGGCAATTGAATGGGCAACTTCAGCTTGGGATGGCCTCCATGACTGTCTCCGGGGAAAGTCCACCAGTTTAACCATATCCACAAAAGATAAGAGATAAAACCAAGAATAATCTTAAAGGAAAGATACCTGTGTGTAGAGAGAATGTAGTAGACTTTTCAAAGTTAGAAGAGAAAGTTAGAAAACAACAGGGACATGGTCACCGTGATGTCATAAAAAAACCTCAAAATTCTAACTTGTCCTGACAACCTCCATGCACACAGACTTTCAGAGCCACCTCAGACCAGTCTGACTCCTCACCCTTTCCAGGTTGGATAGTTTTACTTTCTCTGGATTTCTTGTCGGTTTCTAACTTTCTTCTCAAACTTTGAAGGCCTGCTCCATTCTCTCTAGACACTGGTTTCTTTCCTGTAAGATTATCCTGGGTTGTATCTCTTATATCTTGGGTAGATGGCCAAGTGGGTGGCCCTTCACCAGAGAAAGTCCTGGACTCCCTTCCAAGTTGAAGTTGCCCAGGCAATCCTCTGATGCGCAATGATCGTGTAATCTCCTAGCACTCTGCAAATTCCACCTTGGAAGGTCACATGTTTTCCTTCCTTTCTCCTTTGGGGAAGTGTACAAGATGCGTTCATAGATTGTAATACTCTCATGGTTCTTTTTCTGGTGCGTATTCATAACGTATCCTCACAATTGCAACTTATTTATGATCCCTGTCCGCATAGTACCATGAAATCTATATTTCCTAACACTGCTAATGTGATGTGCACCCATGATGTCAAACAGTGAGGCCAAGGCCGCCCAAGCGGAATGTGGGCACTTACCCGCTCCACCACAGAGACGGCCCTGAATTGTGCTTTTGGACCAACATTTAGCCTGAATTGGGAAGACGTGGGCCTGTTTGGATTATTTGTGAAGGTGATTAGTAGTAAAATCATGGAGGGTAACATTTTCCGTTGGTTCGTGGGTTTAGGACGGATCATGTTCTCTTGGTAGTATTCCTCTTCATCTGTTTGGAATGATCTACCTTTCTGTAGCATCAGTAAGCATTTTGAGAGGATGTTCCATCCTTGGAAGTTCACCTTCTCTAATCTCTTTCAGCCCCCAAAGCTTTATGCCGTCATTCTGAACCCCTTTTTGGATTTTTGATTTTAGGTGAATTTATTGCCATAACGCTGCAATAGAACATCCTATATCTTTCAGATTTGCATCCTCATCGGTTTAGACTTCTGTGTAGGTTACATCATCTTCACCAGAGTAAGATGAATCACCGGCCTTACCACACACTTGTGCCTAATCATCTGTTTCACAGTACCCCACCTCCCTGCTTTGCCTCTGGTAACCCTTAATCAAATGTCCCCTGCCAATAGTTGGTTACTGCTTGTCTTTTCTTCTCCTTGTAAGTGAGATCCTACAGTATTTGACTTTCTCCCTGGGGCTTTTTTCACTTCCCCTAAAACCTTCACAGCCATTCTGGTGGTCACTAATGGCAGGATTACATCATTTGTTCTGGCTAAGAGGTATGCCATTGTGTGGGTATAGCCCATCATCCTTCTCCATTAGTCCCTTGCTGGGCACCAGGGCAGATTCCAAGTCTTGGATAGCGGGAGTAAGGCTGTGGTGAACTCAGTGGTGCACATGTCTTTATGCAGTAGTGTTTCCGAGTTCTTTGGATAAACACGCCACACAGGAAGCTGGATCATATGGGACATGGATTCTTAAATTTCTGAGGCAGTTCCACAGCGCTTGGAGTACTGACTGCACAGGTTTACACTCCCACCAGCAGTACAGGAGGCTTCGCTTCTATCCACATCCTCTCTGACACTTGTTTCCTTTCTGCTTCATTCTAGCCATTCTGACCACAGTGAGCTGCTGTGTCCTTGCAGTTTGCATTTGCATTGGCCTGAGACTTAATGATGGTGAACATGTTTTCATGCACCTGTTGGCCCTCTTTCGATCTTCTTGGGAGAAGTCTCTGTTTCCATCTTTTGTCCAGGTGTTCATTGGCTTGTTCTGTTTCTTGTGGAGACGTGTGAGTTGATTGTATCTTTGGGCTTTTCACCCCTGGTCCGATTTGTGGTTTGCAAACATCCTCTCCCAGTTGTTGTGCTGTCGTTGCATTGAGTCAATGGTTTCCTTGACTGGGCAGAAGCGTGTGCATTTGATGTGGTCCCGTTTGTTTCTTGTTTCCTTTGTTGCCCTTGCCCAGTCAGATATGCTTCTTCCAAATAGGCGGCTCAGACAGATGGCAAAGAGCACTCTGCCTAGGTCTTCGTATACAAGGTTCATGGTTTCAAGTATGCCATTCAAGGCTTTAATCCATTTCGAGGTGGTGTGTGTGCCACGTGTAACATCATGGTCTACTCTCGTTGTGTTCCATGTGGCTGTGCAGGCTTCCCAGCACCGTTTACTGTAGAGACTCTCCATTCTCCGCTGTCTCCACTTGGCTCCCTGGTCCAAAATGGGCTATCCATGTACGTTTTACTTGGGCTCTGGGCTCTCGATTCTGTTGCATGGGTCTGTGTGCCTGTTTTTGGGCCCAGACTGTGACGTTTCGGTACGTATCACTTCGTTCAATATGTTGAAATAAGAAAGTGTGACACGTCCTGCTTTGTTCTGCTTCCTCAGGATTCCTTTGCCTATTCAGGTTCTCTTGTTGCTGGCTAGAAACTTTCAGATTCTCTCTTCGAACTCTGATGCCAATATTGCTGCAAATTTGACTGGGATTGCATGGAATCCAGAGATTCCTTTCTCTGGAATGGACGTTTCAAGTGTGTTAATTCTTCCATTCCTAGAACCTGGAATATCCTTCTTTCTCCTTGTGTCTTCTTGAATTTCTTTCCCCACACGTTTGCTAGTTTTCGATTGACATAGCTTTCACCTGTTTTGCTAAGGTTCTTCATAAAGATCTTATTCTTCTCACTGGCAAGGTGTTTTTTTTTTTAGCTTCAGTTTTTCTATTCTTTGCAACATTCACTTGGTTTTGTTTTGGCAGAATTGCATTGCTGTCCTCACATCTGCTGACAATGCTCCTGTGTTTGCTGTGGAAGTCTGGCCCAGTCTAACGTCCCTTCCTATCTGCCTCTACACTACCTCGGACGCCTGCCCCAGAATGCCTGAAGCAGAGGTGAGCAGGCTCAGCCCCATAATTCCACCCTGCCCACTCTGGGCCACTGACACAAAAGGTGCGGACCTCACCGCTGCACCACTGGCCAGCCCCTTTCCTGTTCCATTGGCAACCTGCAGTTGAGTGCAATGGTACTTGAATATGCTACTTGAGCCCAACTCTGACACTGTGTAGATGAGGCCAGGTTGTTTTTCGGGTCCACTGTGATGTCAGAGGATTTGTCATAATCGTCTCTCTGCTGTCCAGGCAAGTTTCATGGACACACGGTTTCCTGGCCCGCTTGGAGCAGTCTCATAACTTACCCTTCCCACTTAGCCCAGCCTTGACCTTCGCTGCCGTCTTTTGGCTTGTGAATTTCTCTGCATTTCAAACGTTCCAGCAGAGTCTGGCTAAAGACGGACATCATCTTTCATTGTGGATTATCCAGGTGTGATTTCTGTCTGCCTTCCATTTTCTGGGACCTTTTTTTCTTTTCCATAGTATAATCGTCATGGTATTTCTCAGCTATCCCCCTTAGACATGCTTATCAGACCGTTCCCCTTCATTCCAAGTGATTCATTTTGCATTTCTTGAATCACCGTATGTTCTCTAGGCCGAGGAGTGAGTGCTTTCGTGACTCTTGTTGTTGTCTTTGAATTTGCACCAGTCACTTCAAGGAGTCTTTGCTGTCTTAGCCTAGGTCAAACTAAGCACTGAGAACACGTGGTCATCTGGGTTGGTTTGACATCCTAGGGTCAGAAACTCCAAATTCGAGGTGGTCCTTGCATCCCCCTTCACGGACACAATGTTTCCAAGACAAATTAGACAAATCTGATGAATTCCTCTCTCCAGGAAACATATTTTTCTGTCTCTTTTCTGGATTTGGGAAGTTTCGAACTTGACCTCTGATCCTTGAACGTTCCCCTAGATTCCGTCTAGATACGGGCATACTTTATTTCTATAAGCTGTGCCATTTGTTTGCATTACATCCTCGGCCCTGGCCTGATTATTTTTCTTGAAACAGAATTGTAATGTTCTAATTTTCAGCCCACTTCCTTACATATGGTGTGAAAACACATAATCAATGATCCTTCTATGGCAATATGTGGGGAGAGAATTTCGTTGGAGGCAAACTGAGCACTCTAGCCTGGGAGGGCAGCCTTCACGAAGGAACGAAGCCCTGTGGAAAAGGGTGCTTTTCAGCACCCTTTTAGAGCACTTCCAAACAAAGAGACATAGCCCAAGTGTGACAGGGCTCCATTCCTTCGAGGCTTCCAAGACATCTTTTGGGACACATTAGCATGGACCCAGTGAGCCCCCGTGACGCCAGAGCTATGGAAAGTGAGACTGATCTGCAAAGAATGCCAGGGGCCTAGGAAAGGAGGCATCGAGTCTTCTCTTCAACGTCCTCAACACATCATTCTTGACTTTGGCTTATGCTTAAGGCAGAAGGACCATGTAGGTCTGATAAGGCCCAAGTCCGGCCTCTTGCTTCCAATCAAGTTGCAAGCTTGAATCAGCATGGCCTCCCCATAGACTTGAATAGATGACAACGTTCTCCTCTCAGTGCTTGTCCCTCTATTCTTGCTTCTTGCCAAGGATTCCTTTCTTACCCCTTGAATCAGGGTCTGTTTTATGTCTTCCAGTTTCTGTGTCCGCTTTCTGTTTTGCAAAACTGTTTCTGGGTATTCCTCCCTTTAATAGCCTAGCCTAGGCCAATCCTCAGTCTGTAATCGTGCAGCCATCTTGGCGGACATGATCCTCGTGACGTCATAAACAACCTCAAAATTCGAAGTTGTCCTGACAACCTGCGTGCACACAGAGTTTCAGAGCCATCTCAGGCCAGTCTGACTCCTCACCCTTTCTTGGTAGGATAGTTTTCCTTTTTCTCGATTTCTTGTCGGTTTCTGACTTTCTCCTCGAACTTTGGAAGGCCTGCTACATTCTGTCTAGACACTGGTTTCTTTCCTGTAAGATTATCCTGGGTTTTACCTCTTACATTTTATGTAGATGGCCAAGTGGGTGGACGTTCCCCAGAGAAAGTCCTGGACTCCCTCCCAAGTTGAAGTTGCCCAGGCAATCCTCTGATGCGCAATGATCATGTCATCCCCTAGCACTCTGGGAATTCCTCCTTAGCAGGTCACATGTTTTCCTCCCTTCTTCCTTTGGGGAAGTGTACCAGATGCCTTCATAGATTGCAATGTTCTCATGGTTCTTTTTCTGGTGTGTATTGATAACATATCCTCACAATTGCTACTTATGTATGATCCCTGTCTGCACCGTACCATGAAATCTATATTTCCTAAAACTGCTCATGTGATCGGCAACCGTGATGTGAAGGAGTGAGGCCCAGGCCACACAAGCGGAACATGGGCACTTACACGCTCCACCACAGGGCCGGCCATGAATTGTCCTGTTGGACCAACCTTTTGCCTGAACGGGGGAAGACTTGGGCCTGTTTGGATTAGTCATGAAGGTGATTAGTTGTAACATCCTGGACGGTAACATTTTCCCTTGGTTCATGGGTTTAGGACTGATCATGTTCTTGTGGTAGTATTCCTCTTCATCTATTTGGAACGGTCTACCCTTCAGTAGCATCAGTAAGCATTTGGAGGTGTTTTTCCATGCTTGGAAGTTCACCTTCTCCTGTCTCTTTCAGTCCCCAGGGCTTTATGCCGTCATTCTGGAAACCTTTTTGGATTTGTGATTTTAGGTGAATTTATTGCCGTAACACTGCATTAGAACATCCTATATCTTTCAGATTTACATCCTCATCGATTTAGACTTCTGTGTAGGTTAAATCATCTTCACCATCATAAGCCAAATCGCAGGCCCTCACCACATACTTGTGCCTAATCATATCTTTCACCCTTCTCCACCGCACTGCTTTGCCTCTGGGAAGGCACAAATATCTCATGCCACATATTGGTTATTGCTTTCTTTTTCTTCTAATTGTAAGTGAGATGTTACGGTATTTGACATTGTCCCTGGAGCTTGTTTCACTTCCCCTAAAACCCTCACAGCAATTCTGGTGGTCAAAAATGGCTGGGTTGCATCCTTTGTTCCGGTTGAGTGGTATTCCATTGTATGGCTAGAGCCCATCTTCCTTCTGCATTCGTCCCTTGCTGGGCACCAGTGCGGCTTACAAGTCTTGGCTAGTGGGACTAAGGCTGTGGTGAAATCAGCCATGCACATGTCTTTATGTGGTAGTGTTTCTGAGTTCTTTGGATAAACACACCTCAGAGGAATAGCTGGATCATATGGGATATGGATTCTTAAATTTCAGAGGCAGTTACACACCACTTGGCATACTGGCTGCACCGTTTTACACTCCCACCAGGAGTGCAGGAGGCTTCCCTACTCTCCACCTCCTCTTTGACACTTGTTTCCTGTCTGCTTCCTTATAGCCATTCTGACCACAGTGAGCTGCTATGTCCTTGCAGTTTGGATTTGCGTTGGCCTGAGACTTAATGATGGTGAACAAGTTTTCATGCACCTGTTGGCCATCTTTCAATCTTCTTGGGAGCAATCTCTGTTTCCATCTTTTGACCAGGTTTTCATAGGCTTGTTGTTTTTTTTCTTGTGGAGACGTGCGAGTTCATTGTATCTTTTGGCTTTTCACCCCTTGTCCGATTTGTGGTTTGCAAACTTCCTCTCCCAGGTGTTGTGCTGTCTTGCATTGAGTCGATGGTTTCCTTGACTGGGCAGAAGCTTGTGCATTTGATGTGGTCCCGTTTGTTTCTTGTTTCCCTTGTTGCCCTTGCCCAGTCAGACATGCTTCTTCCAAATAGGCGGCTCAGACAGATGGAATAGAGCATTCTGCCTAGGTCTTCTGCTACAAGTTTCACAGTTTCAAGTCTGCCATTAAGGGCTTCAATCCATTTCACATGGTGTGTGTGCCAGGTGTAACATCATGGTCTTCTCTCATTGTGTTCCGTGTGGATGTGCAGGCTTCCCAGCACCGTTTATTGTACAGAATCTCCCTTCTCAACTGTCTTCTCTTGGCTCCCTGGGAGAAAATGGGCTGTCCATGTACGTTTGAGTTGGGCTCTGGGTTCTTGCTCCTGTTGTATGGGTATGTGTGCCTGTTTTGGGGCCCAGGTTATGCTGTTTTGGTACCTAGAGTTTCGCCGTCTATATTGAAATCAGAAAGTGTGCCACGTCCTGCTTTTTTCATTTCCTGAGGATTCCTTTGCCTATTCAGGGTCTGTTGTTGCTGCCTAGAAACGTTAAGATTCTCTCTTCTATCTCTGTGGCAAATATTGCTGCAACTTTGACTGGGATTGTATGGAATCCAGAGATTCCTTTCTGCGGTATGGACTTTTCAAGTGTGTTAATTCTTCCATTCCTAGATCCCGGAATATCCTTCTTTCTCCTGTGTCTTCTTGAACATCTTTCACCAAACGCTTGCTAGTTGTCGATTGACATAGCTTCACCTGTTTTGCTAAGGTTCTTCATAGAGATCTTGTTCGCCTAACTGGCAAGCTGTTGTTTTTTCTTCCAGTTTCAGGTTTTCTATACTTTGCAAATTTTGACTGATTTTGCTTTGGCAGAAGTGCATCACTAAGTTCACATCTGCTGGCAATCTTCCTGTATTTGCTGTTTAAGTCTGGCACTGTCTAACGTGCCCTCCCATCTCCCTCTACACTACCTCTGACGTCTGCCCCAGAATAACTGAAGCAGTGGTGAGCTGGCTCACCCCCAGGATTCCACCCGGCCCAACCCCGGCCACTGACCCAAAAGGTGCGGACCTCACTGCTGCACCACCGGCCGGCCCCTTTCATGTTCCATTGGCAACCTGCAGTTGAGTGCAGTGGGACTTGAATATGGTACTTGAGCCCATCTTTGGCACTGTGTAGATGAGGCCAGGTGTTTTTTGTTTCCACTGTGATGTCAGTGGATTTGCCATAATTGTGTCTCTGCTATCCCAACAATATTCATGGACACAGGGTTCCAGAGCCCGCTTGGAGCAGTCTTATAACTCGCCTTTCCCAGTTAGCAAAGGTTTGACCTTCGCTGCTTTTTGGCTTGTGAATTACTGTGACTTTCAAATGTTCAAGCAGAGTCTGTCTAAAGACTACCATCTTTCATTGTGGATTATCCAGGTGTGATTTCTGTTCGCCTTCCATTTTCTGGGACCTTTTTTTCTTTTCTATAATATACTCGTCATGGTCTTTCTCAGCTATCTACCTTAGACATGCTTATCAGTTTGTTCTCCTTCATTCCAAGTGATTAATTTTATACTTCTTTAATCACCGTATGTTCTCTAGGACGAGGTGTGAGTGCTTTCGTGACTCTTGGTTGTTGTCTTTGAATTTACACTGGTCATTGTAGGAATCTTTGCTATCCTAGCCTAGGTCAAACTAAGCACTGAGAACACGTGGTCATCTGGGTTGGTTTGACATCCTGAGATCAGAAACTCCAAATTCGAGGAGGTCCTGGCAACCCCCTTCACGGACACAGTGTCCTTCTGCCTTAAGCATAATGCAACGTCAAGAATTATCTGTTTTGAACATTGCTGAAAAGAATCGATGCCTCCTTTCCTAGGCCCCTAGCATTCTTTGAAGATCAGTCTCACTCTCCATAGCCCTGGCGTCACGGGTTCGCACTGGGTACATGCTTATGTGTCCCAAAAGATGTTTTGGAAGCCTTGAAGGAATTGAGCCCTGTCACTGTGGGTATGTCTCCTTGCCTGGAAGCACTCTACAAGTGTCTTGAAAAGCACCCTTTTCCAGAGGGCTTCATTCCTTTGTGAAGGCTGACCTCCCAGGCTAGAGTGCTCACTTTGCTTCCAATGAAATTTTCTCCCCCTAACTCTTTCTGTACAAGGATTATTGATTATGTGTTGACACCATATGTGAGGAAGTTGGCTCAAAATTAGAACATTACAAGTCTGTTTCAAGAAAAATAAACATTCCAGGGCTGAGGATGTAAGGGAAAGAAATGACACACTCTAGAGTATTAAAGTAAGCCCCTATCAGGACACATTCTAAGGGAATGTTCAAGGATCAGGGGTCAAGTTCGAAACTTCCAAAATCCAGAAATGAGAAGAAAAAATTTCTTTCCTGAGAGAGGAATTCATCAGATTTCTCTAATTTGTCTCAGAAACAGTCTGTCCCTGAATGGTGTTGCCAGGACCAGCTCGAATTTGGAGTTTCTGATCTCAGGATGTCAACCAACCCAGATGACCACGTGGTCTCAGTGCTTAGTGTGACCTAGGCTAGGATAGCAAAGAGTCCTGGCAGTGACTTGTGCAAATTCAAAGACAACAACCAAGAATCACAAAAGAACTCACACCTCGTCCTAGAGAACATACGGTGATTAAAGATATACAAAATTAATCACTTGGACTGAAGGAGAACAGACTGATAATCATATCTAAGGGAGATAGTTGAGAAGGACCATGACGATTATACTGTCAAAAAGAAAAAAAGGTGACAGAAAATGGAAGGCGAACAGAAGTCACACCTGAACAATTCACAATGAAAGATGTAAGGCTTTACTCAGACTCTGCTTGAACGTTGTAAAGTCAGAGAAATGCATAAGCCAAAAAACGGCAGTGAAGGTCAAACCTAGGCTAATTGGGAAGGGAGAGATATGAGACTGCTCCAAGCGGGCTCTGAAACCCTGTGTCCATGAAAATTGCCGGGACAGCAGAGACACAATTACGACAAATCCTCTGACATCACAGTGGGCCTGAATAACTTCGTGGCCTCATCTATAAAGTGCCAAAGTTGGCCTCAAGTAGCACATTCAAGTTCCACTGCACTCAACTGCAGGTTTCCAATGGAACATGAAAGGGGCCGGCCGGTGGTGCAGCAGCGAGGTCAGCACCTTCTGGTTTGGTGGCCCAGTGTGGGCCGGGTGGAATGAAGAGGGTGATCGTCCTCACCACTGCTTCAGTCATTCTGGGGCAGGCGTCCGAGGTAGTGTAGAGGCAGATGGGAAGGGACTTTAGACAGGGCCAGATTTCCGCTTGGGCGCCCCGGGACTCACTGTTTCACATTACAAGTGCATATCACATTAGTAGTGTTAGGAAATATAGATTTCATGGTACGGTGCGGGCAGAGATCATAAATAAGCAGCAGTTGTGAGGATACGTTATCAATATGCACAAGAAAAGGAACCATAAGAATATTACAATCTATGGAAGCATCTGGTACACTTCCCCAAAGTAAGAAGGAAGGAAGACACGTGACCTGCCAAGGTGGAATTGGCAGAGTGCTAGGAGATGACACGATCATTGCACATCAGAGGATTGCCTGGGCAACTTCAACTTGGGTGGGAGTCCAGGACTTTCTCTGGGGATGGTCCACCCACTTGGCCATCTACACAAGATATAAGAGATACAACCAAGGATAATCTTATACTGGACAGACACCAGTGTCTAGAGAGAATGTAGCAGCCCTTTCAAAGTTCAAGGAGAAAGTTAGAAACCGACAAGAAATCCAGAAAAAGGACGACTATCTTACCTGGAAAGGGTGAGCAGTCAGACTGGTCTGAGATGGCTCTGAAACTCTGTGTGCATGGAGGTTGTCAGGACAACTTAGAATTTTGAGGTCGTTTATGACATCACGGTGAAAATGTCCCCCAAGATGGCTGCATGGTTACAGTCTGAGGATTGGCCTAGGCTAGGCTACTAAAGGCAGAGATACCCAGAAACAGCTTTGACAAACAGAAAGCTGGAACAGAAACTGGAAGAGGTCAAACAGACTCTGATTCAAGGGATAAGAATGGAATCCTTGGCCAGAAGCGAGAATAGTGGGACAAGTACTGAGAGGAGAACGTTGTCATCTATTCAAGTCTATGGGGAGGCCATGCTATCTTAAATCATCCTCATTTTTACAAAAGATAGCCAAATTATGATTAACACGTTTGCAAATAAAGTGTAGTTTCAATACAACTTGCTCCAATTATTTACATAAGAGCAGAAAGAATCGGAATTGCTTATACAGGTTTTTTAAAATCTGCTTTGCTGGAATTTTTTCTGAGGAGTCTCAGATTGAACTGTGAAGGCCTCTAGATGCCAGAAAAGCCAAGCCAAGGACTTGCCATCAGATTTGGCCTGCAGTACCTACAGATTTGAGTGGCATTCTCTTTGAGGTCACCCAAAATATTCGGAGGTTCCCTGGACCTGCCAGATAAGCAAGATTCCTTAGTGACCGGGCAAGATTGCCAGAATCTCTGTAAACAAGGTACCAGGCCCATGTTTCCAAGTGGCTGTATTCCAGAAAGTCCAATCTTTGTTCCTGAAATGCTGTCTTGTCGTATCTGAGCCTGTATGTTTCAAATATGACATTCCAGTCAAAGCCTTGGTAATATAACCAATGTGTCCTGTTATAAGGAGAACAGATTCTTATGGAACTTATGCAAATATTGCCACGAAATGACCATACTCAGTAACAAAGGGTTTGACAATTCCTTAGGGATAAGGTAGGGAGAAAAAGATAAATGTTTCAGTTTTGCTCATGAAGGTATAATTTCACCTAATGGCTGTAAGTCATAGTTAGCATAAGAGAAAAGAGAAAAAGCTTTCCTTCATTACGAGAAAACAAAACAACACATCAAAACTGAACAATATTTCAAACAGAAGTCCTAAAAAATTACAATCATGCTTATCAGTTCACACAGCCCTGCATAATCAGTTCTGCGGCTGAATCTTCTGGTAATAGACTGAGGAACTTAGTTTCTGTTAGAATTCTGTAATTTCTTACTCCGTTCAGTTTTACAATCTGAAAGTTTATCAGAAGCCTGTCGTTTAGAACCTTTTTGTCAGAACCCTTTCCAGGAATTTCTCAGAAGATGAAACATACTTGCAAAAGGAAAAAGAATCAGAGTAAAACAACAAGTACCTGGAAAATGGACAAAGGATTCAAAAGGGCAATTGCCAAAGAAAGTTGGCTACTTCTGTGACATATTAAACTTCCAGATAATAAGTGGACTTATGACAGATAACCAGGACAGATCAGAATTTTAGGAATGCTATATAATTTTAAGACATCTATATTAATAACATTTACCCATCTAATAACACCTAAGAAAGTCTATCATTACTTATTTTACAATGATTCCCGTGCAATGTAATAGACCAAATAAGTCTAATTAGTTTAGTATTTTCCTCCTTATAGGAAGAGAGAGCAAATGTCTTTGAGATGTCTCAAGGGCCCTCTGAAAAGCCTCAGATTAATTTTTCTTCTGTCTACCAGGTCAAAAGACAGCCTTCATTTAGGATTTGAATATTTTTGAGGGAGAATCTTGTCAAAACATATCAAAAGCTTTTCAAATGCTTCTTCAAATGTGAAACAACACTGACTGTGAAATACGCTCAGGTATCTATTCAAAGTGATAACAGAAAGAGTCAATAATCTTAAGAGTGACCTAAGTCATTATATTCACAGAAGAGTTTTGTCTCTTAGGTAGACTCACTCAAAGGAATAGCTTTTATAACCTCTTTATCAAGAGCAGATCAAAAGTTCAAGAAAATGTATCCTTTTAGAGAAAACCAAACTTGAATTTCTGCACCTACTTATTTTTAACATTCAAACTCATTCACTTAATTGAACTTACTTTAGTCTTCTTGACGAGGCATAAAACTCCTTTCAGATTTTCTTCTTCACAAACCTTCTAAAGCTTTCTTTTATGTTTTCAGGATTTGTCCCAAAGTCTTTGTTTTTTCCTTTCTAGTACATCAGGACGAGTTTATCTTCCTTAACCAATTAAACAAAAATATTTCCATTATTTATACCTTTTTTACTGAAAACGTACATTTTAACTTCCTTGAATACAGAGCTCTTTTTGTTAGTAATTTTCTGTAGCTTTAATTACGTAGGTTAATTAGAACTTTTAACCCTTAACAGACCTATTAAACACTAAAAAGGAAAACAATTATGAATTGTCTTTTATATCAGCATTCTGAACACTTCATAAATTTAGAAACACGCCACTTTACAATAAAACACAAGGCATGGTTTTTAATACACCCACACGCTTTTAGCCTCTTCAAGAAGAAGCCAAAAGTAGATAACTTAGATGTGTTTACTAATAATGTTTCAGTGTTTCGTCCTATCCAGAAATGACCCAGATATTCAGATTTTTATCATTTAACTTAACTCGGCAAAACTCAAGATGGTTACCAAAAAGCATTTCGAAGCTGTTTTTCTTTCCCAAACTATACAGACCATAAAAGTTTTTGTACTGACTTTAATGAGTATTATCTATTTAAACCATTTGTTTCCATCAATTATGTTCAGATTACCTACTGAAACCTCATGAGGCCTTAGACAAAACTGGTCATCATTTAAAGCTATTACTTTGCTGACAAATTTAGCAGACAAAGTGAACTTATATGACTAGTAATCCCAGGCTGAAGGCCTGCATCCCTATGCAAATACCGACATCCCTGACAACAAGACTATTTTCAATCAGACCAACAAACTTAAACAGTCTTTCATTTACCAAAGGTTATGACATTAAATTTGAAAGGCACTGAGTTGATTTCTACTGCATTTAGCATTTATGTAAACACTTACTATAAGCCAACTAAACAGAGATCTTAATATTGGTCATACCACCCAAGGCTGAAAATATCACATGTATAACCTACACATAGACACGCATACACAGAGACTGTACAACTATTGTTTTAAAAGCTACTGCCGTGAATCAGGTACAATAATATAAAGCTCACCAGTTATGAAGGTAAACTTTGTTTTTAGCCTTTTCACTAATACTTATGGATATCGAGATGCTAGACTCATTCAATGGCACACTTATGGCCATTTCTCCTTTCCCCTCCTTTCTTTTTGTCAGTTAAGAGTGAGTGATGGGCTAGATAGTAGTTCCTGGAGAAGGGGGGATGATAATTCTTTTAATGATAAAGGAACTAGGTGGAATCTGAACTGCCTCTAGAGATCTTTCCCACAGAAATAGAAGAGAGAGAAAGGACCCTGAATACCCAAAGGAATCCTGAAGAAAATAAACAAAGCAGGACGTATCACACTTTCTGATTTCCACATATAGGACGAAGTGCTAGGAACCGAAACGGCACAGTCTGGGCCCAAAAACAGGCACCAAGAGCCCAGAGGTCAACTCACGCATATATGCACATGCATACATGCGCAACACATTTTCAACCAGGGAACCAAGAGTACACAGTGGAGAAAGGAGAGTCTCGACAAGAAACGGTGCTGGGAAGACTGCACAGCCAAATGTAACACAATGAGAGTAGAGCATGATGTTACACTAGTCACACAAACCACCTCGAAACGGATTAAAGACTTGAATGGAAGACTTGAAACCGGGAGACTTCTAGGAGAAAACCTAGGCAGCATGCTCGTTGCCATCTGTCTTAGCAGCCTATTTGGAAGAAGCGTGTGTGACAGGAATGGGCAACAAAGGAAACAGGCAGATGGGAAGCGATGTTAGACTGGGCCAGTCTTCCTCAGCAAATACAGCAGCATTGCCAGCAGATGTGAGCACAGCAGTAATCTGCCTAAATAAAACCAATCAAAAGTTGCAAAGGATAGAAAAACTGAACCTCATAAAAAAAAACATGCTAGTAGGAAGAACAAGGTATCTAGGAATAACCTGTGCCAAACAGGTGAAAGCTATGTAAACCGAGAAGTAGCAAAGCTTTGGGGAAAGAAATTTCACAAGATACAAGGAAACGGAAGGGCATCAGTGTGCATGGAATGGAAGAAAACGAAGGAAGAATGAAGTATCATCACAATGATACCTTTCTTATCCCTGGAATCAGCATCTCTTTGATCTCTTCAAGTTTCTGTGCCTTGTTTCTGTTTGGAAAAGCTGTTTCTGGGTATCTCTCACTTGAGTATCCCAGCCTAAGCCAATCCTGGTACTGTAAACATGCAGCCATCTGGGGTGACACGTTCACTGTAATGTCATAAACACTCTCAGAATTCAAAGTTGTCCTGACAACCTCCATGCACACAGTGTATCAGAGCCGTCTCCTCCCAGCCTGACTACTCCCCCTTTCCAGGAAGGATAGTTTTCCTTGTTCTGGATGTGTTGTCGGTTTTCAACTTTGTCCTCTAACTTGCAAAGGTCTACTACATTCCCTCTAGACACCGGTTTCTTTCCTTTAAGATTATCCTGGGTTTTATCGCATATCTTTTGTGGATATGGCCAAATGGGTGGACTTTCCCCAGAGAAAGTCCTGGACTCCCTCCCAAGTAGACGTTGCCCAGGAAATCCTGTGATGCACAATGATCGTGTGATCTCATGGCAGTCTGACAATTCCACCTTGGTGGGTCACATATTTTCCTTCCTTCATGATTTGGGAAAGCGTACCAGATGCGTTCATAGACTCTAATATTCTCATGGTTCTTTTTCTGGTGAGTATTGATAAGGTCTCCTCACAATTACTACTTCTTTATGATCTCTGTGCCAACCATACCTTGAAATCGGGATTTCCTAATGCTAGAAATCTGATCTGTACCCATGATGCTAGCCCCTGAAGCCCGGGCCACGCAAGAGGAAGTTGGGCACTTACCTGCTACACCACAGGGCTGGCAATGAATTAGACTTCTGCACCAACCTTTGGCCTGAACTTGGGAAGATGTTGGCCTGCTTCAATCATTCGTGAAGGGAATCAGTAGTAACATCATCGAAGGTATTATTTTCCATTGGTTCATGAGTTTAGCATGGAACATGTTCTCTTGCTAGTATTCCGCTTCATCACTTTGGGAAGGTCTACCTTTCTGTAGCATCATTAAACACTTTGAGGTGATTACCAATCCTTGGAAGTTCATCCTCTCTGATCTCTTTCAGCCTATAAAGCTTTAGGCCGTAAGTCTGCACCCCTTTTTGGAGTTTTGATTTTATGTGGATTGATTGCCGTAACCCTGCATTCTAACATGCTATGGCTTTCAGATCTACATCCTCATAGATTTAGACTTCTGAGTAGGTTACATCATCTTCACCACCATAAGGCTAATTACAGGCTCTCACGATACTTGTGCCTAATCAACTCTTTCTCCCTCTGACCCTCGCCTACTTTTCCGCTGGGAACTACCAATCCCACGTCACATGCTACCTGTTTGTTGGTCCGTTTTTCCTCTTCTCCTGTACGTGAGATCCTGTGGTATTTGACCTTACCACGGCGCTTGTTTCAGTTCCTCTAGTACCCTCAGGAGCCATTCTGGTGGTCACAAATGGCTGGACTGTATCCGTTCCGAAAGCTGAATGCTATGCCACTGTGTGGCTATAGCCTATCTTCCTTCTCCATTTGTCCCTTGATGGGCATCAGGGAGGCTTCCAAGTCTTGGATATTGGGCGTAAGGCTGTGGTGCTCACAGCAGTGCACGGATCTCTGTGCATTACTGTTTCCATGATCTTTGGATATATACGTCACAGAGGAATAGCTGGATCATATGCTAGGTGGATTCTGAAACATTCTGAATTTTCACTCCTTTGTGTAGTGGCTGCATCGGCTCAAACTCCCACCTGCAATGCAGGAGGCTTCCCTTCTCTCCACCTCCTCTCTGAAACTTGTTGTTTCGTGTCTTCACCCTTATAGCCATTCTGACCACTGTGAGCTGCTATCTCATTGCACTTCGGATTTGCATTGGCCTCAGACTTAATGATGAGGAACATGTTTTCATACAGCCTGTTGGCCATCTTTCTATCTTCCTGGGAGAAATGTGTGTTTCCATCTTTTGCCCAGGTTTTGTTGGGCTCATTGTTTTTTTTCCTGTGGAGATGTATGAGTTCTTTGGATCTTATGGCTGTTCACCCCTTCTCCGATGTCTGTTCTGCAAACATCCTGTCGCAGTTGTTGTCATGTCTTTGCATTGAGTCGATGGAGTCGTTGCCCGGGTAGAAGCTTCTGCATTGGATGGAGTCACGCTTGTTTCTTGTTTCTTTTGTTGCCCTTACCCAGTCACACATGCTTCTTCCAAGTAGGCGGCTATGCCAGATGGCAAAGAGCAAGCTGCCTGCATCTTCCGGCAGCAGTTTCATGGTTTCAAGTCTTCCATTCAAAGCTTTAATCCATTTCAATGTGGTATGTGTGCCTGGTGTAACATCATGGTCTAGTCTCATTGTGCCACTTGTGGCTCTGAAGTCTTCCCAGCACTGTTTCTTTTTGAGACTCTCCTTTCTCTGCTGTCTCCTCTTGGCTCCCGTGTCAAAAATGGGCTGCCCATATATGTGTCAGTTGACTGCTGGGCTCAATTCTGTTCCATGGGTCTGTGTGCCTATTTTGGGGGAAAGGCTGTGCTGTACCGGTACCTAGCGCTTTGTCCTATATTTGGCAATGAGAAAGTGTGATACATGCTGCTTTGTTCCTTTTCCTCAGGATTCCTCTTCCTATTCAGGGTCCTTTGTTGCCACATAGAAACTTTAGTATTCTCTCTTCTATTTCTGTGGGAAAGATTGCTGCAACTTTGACTGGGACGACATGGAATGGAGACATTGCTTTTTGCGGTATGGATGCTTAAAGTGTGTTCGTTCTTCCATTCAAAGAACATGGAATAGACTTCCGTTTCCTTGTGTCTTGTGGAATTTCTTTCCCCAAAGCTTTGCTAGATTTCAGTAGACATAGATTTCTTCTGTTTGGCCAATGTTATTCCTAGATTTTTTTTCTTTTTACTGGCATGCTTTCTTTTTTGCTGTTCCTTTTCTCTATTATTAGCAACATTTAATTGGTTTGTTTTGGCAGAAGTTTATGGCTGTGCTCACATCTGCTGGCCATGCTGCTGTATTTGCTGAGCAAGATTAGCGTGGTATAACGTTGCTTCCCATATGCCTCTACACTGGGTCGCACGCCTGGCCCAGAACAGCTGGATGAGCGGTGAGGAGGCTCACCCCCAGGATTCCACGTGGCCAACTCTGGGTTGCCGAATCAGAACGCAGGGACTTCACGGCTGCCCCACTGGCTGGCCCCTTTCATGTTCCATTGGCAATCTGCAGTTGAGTGGAATGTACTGTAACATGTTACTTGAGCCCAACTCTGGCCCTGTGTAGATGAGGCCAGCTTCTTTTTCTGGACCACTGTGATGTCGGAGTATTTGTCAGAATCGTGTCTCTTTTCCAATCAGGCTTTGGGGACACAGGGTTTCAGAGCCCGCGTGGAGCAGTCTCAGAACTCACCCTTCCCAGTTAGCCCAGGTTTGACCTTCAATGCAAGTTTTGGGGTTGTGACTTTATTGGACTTTCAAAAGTTCAAGCAGACCCTAACTAAACACTGAAGTAATTCACTGTGGATTATTGAGGTGTGATTTCTGTTTACCTTCCATTTTCTGGGAGCTTGCTTTCGTTTCCATAGTCTAATCGTCATGGGTCTGAGCTATCTCCCTTCAATATGCTTATCAGTGTGTTCTCCTTCATTTCAAGTTAGGAGTTTGGTATTTCTTTAATCACCATAGGTTCTGTAGGCTGATGTGTGAGTGCTTTTGTTACTGTTGGGTGTTGTCTTTGAATTTCCATCGGTCATTTGAAGGAATCTTTGCCATCCTAGCCTAGACCCAACTGAGCACTGAGTAAACGTGGTCATCTTGGTTGGTTCGATATTGTGAGATCAGAAACCCCATGTTTGAGGTTGTCCTGGAAACCACCATCACAGACACAATGGTTCCGAGACAAATTAGATGAATCTGATGGATTTCTCTCTCCAGGTGAGAGATCCTTTGGAAAGTTCAGAACTTCACACCTGATCCTTGAACGCTCCACTAGATTACGTCTAGATAGTGGCTTACTTTATTTCCACAGGTTTTGTTATTTGTTTAATTTACCTCCTCAGCTGTGGCATGCTTATATTCCTCTAAGTAGAGTGGTAATGTTCTAAGTTTCAGCAAACATCGTTATGTGTGGTGTCAAACACCTAATCAATACTCCTTCTACGGCAGGAGATGGGGGAGAGAATCTCATTCATCTCAACTGAGCACTCTAGCCTGGGAGGACAGCCTTCACACAGTAACGAAGCTTTCTGCAAAAGGGTGCTTTTGCGCACTCTTCCTGAGTCCTTCCAAACCAAGAGACATACCCCAAGCATGACAGGGGCCCATTCCTTCCAGGCTTCAAAGAGATGCCTAGTGACACATTACCATGTACCCAGTGGGTGCCTATGACGCCAGAGCTATGGAAAGTGAGACTTCTCTTCACAGAATACTAGGGACCTAGGACCGAGGCCTCTATTCTTCTCTTCAATGTCTTCAAGAGATCATTCTTGACTTTGGATTATGAGTAAAGCAGAAGGCCAACATAGGTCTGATAAGCTCAAGGTCCGGCCTCTTGTTTCAAGTTTCAAGCTTGAATCAGCATGGCCTCCCCATCGACTTGAGGAGATGGCAATGTTCTCCTCTCAGTGCTTGTCCCTCTGTTATCACTTCTTCCCAATGATTCCTTTCTTATCCATTGAATTAGCATCTCTTGCATCTCTTCACGTTTCTGTGCCCAGATTCTGTTTGCAAAAGCTGTATCTGGGTATCTGTCACTTGAATATCCAAGCCTAGGCCAATCCTCAGGCTGGAGACCTGCGGCCATCTTGGGTGACATGTTTATCGTGATGTCATAAACACCCTCAGAATTCTAAGCTGTCCTGAAAACCTCCATGCACATAGTTCGTCACGACCATCTCATACCAGTCTGACTACTTCCCCTTTCCAGGTAGGATAGTTTTCCTTGTTCTGGATTCCACGTCTGTTTATAACTTTATCCTCGAACTTTGAAAGGTCTACTACAATCCCGCTGGACACCAGTTTCTTTCCTTTCAGATTATCCTGGGATTTATCTCTCATCATTTGTGGATGAGTCCAAATGGGTGGACTTTCCCCAGAGAAAGCCCTGGAGTCCCTCCCGAGATTGATTTTCCTGGTCAATCCTCTGATGCGTAATGATCGTCTCATCTCCATTTCCACCTTGGCAGGTCACATGTTTTCCTTCCTTCATCATTTGGGGAAGTGTTCCTGATGCGTTCATAGATTGTAATATTCCCATGGTTCTTACTCTGATGTGTATTCATAACGTCTCTTCACAATTTCGACTTCTTTAGGATGTCTGTCTCCACCATACCATGAAATCTATATTTGCTAATGCTACTAATCTGATCTGCACCCGTGATGCTCGCCGGTGAAGCCTGTACCACCCAAGTGGAATGTGGGAACTTACCCAGTACACCACAGGGCCGGCACTGAATTGGATTCTTGGACCAACATTTTGCCTGAACTGGGGAAGATGTTGGCCTGCATTGATTATTTGTAAAGGTAATTAGTAGTAACATCATGGACGGTAACCTTTTCCTTTGGATCCTGAGTTTAGCACGGAACATGTTCTCTTGGTAGAGTTGTTCTTCATCTCTTTGCCACTGTCTACGTTTCTGTAGCATTATTAAGCACTTGGAGGTGATTAGCAATGCTTGGAAGTTCATCTTCTCTAATCTCTTTCAGACTCCAAAGCTTTAGGCCATAAACCTGCTTGCCTTTTTGTAGTTTTGATTTTACATGAATTGATTGCCATAACCCTGCATTATAACACCGTATTGTTTTCAGATTTACAACCTCCTAGATTTAGACTTCTTTGTATGGTACAGCCTCTTCACCACCGTAAGCCTAATGACATGCCCATACCACACACTGGTGCCTAATCAACTCTTTCTTCCACTGTCTTCTGCCACCGATTCTCTCTGGGAACCACCAATCCCTTGTCATGTGCTACCGGTTTGTTTCTCCTTATTTTACTCTTCTCGTGTAAGTGAGATCCTATGGTATGTGACTTTCTCCCTGGGGCTTCTTTCAGTTCCCCTCATACCCTCAGGAGCCATTCTGGTGTCACAAATGGCTGGACTGCACCCTTTCTTGCAGCTGAGTGCTATCCCACTGTGTGGCTATAGCCAATCTTCCTTCTCCATTCGTCCCTTGATGGGCCCCATGGCGATATCCAAGTCCTGGACATCAGGATTAAGGCTGTGGTGAACACAGCGGTGCAGGGATTCCTATGCGTTGGTGTTTCCAAGTTCTTCGGATAAATACGCTGCAGAGGAATAGCTAGATCATATGGTAGATGGATTCTGAAATTTCTGCGGAAATTCCACACCGCTTTGTGTAGTTCCCGCACCGGCTTACACTCCCACCAACGGTGCAGGAGGCTTCCCTTCTCTCCACCTCCTCTCCGACACTTGTTGTTTCCTGTCTTGTTCCTTATGGGCATTCTGACCACAATGTGCTGTTATCTCATCGCCATTTGGATTTGCATTGGCCTTAGACGTAATGATTATGAACATGTGTTCATACAGCTGTTGGCCATCTTTCTATCTTATTTGGTAAAACTCTGTTTCCATCTTTTGCCCAGGTTTTAATGGGCTTGTTGTTTTTTCTCTTGTGTTGGCATGTGTGGTCGTTGGCTCTTTTGGCTATTCAGTCCTTCTCTGATGTGTGGTTTGAAACATCCACTCGCAGTTGTGCTGTCTTTGCATTGAGTGGATGGTTTCCTCGGCTGGGCAGAAGCTTCTGCGTTGCACGCAATCCCATTTGTTTCTTGTTTCGTGTGTTGCCCTTGCCCAGTCACACATGCTTCTTCCAAATAGACGGCTATGCCACATGGCCATGAGCAAGGTGCTGGTTTTCTACTAGAAGTTTCACGGTTTCAAGTCTTCCGTTCAAGGCTTTCATCCATTTCGAGGTGGTGTGTGAGCCTGATGTAATATCATGGTCTACTCTCATTGTGTCACATATGGCTGTGCATTTTTCCAGCACCTTTTCTTCTTGAGACTCTCCTTTCTCCACTGATCCTCTTGCCTTCCTCGTTGCAAATGGGATGTCCATATATGTGTGACTTGACCTCTGGGCTCTCGATTCTTTTCCATTGATCTCTGTGTCTGTTTTTGAAACCAGACTGTGCCATTTCGGTACGTAGCACTTCGTCCTACATGTTGAAATCAGTAAATGTGACATGTCCTGCTTTGTTCATTTTCCTCAGGATTCCTTTGGGTATTCAGGGTCCCTTGTTGCTAGATAGAGACTTAAGGATTCTCTCTTATATTTCTGTGGGAAAAATTCTGCAACTTTGACTGGGATTGCATGGAATCCAGAGATTGCTTTATCCGTTATGGAGGTTTCAAGTATTTTAGTTCCTACATTCCTATAGCACGGAATACCCTTCCATTTGCTTGTGTCTTCTGGAATTTCTTTCCCCAAAGTTTTGCTAGTTTTCGATTTCCATAGCTTGCACCTGTTTAGCTAAGCTTATTTCTAGAGATCTTATTCTTTTTTTCCTGAGGTTTGTTTTTTCTGTTCTTTTCAAGTTTTCATTAGTTTTGTTTTGGCTGATGTTTATGGCTGTGCTCAGATCTGCTGTCGATGTTGCTGTATTTGCTGAGGAATACTGACACTGTCTGACGTTGCTTCCCAGCTGCCTCTACACTACCTCCCATGCCTCCCCGAGAATGGCTGGACCAGCGGTGAGGAGGTTCACCCCCAGAATTCCGCATGGACAGCCCCGGGCTGCTGACCCAGAACGTGCAGACTTCACCACTGCACCACGGGCCGGCACCTTTCATGTTCCATTGGCAACCTGCTGTTGAGTGGAATGTGACTTGAATATGCTACCTGAGCCCAACTCGGGCACTGTGTAGATGAGGCCAGTTTGTTTTTCTTCTCCACTGTAATGTCAGAGGATTTGCCAGAATTGTGTCTCTGCTGTCCATGCAAACTTCATAGACACAGGCTTACAGAGCCTGATTTTAGCAGTCTCATAACTCACCCTTACCAGTTACCCTAGGTTTGACCTTCGCTTGGGTTTTTGGGATTGTGACTTACTCTGACTTTCGAACATTCAGAGTATGTCTAAAACTGACATCTTTCTTTATGTATTATTCATGTGTGATTTCTGTGTGCCTTCCATTTTCTGGGAACGTTTTTTATTTTCCATGGTAGAATCTTTGATATGGGCTCAGCGAGCTGAAGACTTGAATGAAAGATTGCTTGGACTCTCAAGATCCTGCATTGGTGTTCTTTTATTGAGAGAACAGTACACGATAGCATGGGGACAGGACACATTAGCAGTGAAGAGCTACTGCTGCTGCTGCCTGGGGACAGGACCCATGGGTAGTCAGAGCTATTGCTGCTGCCCTGACTAGAGGGTTAGGGCTAATTTCATAAGGCATGGGTATATGACTTATTTTTACTCAAAAAAGAAATAATGATGTAAAATGTCTTTAAATGATTTCAGTACAGATGGGGTCTGGACATTGTGTTGTCATATTTTTAGATACGAATCTGGCCATATAGATCAGCATGTAGGTGAGAATGCACTGGGCTTCTCACCCTGGGGCAGCCCTAATTCATACCATAAAATAATCCACTGGGTCATATAGTTTGGCATGTAGTCCAGGTCACCTTCAGCTTCCCTAGCTGGGGCTGCCCGGATCCACATCATAAAACCTCCCTGAACCTATTTGGACTGGAAATCTTTGAGGATATGGATGATGGTCACTCTTCTGTGACTACTTCTGGCTGTACAGGGTTGTAGAGCTGTCCCTAAATGGGGCCATAGGTACACTTAGGCAGTTTAGTGGACCAGAAGGCTTGCCCCATTGAGTTCAAGCCTGACAAGTTATACAGATCCTCTGGAGATGAGAGAGTCATTGACAAGAGGTGGTCCAGGAAGTGAAACAATTTTGACATGCATAAGACAAACAATGAAACAGACAACAAAATATCATAAGAAATACAAGCAGTATGTTTAACCCAATGAATAAGGTTTTGAAGTAGTGCAGAAACCTTGTCCTGACTAGGAGTTCAACCAATCATTTAGATTTAGGGTTGGTCAGACATGGATTTAATTTGGTGGCTGGGATACCAAGCCAGAAATATTTTGATGGTAGTCAGGAATATAGACACAACATTCAGTTTTTATAATGGCACAGGTGCCCCCTTGTGCTGCTGTCAAGACATCCAGAGCCATTTGGATTTGGAGGACTGCCTTACACACTTGGGATACTTCTAAATTGAGCAGTGAAATGCTACGTTGTGTATCATTTAATGTCTTCATAGTAAATTTGTTTAGGACTTCCATGGGCAAGACTTTAATATGCTACAAAAGTCGATTCCTAATTGGTGAAAGTAAATTGCGGAAAGATGGTCATACCAGCGGAAGACAGGGATGGTCAAGTGCTGTTGCAAGTTGGGTAGGTTAGCAGGAGGAGATATAGTAAATGTAGTTCCACCTTGCATCCAGACAAAGCCTAGAGTGCATCGTCCAATCCATGCAGGTGGTAGCCAAGGTCATAAATTGTAGCCACATATCCTCTGAGCACCGTTAGGGGCTAAGCAATGCGTGTTGAGCCATGTATCCCAGTCAGTCTGAAACCAATCAGTATTTTTTTTAAAGCTATGATATGAGAACACATCTAACAGGGATTTTTTCCCATAGGTCGAGCGCTATAAGGCCATGTATCACAGGGGTGATTTTTTTTCCCCAAAAGAAAGTGGCCTTTTACTGAGTTGCCAACTAGTAGGAGTGAACCAAATATATTCATCCCAAATTTTGTATTGTCCATCCTGTGTGTAGTAATAAGTTGGGGACATTACCTTTGGAACTTGTTCTGTATGATCCAACTGTGACAAGGCAAATCTAGTTAGTATTTGGACAGTAGTATTGAAGGAAAATGTTTGATTGTGGCCAGGGAACTTCCAGGTGTCAGAGGTAGATGGCCACAAGGAGACATTACTATTAATAATACATGAATCTTGCGGAAGAAAAGAGCTAGAATCTAATATCCATGAATGCCTACTATAGCTTCTACAGAAACATAATTTTTTCTCTCTTAAATCACTCTCATTTTTACAAAAGATAGCCAAATCAGGATTACTGGGTTTGAAAATCAAGTGTAGTTTCAATACAACTTGCTCCAATTATTTACATAAGAGCAGCAAGAATAGTAATTGTTCATACAGGCTTTTTTAAATGTGCTTCACTGGATCTTTTCCTGCGGAATCTCGGATTGAACTGTGAAGGCCTCTAGAGGCCAGAAAAGCCAAGCCAAGGACTTGCCATTAGATTTGGCCTGAAGTACCTACAGATTTCAGTGGTGTTCTCTTTGAGGTCTCCCCAAATTTTCGGAGGTTCCTTGCACCTGCCAGATAAGCAAGCTTCCTTACTTACCGGGTAAGATTGCCAAAATCTCAGTAAACAAGGTACCAGGCCTGTGTTTCTGAGTGGCTGTATTCCAGAAAGTCCAATCTTTGTTCCTGAAACGCTGTCTTGTCATATCTGAGGCTGTGTGTTTCAAATATGACATTCCAGTCAAAGCCTTGGTCATATAACCAATGTGTCCTGTTATAAGGAGAACAGATTCTTATGGAACTTACCCAAATATTGACACGAAATGACCATACTCAGTCACAAACGGTTTCCAAATTCAGGAGGGATAAGGTAGGGAGAAAAAGATAAATGTTTCAGTTTTGCTCATAAAGGTATAATTTCACCAAATGGCTGTAAGTTATAGTTAGCATAAGAGAAAAGAGAAAAAGATTTCCTTCATTATGAGAAAACCAAACAACACATCAAAACTCAACAATATTTCAAACAGAAGTCCTAAAAATTTATAATCGTCCTAATCAGTGCACACAGTCCTGTATAATCAATTCTTGAGCTGAATCTTCTGTCAGCAGATCGATGAGCATAGTTTCTGTTAGAATTCTGTCATTTCTTACTCCGTTCAGTTTTACAATCTGAAGGTTTATCAGAAACCTGTCGTTTAGACTCTTTGTGTCAGAATTCTTTCCAGGAATTTCTCGGAGTTGAAACATATTTGCAAAAGGAAAAAGCATCAGAGTAAAACAACAACTATCTGCAAATTTACAAAGAACTCAAAAGGGCAATAGGCAAAGAAACTTGACTAATTCTGTGACATATAACACTGCCAGATAGTAAGTGAACTTATCACTGACAACCAGGGCAGATCAGAATTTTAGGAATGCTATCTAATTTTGAGACGTCTATATTAATAACATTTACCCATCAAATACCAGCTAAGAAAGTCTATTGTCACTGATTTCACAATGTTTTCCATTTAATTTAATAGACCAAATAAACCAAATTACTTTTAGCATTTTCCTCCTTGTAGGAAGAGAGAGCAAATTTCTTTGAGAAGTCTCAGGGACCCTCTGATAATCTACAGAGTAATCATTCTTCTGTCTACCAGGTCTAAAGAACGCCTTCATTCAGGATTTGAATATTTTTGAGGGAGAAGCTTGTCACAACATATCAAAAGTTTTTAAAATGTTGTTCAAATAGCAAACAACACTCACTGTGAAACAATGCTCAGGTATCCATTCAAAGTGATAACAGAAAGAGTCAAAAATATTAAGAGTAACCTCAGCCATTATTTTCACAAAACAGATTTGTCTCTTAGGTAGACTCACTCAAAGGAACAGCTTTTGTAACCTCTTTATCAAGAGCAGATCAAAAGTTCAAGAAAATGTATCCTTTTAGAGAAAACCAAATTTGAATTTCTGCACCTACTTATGTTTCACATTCAAACTCATTCACTTAATTGAACTTACTTTAGTCTACTTGACCAGGCATAAAACTCATTTCAGAATTCCTCCCTCACAAACCTTCTACATCTTTCTTTTTCATTTTCAGTACTTGTCCCAAAGTCTTTCTTTTTTCCTTTCTAGTACATCAGGAGCAATTTATCTTTCTTAACCCATCAAACAAAAATATTTCCATTCTTTATACCTTTTTTACTGAAAGCATACATTTTAACTTCCTTGAATACAGAGCTCTTTTCCTTAGTAATTTCCAGTAGCTTTAATTCCATAGGTTAGTTAGAACCTTTAACGCTTAACGGACCTAGTAAACACTAAAAAGGTAAACAATTATGAAATGTGTTTTATATCAGCATTCTAAACACTTCACAACTTAAGAAACACGCCACTTCGCACTAAAACACAAGGCACGCTTTTTGATACACCCACACGCATTTAGCCACTTCAATAAGAAGCCAAAAGTAGATAACTTAGATATGTTTAACGATAATGTGTGAGTGTTCTGTTCTATCCAAAAGTGACCCACATATTCATCTTTTTATCATTTAACTTAACTTGGCAAAACTCAAGATTGTTACCAAAAAGGATTTCGAAGCTGTTTTTTTCCCCAAGTATACAGACCATAAAAGTTATTGTACTCACTTTTATGAGTTTTATGTATTTAAGCCATTTGTTTCCAACAATTATGTTCAGATTACTATGGAAACCTCATGAGGCATTAGACAAAACTGGTCATCATTTAAAGCTATTATTTTGCTGACAAATTTAACAGACAGCATGAACTTATATGACTAGTAAACCGAGTCTGAATGCCTGCATCCTATGCAAATACTGACAAATCTGACAAGAAGACAATTTTCAATGAAACCAACAAACTTAAACAAGCTTTCATTTACCAAAGGTTAATTCACGTCACGTTAACTTTGAAAATCACTCTGTTAATTTCGACTACATTTAGAATTTAAGAAAGCACTTACTTTAAGCCAACTAAACAGAGATCTTAATTTTGGCCAGACCATCCAGGGGTTAAAATATCACACGTATAATGTACACATAGACACATATACACAGAGACTGTACAACTATTGTTTTAAAAACTACTGCCATGAATCAGGTACAATATATAAAGCTCACCAGTTACAAATCAAAACTTTGTTTTGAGCCTTTTTACTAATACTTATGGAGAAGACCCTCAAGATGCTAGACTTTTTGCAAGGGCACACTTATGGCCATTTATCCTTGCCCCTCCTTTTTTTTTTTTTTCAGTCTTAAGAATGAGTGATATGCTAGATAGTAGTTCCTGGAGGGGGGGAAGATAATCCTTTTCATGGTAAAGGAACAAGGTGGAATCTGAACTGCCTCTAGAACTGTATTTCCAGTCTTGCAAGGATTTTCTAAGGACGGTTGCTCTTGATTTCTCAGAAACTGGACTGTAACTTGAAGGACGATCTAGGTTGATCTACCTGTCCAACTGCACCAGAAAGGCAGAGAGAAACATCACACATTTTTCTACCAGCTGGAGTTTCTGGGGCATAACCCATACAATTGAAAGTGTTTCTAATTAGTTAGAATGGCCCTGAGTGATGAGTCTTAAGGCATGCTTATCTCATTCCCCACGGCAGTAAAGCCAGTGTCCGACTGACAGTGAAGTGGAGTAGGGTGGAATGCATACAAAGGGCTTGAACTGGCTGGAGGCCGGGGCTCCCAGTACCCGGGTTGAGAATGAAGTTGCTTGCAGAAGGTTTTCAAGTTTTCCGATTATACAGACGTTCCAGGTTCTAGTCAAGTCCAGCCTGAACTTAACCAAGACTGGGTGACAACAGAGGACATGAGCAAAACAAAGAAAGGAAATGAAGACATCAGACCTCACCCTCATGGCCGCTCAAAGAGGGTTATCAAGAGAAGACTCACTCAACAGTTCCCGTGCTGGGGCACGCTACTGTAGCATGACAGTTCACAGAATAAATCACAGGTCTGCTACCCTCATAGCCAACTCAGTAGGTGACTAAAACACTCAATGAGTCAACCCCCAAGAGAGGGCACCCTACTTGGGCTTTCCGGGGTGATCAGGCCCAGAAATGCCAAGTTTGGGCTCCCAGGGGTGGAGGCTATGACTGTTGACAGATTTCTTTGCTTCCCTGTTGCAAAGCTCAAAAGGAGACGAAAATCGCCAGTGCAACTCTAAGAAAGATGAAAGAGACAGGTCCATTACCTTGAAAATCCCCCCTGAACCTGGGGCAGCATCCTACCTGTCATTCCTACTGTGGGGTTCCTATAACAAGGGGTGATGGGGGTGTCCCCCAGACTTGCATCCATTGCATATCTTGCCTGGTATGCCTGGAAGTTACAGGTGCCTGGTGAATATCCTTCCTATTCTGCGTGGCAGTAATAGGTGCCTGGTGAATGGTCACCAAGAGAAAGGGAGAATTTCAAGAGAGAGCAGGATGGAGAAAATTAGTGAGGCATTTTCCGCCGCTCTGGGGGACATTCTACCCAATTGCGTGTTGGAGGCATTCTCCAAGAAGGGCTTCCCATACGCAACCAAAGGTTAGACTTTGGTACTTTCCTTGAACTGGAGTCCCAATTGGGACATTCACACAGTTCAGAGCATGGTCAGGTGCCATGGGAGGTATCCCAATCCAACCTTAGGAAGAGAAACCTTCCAAGGGAGTCTTGCAGATTGCTGACCATCCTAATGACTTAAGTGGCCGACCCGTGCCCACCTAAAATTTGTATATTAGAGATAGAGTCAGGAAGGAAAGGTGTAATTCACTCTACATCGCCCTTAGGCTTAAGGTACTGATTCTCTTCAAGCTGAATGTCATGATTTACCCCATAGAGTAGCCATGGGCAGCAAACGTGGATTCATACAGCTATCCAAACAGTTTCTGATGGAGAAGTGAATTTAGATTCATCCTGGAAACAGAGAGAGGCACAAGGAAGAAAAGGGCACTTACCAGAAGTTGGGCTCAGAAACCAATGAAGCAAGTTCCCGGTAGGGGGGCCACAATATATGATGGTGGGTCAGCAAGCTGATGAGTCGGAAGAAAGATTTCTTGGTCTCTCAAGGCCTGGCAGAGGTGCTCTTTTATTTAGAGAATGGTACAGGATAACATAGGGACAGGACCCATGGGGAGTAAAGAGTTGCTTCATGGGGACAGGACCTATGGGTAGTGAAGAGCTGCAGGCATGGGAACTGGACACACAGGCAGTGAATAGCTGCTGCTGCTGCATGGGGAAAGGAGCCATGGGCAGTCAGATGTCCTGCCACTGCCCTGAGTTGAGGGTAAGGGCAAATTTTATAAGGCATGGGTACGTGACATTTTTACTGGAAAAAGAAAAGATGATGTAAAAAGCCATTAAAGGACTTCAGTACAGATGGAGTCTGGTTATTGTGTGGTCGTATAACATTAGATACGAATTTGGCCATATAGATAGGCATGTAGGTGAGCATCGCCTGGGCTTCTCTCACTGGGGTGCCTCTAATTCATACTAAAAAAAATTCACCGGGTCATATGCTTTGACATGTAGGCCAGGTAACCTTGGGCTTTTCGAGCTGGGGCAGCCTTAATCCACATCAATCGTCATTGTCTTTCTCAGCTATCTCCCATAGATACGCTTATCAGTCCGTTCTCCTTCATTCCAAGTTATGAATTTTGTATTTCTTTAATCACCATATGTTCTCTAGGCTGATGTGTGAGTGTTTTCATGATTGTTGGGCATTGCCTTCGAATTTCCATCGTTCACTTGAAGGAATCTTTGCTATCCTAGCCTAGGTCCAACTGAGCACTGAGAACACGAGGTGATCTTGGTTGGTTTGACATTCTGAGATCAGAAACTCCAAATTCTAGGTTGTCCAGGCAACCACCTTATGGGCATAATGTTTCTGAGACAGATTAGAGAAATCTGATGAATTCCTGTCTCAAGGTGAGATATTTTTATGTCTCTTTTCTAAATTTGGGAAGGCTGGAACTTGACCCTGGAGCCATGGTCCTCCTAGTAGATTACATCTAGATACTGCTTTACTTTATTTCTGTAGGGTTTGTAAGTTGTTTGATTTACAGGCTCAGCTCTGGCATGTTTATTTTTCATTAAATATAAGGGTAATGTTCTAATTTTCAGCCAACTTCCTCACATATGCTGTCAAAACACATAGTCAATAATCTTCTACGGCCAGAGATGGGAGAGAATTTCACTGGTGCCAAACTGAGCACTCTAGCTTTGGATGTCAGCCTTCACTTTGGATTGGTGATTCCCAGAGGGAATGAAAAAATCCAAAAAGGCATGCTGATTTGGGGCATAAAGGATTTGAGGCTGAAAGAGATTAGAGAAGATGAACTTCCAAGGACTGTGAATCTCCTCCAAATGCTTAATGATGCTACAGAAAGTAGACCATTGCAAATAGATTATGGGGAATACTATGAAGAGAATGTGTTCCGTGCTAAACAGATGAACCAAGGGAAAATGTTACCGTCTATGATGTTACGAGTAATTACATTCACGAATAATCACAGCAGGCCATCTTCTTCCCAAGTTCAGGAAAAATATGGGTCCACAAGTAAAATTCAGGGCCAGCCATGTGTTCAGGAGTGTAAGTGCCCACATTCCTATTGGGTGGCCTGGGATTCATGGATTCGCATCACTGGTGCTGATCAGATTAGTAACGTTGGGAAAGATAGATTTCATGGTATGGTGTGTACAGAGATCACAAAGAAGTCGAAATTGTGAGCATACATCAGAGATAGGCAATAGGAAAAAAACATGAAAATATTGCAATCTATGACACATCTGGTACACTTCCCTAAATACAGACTGAAGGAAGTGATGTGACCTGCATAGGTAGAATTGGCGGACTGCATGAGATGACACGATCATTGCACATCAGAGGCTTGAGTGGGCAACTTCAACTTTGGATGGACTCCAGGACTTTCACTGGGGAAAGTCTACACATTCGGCCATATTCACAAAATGTAACAGATTAAACCCAGGATAAACTTAAAGTAAAGAAACCATGTCTAGAGAGAATGTAGTAGACATTTAAAAGTCAAGGATAAAGTTAGAAACCCACAAGAAATCCAGGAAATGGAAAACTATTCAAGCTGGAAAGGGAGAGTAGTCGTGTGCATAGAAGATGCTGGGAGAGCTTAGAAGTTTGAGGGAGTTTATGACATCACAGTGAACATGTCACCCAAGATGGCCTCATGGTTATAGTCTGAGGATTGTCCTAGGCTACGATACTCAAGTTAGAGATACCCAGAAGAGAATTTAAAAACAGAAACCAGGCACTGAAACTTGAAGAGAGAGAATACACGCTGATTAAAGGGGTAAGAAAGAAGTCATTGTGAGGAAGCAATAATAGGGGGACAAGCGGTGAGTGGAGAACATTGTAATCTACTCAAGTGTATGGGGAGGCCATACTGATGCAAGCTTGAAACTCGATTTGAAACCAGAGGCTGGACTTGGGGCTTATCAGACCTACATAATCCTTCTGCCTTAATCATAATCCAAAATTAAGAATGATCTCCTGAGGACACCGTAGACAATGATTGATGCTTCCTTTCCTATGCCCCTAGCATTCATTGAAGAGAAGTCTCACTTTCCATGGCTCTGGCATTACAGAGGCCCATTTGGTACATGCTAATGTGTCACAAGATATCTCTTTGAACACTTGAAGGAATGGACCCCCGTCATGCTTTGTGTATGTCCCATTGTTTGACAGGGCTCCAGAATTGTGCTGAGAAGCACCCTATTCCAGATGGCTTCATTGCTTTGTGAGGGCTGCCCTACCAGGCTAGTATGCTTGGTTTGGCTTCAATGAAATTCTCTCCCCGTATCTCTTGAAGTAGAATGATTATTAATATCGTGTATTGACAGCATATGTAAGGAGGTTGGCTCAAAATTAGAACATTACAATTATGTTTATAGAAAAATAAACATGCCAGAGCTGAGGATGTAAATCGAACAAGTAAAACACTCTATAGAAATATAGTAAGCCAGCATCTAGACGTAATCTAGTGGAACACTCAAGGATCGGGAGTAAAGTTCGAAACTTCCCAAATCCAGAAATGAGACAGAAAAGTATCTTACCTGGAGCAGAGTTCATCAGATTTCTCTAATATGTCTCGGAAACATAATGTCCGTGAAGGCGGTTGCCAGGACAACCTCGAATCTGGAGTTTCTGATCTCGGAATGTCAAAGCAACCAAGACGACCACGTGTTCTCAGGGCTCAGTGTCACCTCGGCCAGGATAGCAGTTTCCTACAGGTGACCAATGGAAATTCCAAGACAACACGCAACAATCACGAAAAGACTCAGACCTCGGCATACAGAACATATGGTGATTACAGAAATACAAAAGTCATAGCTTGCAATGAAGGAGAACGGACTGATAAGCATATTGAAGAGAGATAGGTCAGAAAGACCATAACGATTAGACTTTGGAAAAGAGGAAAAACTCCCTGAAAATGGAAGGTCAATAGAAATCACATCTGAATAATCCACAGTGAAAGACTTCAGTCATTAGACAGACTCTGACTGGACGTTTGAAAGTCCGAGAAAGTCACAACGCCAAAAACTGCAGCGAAGGTCAAACCTGGACTAACTGGGAAGGGTGAGTTATGGGACTGCTCCACGTGGGCTCTGAAAGCCTGCATCCACGAGGCTAGACAGGACAGCAGACACACGATTCTGACAAATCCTCAGACATCACAGAGGGCCAGAAAAAGAAGCTGGCCTCATCTACACAGGGCTAGAGGTGGGCTCAAGTAGCATATTCAAGTCACGTCCCACTCAACTGCAGGTTGCCAATGGAACACGAAAGGGGCCGGCCAGTGGGGAAGTGGTGAAGTCCGCGCATTCTGGTTCGGGCGCCCGTCTTCAGCCACATAGAATCCTGCAGGTGAGCATCCTCATGGCTCGTCCAGCCATTCTGGGGCAGATGTGTGAGGTAGTGTAGAGGTAGATGGGAAGCGACATTAGACAGCTCCACTCTTCCACAGCAAATACAACAGCACGGCCCGCAGATGTGAGCACAGCCATAAACTTCTGCCAAAACAAAGCCAATCGAAAGTTGCAAAGAATTGAAAGATTGAACCTCAAAAAAGAAAGCATGCCAGTACAAGTAAAAAATGTCTAGCAATAACCTTGGCCAAACAGGAGAAAGCTATGGAAACCGAAATCCAGCAAAGTTTCTGGGGAAGAAACTCCGGAAGACACAAGGAAATGGAAGGCTATTCCGTGTTCTTCGAATGGAAGAACTAACACACTTGAAGCGTCCATACCGCATAAAGCCATCTCTGGATTCCATGCAGTCCCAGTCAAAGTCGCAGCACTATTTCCCACAGAAATGGAAGAGAGAATCCTAGAGTTTCTATCCAGCAACAAAGGACACTGAATAGCCAAAGGAGTACTGAGGAAAACGGACAAAGCAGCAGGCATCACACTTATTGATTTCCAGATATAGGACTAAGTGCTAGGTATGGAAACAGCACAGCCTGGCGCCCAAAAGAGGCTCACCGACCCATGGAACAGAATCGAGAGCCCAGAGGTCAACTGACACACATATGGACAGCCCATTTTCGACCAGAGAGCCAAGAGAAGACAGCAGAGACAGGAGAGTCTCGACAAGAAATGGTGCTGGGAAGACAGCACAGCCACATGGAACACCGTGAGAGTAGACCTTGATGTTACACCAGGGACACACACCACCTCGAATTGGATAAAGACTTTAACGGAAGACTTGAAAACGTGCAGCTTCTTGGAGAAAACGCAGGCAGCTTGCTCTTTGCCATCTGGCTTAGCCACCTGTTTGGAAGAAGCATGTGTGACCGGGCAAGGGAAACAAAGGAAACAAGAAACAAGCGGGACTCCATCCAACGCAGAAGCTTCTGCCCAGCCAATGACACCATCGACTGAATGCAAAGACTGTGCAACAACTGACAGCAGATGTTTGCAAACCGCACATCGGAGAAGAGGTGAACAGCCATAAGATCCCATGAACTCATACGTCTTCACAGGAAACAAAACAGCGAGCCCAATAAAACCAGGGCAAAAGATGGAAACAGACAGCTCTCCCAGGAAGATAGAAAGATGGACAAGAGGTTGTATGAAAACATGCTCATCATCATTAAGTCTCTGCTCAATGCAAATACGAACGGCACTGAGATAGCAGCTCACAGTGGTCAGAATAGCTATAAGGATGAAGGCAGGAACCAACAAGTTTCAGAGAGGAGGTGGAGAGAAGGGAAGCCTCCTTCACTGCTGGTGGGAGTGTAAACCAGTGCAGACAGTACGCGAAGTGGTGTGGAATTGCATCAGAATTTTCAGAATCCATCTAGCACATGATCAAGGTATTCCACTGTGGCGTATATATCCAAAGATCTTTGAAACACTAATGCACAGAGATCCTTGCATCGCTGTATTCCCCACAGCCTTACTCCCAATATGCAACATTTGGAAGCCTCCCTGATGTCCATCAAGGGACGAATGGACAAGAAAGATGGGCTATAGCCACACAATGGCATAGCCCTCAGCTGTAGGAACAGATGCAGTGCAGCCATTTGTGACCACCTGAATGGCTCCTGAGGGTATCAGGGGAACTGAAACAAGCCCTGGGGTAAGGTCAAATACCACAGGATCTCACGTACAAGGAGAAGACGAAAAATGGACCAACAAACAGGTAGCACCTGACATAGGATTGGCAGTTTCCAGAGGGAAATGGGGGTGGGGGACGGAGGGACAAAGAGTTGATTAGGCACAAGTGTGTGGTGAGGGCCTGTAATTAGGCTTACACTGGTGAAGATGATGTAGCCTACACAGAAGACTAAATATATGAGGATGCAGATTTGAAAGCTATAGGATGCTAGAATGCAGGGTTAAGGAAATCAATTCACATACAATCAATACACCAAAAAGGGGTGCAGATTTACGGCCTAAGGCTTTGGAGGCTGAAAGAGATTAGAGAAGATGAACATCCAAGGATTAGCAATCGCCTCCAAATGCTTAATGATGATACAGAAAGGTAGACCTTTGCAAAGAGATGAAGAGGAATACTACCAAGAGAACATGGTCTGAGCCAAATCATGAATCAACGGCAAATGTTACCGACCCTAATGTTACTACCGCTTCCCTTCACGAATGATCGAAGCAGGCCAACATCTTCCCAAATTCAGGCCAAAGGTTGGTCCAAAAGCCCAATTTGGGGCCGGGCTGTGGTGTAGCAGGTAAGTGCCCACATCCGCTTGGGCGGCCCGGGCTTCACAGGCTAGCATCACGCGTGCGGATCAGATTACTAGCATTAGGAAATACAGATATCAAGGTCTGGTGGTCACCGAGATCATAAAGTAGTAGAAATGGTGAGGAGACCTTATCAGTACGCACCAGAAAAAGATCCACGAGAATATTACAATCTATGAATGCATAAGGAACAGTTCCCCAAATGATGAAGGAAGGAAAACATGTGACCTGCCAAGGTGGAATTGTCAGACTGCTAGGAGATCACACGATCAGTGTGCATCAGGGGAATGCCTGGGCAACTTCAACATGAGAGGGTCTCCCGGACGTTCTCATGGTAAAGTCCACCCATTTGGCCATATCCACAAAAGATAAGAGATAAAACCCGGGATAAGCTTAAAGGAAAGAAACCGGTGTCTAGAGGGAACTTAGTAGACCCTTCAAGTCCTTGGAGAAAGTTAGAAACCAACAAGAAATCCAGAGCAAGGAAAACTATCCTACCTGGAAAGGGGGACTAGTCAGATTGGGATGAGACGGCTCTGAAACACTGTGTGCATTGAGGTTGTCAGGACAACTTAGAATCTGAGGGTGTTTATGACATCACGGTGAACATGTCACCCAAGATGGCCGCATGTTTACAGTCCGAGGATTGGCCTAGTCTAGGACACTCAAGTGAGAGATACCCAGAAACAGCTTTTCCAAACAAAAACTTGAAAGGATCAAACAGACTCTGATTCAAGGGAGAAGAAAGGAATCATTGGGAACAAGCGATAATAGATGGACAAGCACAGAGAGGAGAACATTGTCACCTACTCAAGTAGATGGTGAGGTCGTGCAGATTCAATCTTGGAACTTGATTTGAAACAAGAGGCCAGACTTGGGGCTTATCAGACCTACGTTGTCCTTCTGCCTTACTCATAATCCAAAGTACAGAATGATCTCTTGGGGACGTTGAAGAGAAGAATCGAGGACTCCTTTCGTAGGCCCCTAACATCCTTTGAAGAGAACTCTACCTTTGCATAGCTCTGGCCTCACGGGGGCCCACTGGCTACATGCTAATGTTTCCCAAGAGATCTCTTTGAAGCCTTGAAGGCATGGACGCCTGTCATGCTTGGGGTATGTAGCTTGGTTTGGAAGGGCTCTAGAAGTGTGCTGAAAAGCACCCTTTTCCAGAGGGCTTCATTCCTGTGTGAAGGCTGCCCTGCCAGGCTACAGTGCTCAGTTGGGCTCCAATGAAATTAACTCCCCCATCTCTTGCCGTAGAAGGAGTACTGATTCTGTGTTTTGACACCATATGGAAGGAGGTTGACTGAAAACTAGAACAGTACCATGATATTTAAAGAAAAATACACATGCCAGAGCTGAGGATGTCAATCAAACAGTAACAGACTCTGTAGAAATAAAGTAAGCCAGTATCTAGATGTAATCTAGGGGAGCGTTCAAGGTTCAGGGCTGAACGTCGAAACTTCCCAAATCCAGGGAAAGAGACGGAAGGATTTCTCACCTGGAGAGAGGAATTCATCAGGCTCATCGAATTTGTCTCGGAACCATTGTGTCCGTGAAGGTGGTTGCCAGGACAACGTCTAACCTGGAGTTTCTCATCTCACAATGTCAAATGAACCAAGATGGACACGTGTCCTCAGTTCTCAGTTGGATGTAAGCTAGGATAGCAAAGATTCCTTCAACTGACACATGGAAATTCGAAGACAACATCCAACAATCACCAAAGCACCCACACGTCGGCCTACAGAACATATGGTGATTAAAAAAATACAGAATTCCTAACCTAGAATGAAGGAGAACCCACTGATAAGCATATCGAAGGGAGAGAGATCAGAAAGACCACTACGATTAGACTAAGGAAAGAAAACAAGCTCCCAGAAAATGGAAGGCAAACAGAAATCACACCTGAATACTCCACAGTGAATGAAGACAGTGTTTACAAAGAGTCTGCTTGAACGTTTGAAAGTCCGAGAAAGTCACAACCCCAAAATTTGCGGTGAATGTCAAACCTGGGCTAACTGGGAAGGGTGAGTTCTCAGACTCCTCCAAGCTGGCTCTGAAACCCTGTGTCCATGATGCTTGCTGGGACAGCAGAGACCCAATTCTGACAAATCCAAGTGGACAGGAAAAACAACCTGGCCTCGTCTACACTGGACCAGATATGGGCTCAAGTAGCATATTCAAGTCCCATTCCACTCAACTGCAGGTTGCCAATGGAACACGAAAGGGGCCGGCCAGTGTTGCATAGGTGACGTCCGCGTGTTCTGTGTCAGCAACGTGTTGGCCGCGTGGAATTCTGGGGGTGAGCCTCCTCACCGCTCGTGCAGCCTTTCTGGGGCAGGCGTCCGAGGTAGTGTAGAGGCAGATGGGAAGTGACGTTAGACAGGGCCAGTCTTCCTCAGCAAATACGGCAGCGTTGCCAGCAGATATGAGCACGGCAGTAAACATCTGCCTAAACAAAACCAATTAAAAGTTGCAAATGATAGAAAAACTGAACCTCAAAAAAAAACAAGCATGCTAGAAAGAAAAACAAGTAATCTAGGAATAACCTGAAGAAAACAGGTGAAAGCTATGTAAACCGAGAAATAGCAAACCTTTGGGAAAGAAATTCCAGAGGACACAAGGAAACGAAAGGGAATTCAGTGCTCTTGGAATGGAAGAAAACGAAGAAAGCATGAGGTATCATCACAATGATTCCTTTCTCATGCCTTGGATCAGCGTCTCATTGGTCTCTTCAAGTTTCTGTGCCCGGTTTCTGTTTGGAAAAGCTGTTTCTGGGTATCTCTCACTTGAGTCTCCTAGCCTAGGCCAATCCTTGGACTGTAAACATGTGGCCATCTTGGGTGACATGTTCACCGTGATATCATAAACACCCTCAGAATTCTAATTTGTACTGACAACCTCCATGCACTCAGTGTTTCAGAGCCATCTCATACCAGTCTGACTACTCCTGTTTTCCAAGTAGGATAGTGTTCCCAGTTCTGGATTTCTTGTCGGTTTCTAACATTCTCCTCGAACTTTGAAAGGTCTACAACATTCCCTCTAGACACGGGTTTCTTTCCATGAAGTGTATCCCCGGTTTTCTCCCTTATCTTTTGTGGATGTGGTTTAACGGATGGACCTTCCCCAGAGAAATTCCTGGAGCTCCTCCCAAGTTGAATTTACCCAGGCAATTCTCTGATGTGCAATCAGCGTGTCATCTCCTAGGAGTCTGACAATTCCACCTGGGCAGGTCACATGTTTTCCTTCCTTCATCATTTGGGAAATTGTACCTTATGCATTCATAGGTTGTAATATTCTCAGCGTCCATTTTCTGGTGTGTATTTAAAATGTCTCAGAATTTCTACTTCTTTATGATCTCTGTGCCCACCATACTGTGAAATCTGTATTTCCTAATGCTAGTAATCTGATCTGCAACCCTGATGATAGCAGGTGAAGCCCGGGCCGCCCAATCAGAACTTGGGCACTTACCTGCTACACCACAGGGCCGACCCTGAATTAGGCTTTTGGACAAACATTTGGCCTGATCTTGGGAAGATGTTGGCCTGCTTCGATCATTCGTGAAGGCAGTTAGTAACATCATGGACGGTAGCATTTTCCGCTGGTTCATGAGTTTAGCATGGAATACGTTCTCTTGGTAGTGTTCCTCTTCGTCTCCTTGCAATGGTCTACCTTTCTGTAGCGTCATTAAGCATTTTGAGGTGATTACCAATCCTTCGAAGTTCATCTTCTCTAATTTCTTACAGACTCCAAAGCTTTAAGCCGTGAACCTTAACGTCTTTTGGGAGTTTTGATTTTACGTGAATTGTTTGCCATAACCCAGCATTATAACATCCTATACCTTTCAGATCTACATCCTCATAGATTTAGACTTCTGTGTACGTTACATCATCTTCACCACCGTAAGCCTAATTACAGGCCCTCACCACACACTTGTGTCAAATCAACTATTTCTCCCTCTGGGCCCTGCCACCTTTCCCTCTGGGAACCAGAAATCCCATGTCACGTGCTACCTGTTTCTTGGTCCTTTTTTTCCTCTTCTCCTTGTAAGTGAGACCCTATGGTATTTGACCTTCCCTCTGGGGCTTGTTTCCATGCCCCTAAAACCCTCAGGAGCCATTCTGTTGGTCACAAATGGCTGGAAGGCATCTGTTCCTGCAGCTGAGTGCTATGCCGTTGTGTGGCTATAGCCCATCTTTCTTGTCCCTTGATGGGCACCAGGGAGGGTTCCCTGTCTTCGATATCGGGAGTAAGGCTGTGGTGAGCACAGCGGTGCACGGATCTCTGTGCATTAGCGTTTGCAAGTTCTTTGGATATATATGCCACAGAGGAGTACCTGGATCATGTGGTAGATGGATTATGAAAATTCTGAGGCAATTCCACACCACTTCGTGTAGTGGCTGCACTGGTTTACACTCCCACCAGCAGTGCAGGAGGCTTGCCTTCTCTCCACCTCCTCTCTGAAACTTGTTGGTTCCTGTCTTCATCCTTATAGCCATTCTGACCACTGTGAGCTGCTATCTCAGTGCCGTTCATATTTGCATTGAGCAGAGACTTAATGATGATGAGCATCTTTTCATACAGCCTGTTGTCCATCTTTCTATCTTCCTGGGAGTGCTGTCTGTTTCCATCTTTTGCCCAGGATTTATTTGACTCGTTGATTTTTCTCCTGTGGAGACGTATGACTTCATTGGATCATTTGGCTATTCAGCCCTTCTCCGATGTGTGGTTTGCAAACCTGCTGTCGCAGTTCTTGTGACGTCTTTGCACTGAGTCGATGGTGTCATTGGCTGGGCAGAAGCTTCTGCGTTGGATGGAGTCCCGCTTGTTTCTTGTTTCCTTTGTTGCCCTTGCCCAGTCACACATGCTTCTTCCAAATAGGCGGCCAAGCCAGATGGCAAAGAGCAAGCTGCCTGCGTTTTCTCCTCGAAGTGTCATGGTTTCAAGTCCTCCATTCAAGGCTTTAATCCATTTTGAGGTGGTGTGTGTGCCTGATGTAATATCACGGTCTACTCTCATTGTGTTACATCTGGCTGTGCAGTCTTTCCAGCACCATTTCCTGTCTAGAGTCTCTTTTCTCCGCTTTCTCCTCTTGGCTCCCTGGTCGAAAATGGGCTGTCCATAGGTTTGTGAGTTGATTTCTGGGCTCTCGATTCTCTTCCATGCATCTGTGTGCATCCTTTGCAGGCCAGGCTGTGCTGTTTTGGTACCTAGCTCTTCGTCCTATATGTGGCAGTAAGAAAGTGTGATAATTGCTGCTTTGTTCGTTTTCCCCAGGATTCCTTTTGCTATTCAGTGTCCTTTGTTGCTGGATAGAAACTTTAGGATTCTCTCTTCTATTTCTGTGGGAAAGATTGCTGCAACTTTGACTGGGACTGCATGGAATCCAGACATTGCTTTGTCGACAAAATAATCCGTAACCAATCTGTAAATGAAAATTTGGGGGAGTTTATTCTGAGCTTCAATCTGAGGATTATAACTCAGGGCCTTTCTACCCAAAGGAAGAAAGAGCATCAGAGAAGTGGGGGTGCACAGACTGGTTGTATTCCCCTCATAGAGGATGTTTCACATAGGATTGAAATGTCCCATTTACAATAGTCGCGAGACTGCTCTGTTGGCACAGCGATTGATGGAAATAGCAGGTAGGTCTTCTGTCTCAGTGAACACAGTAGGGTGGCAGTCTGTTGTCTCCAGCTGACTGGTCACAGGTGAGCTGGGTGGTCAAGGGTGAGTGCAGCAATCAGTTCCTAGCCTAGGGAGAAATGCTTATCCCTAAAGAAATGCTAATGTGGGGGGAAGTTGCACCTTTATCTCAAGGGCCATAGGAAATGTCTAAGCAGATATGCAATGCATGCTAAATAGCCATAGTCAGGCCCTTTTGGAAAAAACAAAATCAGGCCGAATTAGGTCTATACCAAATGGCTTCCTCATATAGTCCAATATATCCAATTGCTTCCCATTTTTATTTGAGCTTTATGCCGTATGGACGTTTCAAGTCTGTCCGTTTTTCCATTCGAAGGGCACGGAATAGCCTTGCATTTCCTTGTGTCTTGTGGAATTTCTTTCCCCAAAACTTTGCTAGTTTGTGGTTCCCATCGCTTTCTCCTGTTTGTCCAAGGTTATTCGCAGGTGTCATTTTCTTCTCACTGGCATGGGTTTTTTTTGAGGTTCAGCTTTTCTATTCTTTGCAACTTTTAATTGGTTTTGTTTGGCAGATGTTTATGGCTGTGCTCAAATCTGCTGGCCGTGCTGTTCTCTTTGCTGAGGAAGAGTGGCGCTGTTTAACATAGCTTCCCCTCTGGCTCTACACTAGCTAGCACGCCTGTCCCAGAATGGCTGGACGAGCGTTGAGGAAGCTCACTCCCAGGATTCCACGCGGCCGACCCTGTCCTGCTGACCCAGAACACGTGGACTTCACCGCTGGCCCACTGGCTGGACCCTTTCGTGCTGCATTGGCAACCTGCGGTTGAGGGGAATGTGACCTGAATATGCTACTTGAACCCAACTCTGGCCCTGTGTAGATGAGGCCAGGTTTTTTCTCTGGCCCACTGTGATGTTGGAGGATTTTTCAGAATCGTGTCTCCTCTGTCCAGTCTAGCTTGGTGGACACAGGGTTTCAGAGCACGCGTGGAGCAGTCTCATAACTCACCCTTCCCAGTTATGCCAGGTTAGACCTTCCCTGCAGTTTTTGGGGTTGTGACTTTCCAGGACTTTCAATCTTTCAAGCAGAGTCTGTCTAAAGACTGACATCTTTCACTGTGGATTATGGAGGTGTGATTTCTGTTGGCCTTCCATTTTATGGGACCCTGTTTGCTTTTCCATGGTCTAATCGTCATGTTCTTTATGAGCTTGTCCTTTGACATGCTTATCACTGCGTTCTCCTTCACTCCATTTTAGGAATTTTGTATTTCTTTAATCACCATATGTTCTGTAGGCCAAGGTGTGAGTCCTTTCGTGATTGTTGGGTGTTGTCCTGGAATTTTCATCGTTCACTTGAGGGAATCTCTGCTATCCTAGCCTAGATCCAACTGAGCACTGACTACACGTGGTCATCTTGGTTCGTTTGACATTGTGAGATGATAAACTCCATGTTCGAGGTTATCCTGGCAACCACTTTCATGGGCCCAATGGTTCCGACACAAATTATATGAATCTGATGAATTCCTCTCTGCAGGTGACAGACCTTCTGTCCCTTTTCTGGATTTGGGAAGTTTTGAGCTTGACCACTGATCCTTGAACTTTCCACTAGATTACGTCTAGATACTGGCTTACTTTATTTCCACAGGGTTTGTTATTTGTTTGATTTACATCCTCAGCTGTGGCATGTTTATTTTTCTTTAAGTATAATGGTAATGTTCTAATTTTCTGCCATTCTTTCTATGTGTGGTTTCGAAACACATAATCAATACTCCTTCTACGGTAAGAGATATGGGGAGAGAATCTCACTGATCCCACTGAGCCCTGTAACCTGGGAGGCCAGCCTTCACAAAGGATGGAAGGCCTCTGCAAAATGGTACTTTTCAGCACACTTCTAGAGCCCTTCCAAACCAAGAGACATACCCAAGCATGGCAGGGGTCCATTCCTTCAAGGCATCAATGAGCTCTCTTGTGACATATTGGCATTACCCAGTGGGCCCCCGTGACTTGAGAGCTGTGGAAAGTGAGAATTCTCTTCAAGAATGCTAGGGGCCTAGGAAAGGAGGCCTCGATTCTTCTCTTCAATGTCCTCAATTGATCATTCTTGACTTTGTATTATGGGTAAGGCAGAAGGACAACGTAGGTCTGATAAGCCCCGGGTCCGGCCTCGTTTTTCAGAACACATTTCCAGCTTGAATCAGCATGGCCTCCCCAGACTTCCGTAGATGACAATGTTGCCCTCTGAGTACTTGACCCTCTATTGTCTCTTCTTCCCAATGATTCCTTTCTCATCCCTTGAATTAGCGTCTCTTTGATGTCTTCAAGTTTCTGTGCCCGGTTTGTGTTTGGAAAAGCTGTTTCTGTGTACCTCTCACTTGAATATCCTAGCCCAGGCCAATCCTAGAGCTGGAAACCTATGGCCAACTTTGGTGACATAGTCACCGTGATGTCATAAACACGCTCAGAATTCTAAGTTGTCCTGAAAACCTCCATGCACACAGTGTTTCAGAGCCATCTCATACCAGTCTGAAGACTCCCCCTTTCCAGGTGCGATAGTTTTCCTTTTTCTGGACTTCTTGTCGGTTTCTAACTTTATCCTCGAACCTTGAAAGTTCTACTACATTCCTTCTAGACAGTGGTTTCTTTCCTTTAAGATAGTCCTGGGATTTATCTCTTATCTTCTGTGGATGTGGCCAAATGTGTGGACTTTCCCCACAGAAAGTCCTGGAGTCCCTGCAAAGCTGAAGTTACCCAAGCAATCCTCTGATGAGCAATGATCATGTTAACTCATAGCAGTCTGGTGTTTCCACCTTGGCAGGTCAGATGTTTTCTTTCCTTCATCATTTGGGGAAGTGTACCTGATGTGTTCATAGATTGTAATATTCTCATGGTTCGTTTCCTGGTGTGTATTCATAAGGTATTCTCACAATTTCTACTTCTTCATGATCTCAGTCGGCACCATACCTTGAAATTTATATTTCCTAATGCTCCTAATCGGATCTGCACCTGCGATGCCAGCCTGCCAGTCCCAGGCCGCCCAAGTGGAACATGGACACTTACCCACTACACCAGAGGGCTGGCCCTGAATTGGACTTTTGGACCAACATTTGGCTTGAACTTGGGAAGATGTTGGTCTGCATTGATTATTCAAAAAGGTAATTACCAGTAACATCGTGGACAGCAACATTTTCAGTTGGCTTAGGGGTTTAGCACGGGTCATGTTCTGTTGGTAGTGTTCCTCTTCATCTCTTTGCAATGGTTTACCTTTATGTTGCATCATTAAGCATTTCGAGGTGATTGTCAATCCTTTGAAGTTCATAATCTCTAAACTCTTTCAGCCTGCAAACTTTATCCCTTAAACCTGCTTGCCTTTATGGAGTTTTGATTTTAGGTGAATTGATTTCCATAACCTAGCATTAGAGAATCCTGTAGCTTTCAGATTTACATCCTCATAGATTTAGACTTCTGTGTATGCTACATCTTCTTCCCCACAGTAAGCCTAATTACAGGCCCACACCCCATACTTGTGCCTAATCAACTCTTTCTCCCACCGTCCACTGCCACCCGTTCCCTCTGGGGACCACCAATCCCATATCACGTTCTACCTGTTTGTTGGTCCTTATTTTAATCTTCTGCTTGTAAGTGAGATGCGATGGTATTTGATTTCTCCCTTGGGCTTGTTTCAGTACCCCTCCCACCCTCAGGAGTGTTTCTGCAGTCACAAATCCTTGGATTGCACTCTTTCTTACAGCTGAGTGTTTTGCCTTTGTGTGGATATAGCCCAACTTCCTTCTCCATTGGTCCTTTGATGGGCACCAGGGCGGCTTCCAAGTCTTGGATATCGGGAGTCAGGCTGAGGTGAACACAGCAGGGCACGGATCTGTGTGCATTAGTGTTTCGCAGTTCTTTGGATAAACACGCTGGAGAGGAATAGCTGGATCATATGGTAGATGGATTTGGAAATTTCTGAGGCAATTTCACATGGCTATGCCTAGTGCCCTCACCGGTTTGCATTCCCACCAGAGGTGCAGGACTCTTCCCTTCTCTCCACCTTCTCTCTGACACTTGTTGTTTCCTGTTTTGTTAATTATAGCCATTCAGAACACAGGAAGCTGTCATCTCATTGCCGTGAGGATTTGCGTTGGCCTTATACTTAATGGTGTTGAAAATGTGCTCATACAGCTGTTGGCCACCTTTCTGTCTTCTTGGGGTAAATCTCTGTTTCCATCTTCTGCCCAGGTTTTAAAGGACTTGTTGTTTTTTTCTCTTGTGGAGACGTGTGTGGTCATTGTTTCTTTTGGCTATTCAGCCCTTCTCAGATGTGTGGTTTGAAACATCCTCTCCCTGTTGTTGTGCTGTCTTTGCATTGAGTGGATGGTTTCCCCAGCTGGACAGAAGCTTCTACGTTGGATGGAGTCCTGCTTCTTTCTTCTTTTCTTTGTTGCCCTTTCCCAGTCACACATGCTTCTTCCAAATAGGCGGCTACCCCAGATGGCAAAGAGCAAGCTGCCTGTGTTTTCTCCTAGAAGTTTCACTGTTTCAAGACTTCCATTGAAGGCTTTAATCCATTTCGAGTTGGTGTGTGTGCCTGGTGTAACATCATGATCTACTCTTATTTGTGTTACATGTGGCTGTGCAGTCTTCCCAGCATCATTTATTTTAGAGACTCTCCTTTCTCCACTGTCTCCTCTTGCCTTCCTCATTGCAAATGCACTGTCCATATATGTGTGAGTTGACCCTTGTGTTCTTCATTCTGTTCCATTGGGGTTTGTGCCTGTTTTGGGGACCAGGCTGTGCTGGTTCGGTGCCAAGCGCTTCGTCCTACATGTTGAAATCAAAGTGTGATACGTCCTGCTTTGTTCGTTCTCCTCAGAAATCCTTTGGGTATTCAGGGTCCCTTGTTGCTGGATAGAGACTTTAGGATTTTCTCTTCTATTTCAGTGGGAAAGATTGCTGCAAATTTGACTGGGATTGCCTTCAACCCAGAGATTGCTTTATCCATTGCGGACGTTTCAGGTGTTTCAGATCTTACATTCCTAGAGTACAGAATACCCTTCTGTTTCTTTGTGTTTTCTGGAATTTCTCTCCCTAAAGCTTTGCTAGTTTTTGGTTTCCATAGCTTGCACCTTTTTGTCTAAGCTTATTCCTAGAAATCTTATTCTTCTTACTTGCATGTTCTTTTTCCAGAGGTTCAGTTTTTCTATTCTTTGAAACTTTTCATTGCTTTTGTTTTGGCAGATGTTTATGGCTGTGCTCACATCTGGTGGTGATGCTGCTGTATTAGCTGGGCAAGAATAACGCTGTCTGACGTTGCTTCCCATCTGCCTGTACACTACCTTGGACGCCTGTCCCAGATATCTGGACCATCGGTGAGGAGATTGACCTCCAGGATTCTGCATGGTCTGCCCTGGGTGCCGACCCAGAATTTGTGGACTTCACCACTGCACCACTGGCCAGCACCTTTCATGTTCCATTGGAAACCTGCATTTGATGTGGAATGTGAGTTGAATATGCTATTTTGGACAAATCTTGCACTGTGTAGACGAAGCCAGTTTGTTTTTCTTCTCCACTGTGATGTCAGAGGATTTCTCAGAATTGTGTCTCTGCTATCACGGCAAACTTCATCGACACAGGTTTTCAGAGCCAGATTTTAACAGTCTCATAACTCACCCTGACCAGTTAGCCTAGGTTTGACATTTGCTACAGTTTTTGGGTTTGTGACTTTCTCTGTCTTTCAAACGTTCAGGGAATGTCTAAAACGGACATCTTTCATTGTGGATTATTCAGGTGTGATTTCTGTGTGCCTTCCATTTTCTGGGACGGTTTTTTGTTTTCCATGTTATAATTATTAATATAGGCTCAGCGAGCTGAAGACTCGAATGAAAGATTTCTCGGACATTGAATGTCTGGCACTGGTGCTCTTTTATTTAGAGAATAGTATGGGATAGCATGGGGACAAGACCCATGTGTAGTGAAGAGTTGCTGCTGCTCCTTGGGGATGGGACCCATGAGCACTCAAAGCTCCTGCTGCTGCCCTGAGTTGAGGGGTAGGGCTAGTTTTATAAGTCATGGGTACATGATTTATTTTTACTGGAAAAAGAAATGATGTGGTAAAATGTCTTTAAATGATTTCAGTGCAGACGGGGTCTGGTTATTGTGCAGTCATTTAACTTTAGATACGGATCTGGCCCTGTACATCAGCATGTAGGTGAGGATGAGCTGAGCTTCTCACCCTGAGTCAGCCCTATTCTACCTGCTCATATAGTTTGGCATGTAGGCCAGATCACTTTGGGCTTCCCTAGCTGGGGCAGCCTTAATCCATATCATAAACACCTCCTGAACCCATTTGGACTGGAGAGGTTTGGGGATATGGACGATGGTCAGTCTTCTGTAAACACTTATGGCTGTACAAGGGTTCAGAGCTGTCCCAAAATGGGGTCATAGGTACAGGTAGGAAGTTCAGTGGACTGGAAGCCTTCACCTGTGGAGTTCAAGGCTGACAAGGTATACAGAGCCTCTGGAGACGGGAGAATCATTTGACGAGAGGTGGTCCAGGAGGTGAAACTTTTTTCACATGCGGAAGACAGACAATGAAACAGACAACAAACTATAATAAGAAATACAAGCAGTATGTTTAACCCAATGTATAACGTATGGAAGTAGTGCAGAAACCTGGTCCTGACTTGGAGTTCAACCAATCGTTTAGAGTTAGGGTTGATAAGACATGGATTTAATTTGGTGTTTGGGATAGGAAGCCAGAAATATTTTGACGGTAGTCAGGAATATAGACACAACATTCAGTTTTTATAATGGCATAGGTGCCCCCTTGTGTTGCTGTCAAGACATCCAGTGCCATTTGGATTTGGAGGACTGCCTTACACACTTGGGATACTTCTAAATTGAGCAGCGAAATGCTATGTTGTGCATCATTTAATGCCTTCATAATAAATTTGTTTAGGACTTCCATGTGCAAGACGACACTTTCGATTCCTAATTAGGGAAGGAAAATTGCGGAAAGATGGTCATACCAGTGGAAAACAGATCTGGTTCAGCGCTGCTGCAGGTTTGGGTAGGATAGCAGGAGGAGATGTAGTAAATGTAGTTCTACCCTGCATCCAGCTAAAGCCTAGTGTGCATCGTGCAATCCACTTAGGTGGCAGCAAAGGCCATAAATTGGAGCCGCATTGCCACTGAGCACCATTAGAGACTAACCAAAGCATGCTGGGGTGTCAATCCCAGTCAGTCCCAAACCAATCAGTACTTTTTTAAGACTATGATATGAGAACACATATAACAGCGAATTTTTCCCATAGGTCGGCTGTTATTAGGCCATGTATCACAAGTGTGATTGGTTTGTTCCAAACAGAGAGTGACCTTTTACTGAGTTGACCACTAGTAGGAGTGAACCAAATACATTCATCCCAAATTTCATATGGTCCATCCTGTGTGTATCCATAAGTTGGGGACTTTCCCTTTGGAACTTGTTGTTTCGGATCCACCTGTGACAAGACAAATCTAGTTAGTATTTGGGGAGTAGTTTTAAAGGAAAATGTTTGATTGTGGCCAGGGAACTCGCAGGTGTGAGACATAGATGAGCACAAGGAGACATTACGATTAGTAATAGATGAACCTTGTGGATGAAAAGAGCTAGAATCTAATATACATGAATGCCTACTATAGCTTCTACAGAAACATAATTTTTTCTCTCTTAAATCACCCTCATTTTTCAAAAGATAGCCAAATCAGGATTAACAAGTTTGCAAGTCCAGTGTAGTTTCAATACAACTTGCTCCAATTATTTACATAACAGCTACAAGAATAGCAATTTTTTGTACAGGCTTTTTAAAGTATGCTTTGCTGGAAATTTTTATGAGGAATCATAGATTGAACTGTGAAAGCCTCTACAGGCCAGAAAAGCCAAGTCAAGGATTTGCCATCAGATTTTGCCTGCAGTACTTACAGATTTGAGTGGAGTTCTCTTTCAGGTCCCCCAAAGTATTCGGAGGTTTCTTGCACTTTCCAGATAAGCAAGCTTCCTTACTTAACGGGTAAGATTGCCAGAATCTCTATAAACAAGGTACCGGGCCCGTGTTTCTGAGTGGCTGTATTCCAGAAAGTCCAATCTTTGTTCCTGAAATGCTGTCTTGTCATATCTGAGCCTCTATGTTTCAAATATGACATTCCAGTCAAAGCCTTGGTAATATAACCAATGTGTCCTGTTATAAGGAGAACAGATTCTTTTGGAACTTATGCAAATATTGCCACGAAATGACCATACTCAGTAACAGAGGGTTTGACAATTCCTTAGGGATATGGTAGGGAATAAAACATAAATGTTTCAGTTTTGCTCATAAAGTTTTAATTTCACCAAATTGCTGTAAGTCAAGGTTAGCATAAGAGAAAAGAGAAAAAGATTTCCTTCATTATGAGAAAACAAAACAACACATCAAAACTCAACAATATTTCAAACAGAAGTCCTAAAAAATTATAATCGTCCTCATCAGTTCACACAGTCCTGTATAATCAATTCTTGAGCTGAATCTTCTGTCAGCAGATCGAGGAGCTTAGTTTCTGTTCCAATTCTGTAGTTTCGTACTCAGCTCAGTTTTACAGTCTGAAAGTTTATCAGAATCCTGTAGTTTAGAACCTCTGTGTCAGAATCCTTTCCCGGAATATCTCAGAAGATGAAACATATTTGCAAAAGAAAAAAGCAGCAGAGTAAAACAACAATTATCTGCAAATGGACAAAGGACTTAAACGGGCAATTGACAAAGACACTTGGATACTTCTGTGACATATGACCCTTCCAGATAATAAGTGGACTTATGACTGATAACCAGGACAGATCAGAATCTTAGGAATTCTATATAATTTGAAGACATCTATATTAAAAACATTTACACATCTAATACCACCTAAGAATATCTATCACTTGTTTCACAATGTTTCTCATGTAATTTAATAGAAAAAATAAGCCTAATTAGTTTAATGTTTTCCTCGTTACAGCAACAGAGAGCAAATTTCTTTGAGAAGTCTCAGGGGCCCTCTGAAAATCCTCAGAGTAATTTCTCTTCTGTCCACCAGGTCAAAAGAAAGACTTCATTCAGGATTTGAATATTTTTGAGGGAGAAACTTGTCAAAACATAGCCAAAGTTTTTAAAATGCTTCTTCAAATAGGAAACAACACTCACTGTGAAACAATGCTCAGGTATCTATTCAAAGTGATGACAGAAAGAGTCAAAAATCTTAAGAGTGACCTCAGTCGTTATTTTCACAAAACACATTTCTCTCTTAGGTAGACTTACTCAAAGGAACAGCTTTTATAACCTCTTTATCAAGAGCAGATCCAAAGTTCAAGAAAAAGTATCCTTTTAGAGAAAACCAAATTTCAATTTCTGCACCTACTTATTTTGAACATTCAAACTCATTCACTTAATTGAACTTACTTTAGTCTACTTGAGTAGGCATAAAACTCTTTTCAGAATTTCTACTTCACAAACCTTCTACAACTTTCTTTTTCGTTTTCAGAATGTGTCAACTCTTTCTTTTTTCCTTTCTAGTACATTAGGACAAATTTATCTTTTTTCATCCATCAAACAAAAATATTTCCATTCTTTATACCTTTTTTACTGAAAGCATACATTTTAACTTCCCTGAATACAGAGCTCTTTTCCTTATTAATTTCCTGTAGCTTTAATTCCATAAGTTAATTAGAACTTTTAAGACTTAACAGATCTACTAAACACTAAAAAGTAAGCAATTATGAATTGTCTTTTATATCATCATTCTAAACACTTCATAACTTTAGAAACATGCAGCTTTACAATAAAACACAGGCATGCTTTTTGATACACCCACACTCTTTTAGCCTCTTCAAGGAGAAGCCCAAAGTAGATAACTTAGATATGTTTATTAATAATGATTCAGTGTTTCATCCTATCCAAAAATGATCCGCATATTCATTTTTTATCATTTAACTTACCTTTGCAAAAGTCAAGATTGTTACACAGAAAAATTTTGAAGCTGTTTTGTTTCAACAAGTATACTGACCATAAAAGTTATTGTACTCATTTTTATGAGTTTTATGTATTTAAACCATTTGTTTCCAACAACCATGTTCAGATTAGCTATGAAAACCTCATGAGGAATTAGACAAAACTGGTCATCATTTAAAGCTATTATTTTACTGACAAATTTAAGAAAGTGAACTTATATGACTAGATAACCCAGGCTGAATGCCTGCATCCTATGCAAATACCGACAACTCTGACAAGATAATTTTCAATCAAACCAACAAACTTTAACAAGCTTTCATTTACCAAAGGTTAATTCACATCACGTTAACTTTGAAAGGCACTGAGTTAATTTCTACTACATTTAGAATTTATGTAAGCACTATCTTTAAGCCAACTAAACAGAGATCTTAATTTTGGCCATACCATCCAGTGGTAAAAATATCACACGTATAATGTACACATAGACACACATAGACAGAGACTGTACAACCATTGTTTTAAAAACTACTGCTGTGAATCTGGTACAATAATATAAATCTCACCAGTTATGAATCCACACTTTGTTTTGAGCCTTTTTACTAATACTTATGGAGAAGCCCCTCGAGATGGTAGACTTTTTGCAAGGGTGCACTTATGACCATTTATCCTTTCCCCTCTTTTTTTTTTCAGTCTTAAGAATGAGTGATGGGCTACATAGTAGTTCCTTCAGAGGGGGAATGAGAATCCTTTTCATCATAAAGGAAGTAGGTGGAATCTGAACTGCCTCTAGAGCTGTCTTTCCAGTCTTGCAAGGATTTTGTAAGGACAGTTGCTCTTGATTTCTCAGAAACTAACTCTAACTTGAAGGACATTCTAGGTTGATCTACCTGTCCAACTGCACCATAAAGGCACAGAGATACCTCTCAAATTTTCTCCCAGCTGGAGTCTCTGGGTCATACCCATACAATTGAACGTGCTTCTAATTAATTAGAATGACCCTGAGTGGTGAGTCTCTTGGGATGCTTACGTCATTCCCCATGGCTTTAAAGCCAGTGTAGGACTGACAGTGTACTGGACAAAGGTGCAGTGCCTCCAGAGGCCTGGAACATGCTGGAGGCCGGGTCTCCCAGTAGCCGGGTTGAGAGTTAAGTCCCTTGCAAAATATTTTCAAGTTTTTCGATTTTACAGAAGGTCCCGGTTCTGCTCAAGTCCAGCCTGAAATTAAGCTCGACTTGGTGACAACAGAGGACATGATGAGCAAAACAAAGAAATTAAAAGAAAACACCAGACCTCACCCTCATGGCCATTCCCAGAGGGTTATCATGATAAAAGTCACACAACAGTTCCCATGCTGGGGCATACTACCCTAGCACGACAGTTCACAGAATAAATCACAGGTCTCCTAACATCATAGCCAACTCAGTAGGTGACTAAAATACTCAATGAATCAACCTCCAACAGAGGGCACCCTACTTGGGGTCGCTGGGGTGATCAGGCCCAGAAAGCCAAAGTTGGGGCTCCCAGTGTTGGAGGACTTGACTGTTGAAAGATTTCTTTGTTTCCCGGTTGCAAAGCTCAAAAGGAGACAAAATTGGCCATTGTAACTCTAAGAAAGATGACAGCGACAGGTCTATTACCTTAAATATCGCCCCTGAACCTAGGGAAGCATCCTACCTGTTGTTCCTACTGTGGGGTGCCTATAGCAAGGGGTGATGGGGGTGTCCCCCAGACTTGCATCCTTTGGATATCTTCCCTGGTATGCCTGGCAGTAACTGGTGCCTGGTGAACATCTTTCCTATTCTGCCTGGAAGTAATAGGTGCCTGGTGAGTGGTCCCCAAGAGAATAGGAGAAGTTTAAGAGAGAACATGATGGAGAGAAGTAGTGAAGAAGTTTCCGCCACGCTGGGGGACATTCTACCCAATTGTGTATTGGAGCCATTCTCCGAAGAAGGGTTTCCAATACTCAACAAAAGGTTACAGTTCGGTACTTTCCCTGAACTGCAGTCCCGATTGGGACATTCACACAGTTCAGATGGTCAAGTGTAATGGGAGGTATCTCAATCCAGCTTTAGGAATAGAAAACTTCCACGGGATTCTTGGAGATTGCCAACCATCCTAATGACTTAAATGGCTGACCTGTTCCCACGTAAAATTTATATATTAGAGATAGGGTCAGGAAGGAATGGATTAATTCATTCTACATCACTCTTAGGCTTAAGGTACTGATTCTCTTCAAGCTGAATGCCAGATTTGCACCATAGAGTAGCCATGGGCAGCAAACATGAATTCATACAGCTATTCAAGACAGTTCCTGATGGAGAAGTGAATTTAGATCCAACCTCGAAAAAGAGAGAGGCACAAGGAAGAAAAGGGCACTTACCAGAATTCGAGCTCACAAACCGATGAAGCATGTTCCCCATATGGGCCACAAGATATGATGCATGGTCGGCAAGCTCAAGAGTTGAAAGAAAGATTTCTTGGACCGTCAAGGTCTGGCAGTGGTGCTCTTTTATTTAGACAATGGTACAGGATAGCATGGGGACAGGACCTATGGGCAGTGAAGAGCTGCTGCTGCTGCATTGGGAAAGGACCCATGGGTAGTCACAGCTCCTGCTGCTTTCTGGAGTTGAGGTTAAGGACTAATTTTATAAGTCATGGGTACGTGACCTATTTTTCCTGGAAATAGAAAAGATGATGTAAAAAGTCATTAAATGATTTCAGTTCAGATGGGTTCTGGATATTGTGTGGTCATATAACACTAGATACAAAACTGGCCCCATAGATAGGCATGTAGGTGAGCATGACCTGGGCTTCTCTCACTGGGGTGCCTCTAATTCATACCAAAAGAAATTCAACGGGTCATATAGTTCTGCATGTTCACCAGCTAACCTTGGGCTTTCGAGTGGGGGCAGCCTTAATCCACATCAATCCTCATGGTCTTTCACAGCTGTCTCCCATAGATATGCTCATCAGTGTGTTCTCCTTCATTCCAAGTTAGGAATTTTGTATTTCTTTAATCACCATATGTTCTCTAGGACGATGTGTGAGTGCCTTCATGATTGTTGGGTTTGTCTTTGAATTTCCAGCGTTCACTTGAAGGAATCTTGGTTATCCTGGACTAGGTCCAACTGAGCACTGAGAACATGAGGTCATCTTGGTTGGTTTGACATTCTGAGATCAGAAACGCCAAATTCTAGTTTGTCCTGGCAACCACCTTATGGACATAATGATTCCGAGACAAATTAGACAAATCTGATGAATTCCTCTCTCCAGGTAAGATATTTTTATGTCTTTTTTTCTGAATTTGGGCAGGCTAGACCTTGACTTCGGATCCTTCATTGTGCCAGTAGATTACGTCTAGATACTGGTGTACTTTATTTCTGTAGGGTTTGCTTGTTGTTTGCTTTACATCCTCAGCTCTGGCATGTTGATTTTTCGTTAAATATAAGTGTAATGTTCTAATTTTCAGCCAGCTTCCTCACATACGGTGGCAAACCACATAATCAATACTCTTCTATGACAAGAGATAGGGGGAGAGAATTTCATTGAGGTCAAACAGAGCATTTTAGCTTTGATGGCAGCCTTCACTTTGGATTGGTGGTTCCCAGAGGGAAAGAAGAAATCCAAAAAGCTGTGCAGATTCACGGCATAAAGCTTTTGAGGCTGAAAGAGATTAGAGAAGTTAAACTTTCAAGGATTGTGAATCTCCTCCAAATGCATAATGATGCTACAGAAAGGTAGACCATTGGAAATATATTAAGAAGAATACTACAAAGACAATGTGTTCCATGCTAAATTCATGAACCAAGGGAAAATGTTACCTTCTGTGAGGTTACTACTCATTACCTTCACGAATAATCACAGCAGGCCAGCTTCTTCCCAAGTTCAGGCAAAAGATTGGTCCAAAATTAAAATTCAGGGCCAGCCATGTGTTCTGGTGTGTAAGAGCCCACGTTCCTAGTCTGTGGCCTGGGACTCATGGATTTGCATCACTAGTGCTGATCAGATTAGTAACATCAGGAGAGATAGATTTCATGGTATGGTGAGGGCAGAGATCATACATAAGTGGAAATTGTGAGCATACCTTATACATATGCGCAAGGAAAACAACATGAATATATTGCAATCTATGACGCATCTGGTAGACTTCTCAAATACAGAATGGAGGAAGTGATGTGACTTGCATAGGTGGAATTGTCAGACTGCACAAGATGACACGATCATTGAACATCAGAGGATTGGCCGGGCAACTTCAACTTGGGAGGGACTCGTGGACTTTTTCTGGGGAAAGTCTACATATTTGGCCATATCCACAAAATGTGACAGATAAAACCAAGGATAAACTTAAAGTAAAGAATTCAGTTTCTAGAGAGAATGTAGTAGATATTTAAAAGTCCAAAGATAAAGTTATAAACAGACAAGAAATCCAGGAAATGGAAAACCATCTTAGCTGGAAAGGGTGAGTAGTTAGACTGATATCAGATGGCTCTTACATACTGTGTGCATGGAAGATGCCAGGAGAACTGAGAAATTTGAGGGTGTTTATGATATCACAGTGAACATGTCACCCAAGATGGCCTCATCTTTCTAGTCTGAGGATTGTCCTAGGCTACGATACTAAAGTGAGAGATACCCAGAAAAGAATTTAAAAACAGAAACCAACACTGAAACTTGAAGAGTTAGAATTGCCACTGATTAAAGGGATAAGAAAGAAGTCATTGTGAAGAAGCAATAAATAACAGAGAGACAAGCACTGAGTGGAGAACATTGTTACCTACTAAAGTAGATGTGGAGGCCGTGCTGATTGAAGCTTGCAACTTGATTTGAAACAAGAGGCTGGACTTGGGTCTTATCAGACCTACGTTGTCCTTCTGCCTTAATCATAATCCCAAATCAAGAAGGATCTCCTGAGGACATTGTAGAGAAGGATCGATGCTTCCCTTCCTATGCCCCTAGCACTCATTGAAGAGAAGTCTCACTTTCCATAGCTCTGGCATTATGGAGGCCCACTGGGTACATGCTAATGTGTCACAATACATCTCTTTGAACCCTTAAAGGACTAGACCCCCATCATGCTCCAGATATGTCGCATTGTTTGGCAGGGCTCCAGAAGTGTTCTGAGAAGCACCCTTTTCCAGAGGGCTTCCTTGCTTTGTGAGGGATGCCCTACCAGGCTAGTGTGCTCAGTTTGGCTCCAATGAAATACTCCCCCTATCTCTTGGACTAGAATGATTACTGATGGCGTGTATTTACACCATGTGAAACGAGGTTGTCTGAAAATTAGAACATTACAATTATCATTATAGAAAAATAAACATGTCATAGCTGAGGTTGTCAATCAAACAAATAACACACCTTATAGAAATACAGTAAGCCAGTATGTAGACATAATCTAGTGGAACGTTCAAGGATCAGGGGTCAAGATCGAAACTTCCCAAATCCAGAAATGAGACAGAAAAATATCTTACCTGGAACGGAATTCATCACATCTGTCTAATTTGTCTCGGGTACATTATGTTCATGAAGAAGGTTAACATGACAACCTAGAATTTGGAGTTTAAGATCTCAGAACGTCAGACCAACCAAGATGAACACGTGTTCACAGTGCTCATTTTGACCAAGGCTAGCATGGTAAAGACTGTTACAAGTGACCAATGTAAATTCAAAGACAACACCCAACAATGAAAAGCACTCACATGTAGGTCTATAGAACATATGGTGGTTAAAGAAACAGAAAATTGATACCTTGGGATGAAGGAGAACTGGCTGACAAGCACACCAAAGGGGGAAATCTGAGAACGACCATGATGATTATACTATGGAAAAACAAAATGGGCTCAGAATAGGGAAGGCAAACCCAAATAACACCTGAATACTCCACACCAAAAGATGTCAGGCTTTAGACAGACTCTGATTGAACTTTTGAAAGTGACACAAACCAAAAAACTGCAGCGAGGTAAAACCTATGCTACCTGGAAAGGGTGGGTATGAGACTCCTCCAAACGTCCTATGAAACCCTGTGTCCATGAAGCTTGCCGGGAGATCAGAGACACAATTATGACAAATTTTCTGACATCGCAGTTGACCGAAAATACAAAGTGTCTACATCTACTCAGTGCCAGAGTTGGGCTGAAGTAGCCTATTTAAGTCACATTTCACTCAAATGTAGGTTGCCGAGGGAACATGAATGGGGCTGGTCAGTAAAGAATTGGGGAAGTCTCCGCATTCTGCGTCGGCAGCCAGGAGTTGGCAGGGTAGAATCCTGGGGGTAAACCTCCTCACCACTGGTATAGCCATTCTGGGGCAGGCGAGGGAGATAATGTAGAGGCCGATGAGAAACGACGTTAGACAGGGCCACTCTTCCTCAGCAAATACAGGAGCATTTCCAGCAGATGTGAGCACAGTGATAAATCTCTTTCAAAAGGAAACAAATTAAAAGTTGCAAAGAATAGGAAAATTGAACCTCAATAAAAAAGAAAAAGGATGCCAGTAAGAAGAATAAGATACCTAGGAATAACCTCACCCCAACAGGTGAAAGCTCTGTAAATAGAAAACTAGCAAACCTTTGCAGAAAGAAATGGGAGAAGACACAAGGAAGCGGAAGGATATTCCATGCTCTTGAAATGGAAGAATTAACACACTTGAAATGTCCACACCGCATAGAGAAATCTCTTGATTCCATGCAGTCCCAGTCAAAGTTGCAGCAATATTTCTCACAGAGATAGAAGCGAGCATCCTAAAGTTTACATCCAGCAACAAAAGACCCCGAATAGCCAAAAGAATCCTGAGGAAAAAGAACAAAACTCAATGTATCACACTTTCTGATTTCAACATATAGGATGAAGAAATTGAAATGGAAGCAGCGCAGGCTGGGATGCAAAACAGAGAAACAGAACCAAGGAACAGAATCAAGAGCCCAGAGGTAAAGGGACACATATATGGACACCCCATTTTCGACCACGGCACCAAGAGGAGACAGTGGAGAAAGGAAAGTCTCTACAATGAACGGTGTTGGGAAGAGTGCACAGTCTCATGTAAGACAAGGAGAGTAAACCACGGTGTTACACCAGGCACAAACACCAACTCGAAATGGATTAAAGTCTAGAATGTAACACTGGAAACCATGAGACTTCTGGAAGAAAACGTAGGTAGGGTGCTCTTTGTCATTTGTCTTAGCCTCATATGTGGAAGAAGCATGTCTGTCTGGGAAAGGGCAATAAAGGAAACAAGAAACAAATGGGACTACATCAGACACAAAAGCTTCTGCATAGCCAAGGAAATCATTGATGCAATGGAAAGACAGCACAACTGGGAGAGGATGTTTGCAAACCACACATTGGTGAAGGGGTGAATAGCCAAAAGATCCAATAAACTCATGCGGCTCCACAAGAAAAAAAAAAACAAGCTCCATTAAAATCTGGGCAAAAGCTGGAAACAGAGATTTCTCCCAGGAAGATAGAAAGATGGCCAACAGGCTGTATGAAAACATGTTCATCATCATTAAGTCTCTGGTCAGTGCAAATCTGAAAGGCAATGAGATAGCAGCTCACGGCAGTCAGAATGGCTATAAGGATGAAGACAGGAAATAAGTTTCAGGGAGGAAGTGGAGAGAAGAGAAGTCTCCTGCACTGCTGGAGGGAGTGTAAACAGGTGCAGCCACGACACAAAACGGTGAGGAGTTGCCTTAGACATTTCAGAATACATCTACCATATGATCCAGCAATTCATCTGTGGTGCGTTTATCCAAAGAACGTGGAAACACTCCTACACAGAGATCGGTGCACACCTCTATTTACCCTGGCCTTATTCCTGATATCCAAGACTTGGAAGCCTGCCTGGTGCCCATCAAGGGATGAATGGAGAAGGAAGATGTGCTATAGCCACACAAAGGCATAGGAGTCAGCTATAGAAACGGATTCAGGCCAGCCAATTCTGATCACCAGAATGGCTCCTGAGGGTATTGGGGGAACTGAAAGAAGCCCCAGGAGTATGCTCAAATACTACAGGATCTCATGCACATGGAGAAGAGCAAGAACGGACCAACAAACAAGTATCACATGACAATGGATTGGCATTTCCCAGAGGGAAAGTGGGGCAGTGGCCAGAGAAAGAAAGTGTTGATTAGGCACTGGTGTGTGGTTAGGGACAGTAATTAGGTTTACGTTGGTGAAGATGATGTAACCTACTCTGAAGTTTAAATCTATGTGGATGTAGATCTGAAAGCTATAGGTTATTATAATGTTGGGTTACGACAATCAATTCACATAAAACCAGAACTCCCAAAAGGGATGCAGATTTACAACCGGAAGCTTTGGAGACAGAAAGAGGTTATAGGAGATGAACTTCCAAGTATTGGTAATCACCTCAACATGCTCAATGATGCTACAGAAAGGTAGACCTTTGCAAAGAGATGAAGAGGAATACTACCAAGAGAACATGATCGGTGCTAAACTCATGAACCAACAGAAAACGTTACCGTTCATGATGTTACTACTGATTCCCTTCACGAATGATCGAAGCAGGCCAACATCTTCACAGGTCAGGTCAAAGGTTGGTCCAAAAGTGCAATTCAGGGCCAGCCCTGTGATGTAGCAGGTCGGTGACTACGTTCCAGTTGGGCGGCACGGGCTTCACCAGCTAGCATCAGGGGTGCAGATCAGATTACTAGCATTAGGAAATACAGATTTCAAGGTATGGTGGACACAGAGATCATAAAGAAGTAGACATTGTCACGAGACCTTAACAATATGCACCAGAAAAAGAGCCATGAGAATATGACAATCTATGAACGCACCAGGAACCCTTCCCCAAATGATGAAGGAAGGAAAACATGTGACCTGCCAAGTGGGATTTTTAGACTGCTAGGAGATCACACGATCATTGTGCATCAGGGGATTGCCTGGGCAACTTCCAATTGGGAGGGCCTCCAGGACTTTCTCTGAGGAAAGTCCACCCAATTGGACATATACACAATGGATAAGATGTAAAACAAGGGATAATCTTAAAGGAAAGGAACGTAGGATACCTTTCAAGTTCCACGAGAAAGTTAGAAACTTACAAGAAATCCAGAACAAGGAAAACTATCCTACCTGGAAAGGTGGAGTCGTCAGACTGATATGAGATGGCTCTGAAACACTGTGTGCCTGGAGGTTTTCAGGACAACTTAGAATTCTGAGGGTGTTTATGACGTCACGGTGAACGTGTCACCCAAGATGGCAGCAAGTTTAGAGTCCGAGGATTGCCCTGGCTAGGATACCCACGTGAGAGATATCCAGAAACAGCTTTTCCAAACAGAAACCGCACACAGAAACTTGAAGAGATCAAAGAGGCACTAATTCAAGGGATAAGAAAGGAATCATTGGGAAGAAGGGATACTAGAGGGGCAAGAACTGAGAGGAGAACATTGTTATCTACTCAAGTAGATGTGGAGGCCGTGCTGATTGAAGCTTGCAACTTGATTTGAAACAAGAGGCTGGACTTGGGGCTTACCAGAACTACGTTGTCCTTCTGCCTTACTCATAATCCCAAGTCAAGAATGATCTCTTGAGGACATTGAAGAAAAGAATTGAGGCCTCCTTTTCTAAGCCCCTAGCATTCTTTGAAGAGAGGTCTCCCTTTGCATAGCTCTGGCATAACGGGGTCCCACTGGGTACATGCTAATGTGTCCCAAGACATCTCTGTGAAGACTTAAATGAATGGATGATTGTCATGCTTGGGGTGGGTCCTTTGGTTTGGAGGGATCTAGAAGTGTGTTTAAAAGCACCCTTTTTGAGAGGGTTTCGTTCCTGTGTGAAGTCTGCCTTCCCAGGCTACAGTGCTCAGTTGGGCTCCAATGAAATTCTCTCCCCCACCTCTTGCCATGGAAACAGTATTGATTTCTTGTTCTGACAACATATGGAAGGAGGTTTGCTGAAAATTAGCACGTTGCCGTTATATTTAAATAAAAATACACCTGCCAAAGTTCAGAATGAAAATCAAACCAATAGCAAACCATGTAGAAATAAAGTAAGCCCAGTATCCAGACGTAATCTGTTGGAGCATTCAATGATCAGGGGTCAAGTTTGAAACTTTCCAAATCCAGAAAAGAGACAGACAAATCACTTACCTGGAGGGAGGAATTCATCAGATTTCTCTAATTTCTCTCAATAACATAATGTCTGTGAAGGTGGCTGCACAGACAACCTTGAATCTGGAGTTTCTAATCTGAGAATCTCAAACCTACAAAGACGACCATGTGTTCTCAGGGCTAAGTGTCACCTGGGCCGGGATAGCAAAGATTCCTACAAGTGACCGATGGAAATTCCAAGACCACACCCAACAATCACGAAATGACTCACACGTCGGGCTACAGAACCTATGGTAATTAAAGACATACAAAACTCCTAACTTGGAAAGAAGGAGAACGCACTGATAAGCAAATCGAACGGAGATATCTCAGCAAGAGCATAACAATTAAAGTATAGAAAAGAAAAAAGGATCACGGAATATGGAGGCCAACAGAAATCAAAGCTGACTAATCCACAGTGAAAGACGTCAGTCATTAGACACACTCTGTTTGAACGTTTGAAAGTCAGAGAAAGTCACAACGCCAAAAACAGCAGCAAAGGTCAAACCTGGCCTAAATGAGAAAGGTGACTTATGAGACTGCTCCCCGCGGGCTCTGAAACCCTGTGTCCACGAAGCTAGACTGCACAGCAGAGACACGATTCTGACAAATCACCCAACATCACAGTGGGCCAGAAAAGCAAGCTGGCCTCATCTACACAGGGCCAGATTTCGGCTCAAGTAGCATATTCAAGTCACAATCCACTCAACTGCAGGTTGCCAATGGAACATGAAAAGGGCCAGCCAGTGGGGCCGTGGTGAAGTCCGCACATTCTGGTTCAGCAGCCCATGTTCGGCGATGTGGAATCCTGGGGGTGAGCCGCCTCACCGCTCGTCCAGCCATTCTGGGGAAGGCGTCTGAGGTAGTGTAGAGGCAGATGGGAAGCGACGATAGACATTGACATTCTTCCTCAGGAAATGCAGCAGCATGGCCAGCAGATGTGAGCACACCCATAAATTCTGTCAAAACAAAACCAATTGAAAGTTGCAAAGAATAGAAAAACTGAACCTCAAAAAAGAAAGCATGCCAGTAGGAAGAAAACGATATCTAGGAATAAACGTGGCCAAACAGCAGAAAGCTATGGAAACAGAAAACTTGTAAAGGTTTGCGTGAAGATATTACAGAAGACACAAGGAAACGGAAGGCTATTCCGTGCTCTTCCAATGGAATAACGAACACACTTCAAACGTCCATACCACATAAAGCAGTGTCTGGATTGCATGCAGTCCCAGTCAAAGTTGCAACAATCATTCCCACAGAAATACAAGACAGAATCCTAAAGTTTCTATCCAGCAACAAGGGACCCAGAATAGCCAGAGGAATCCTCAGGAAAACGAACAAAGCAGCAAGTATCACACTTTCTGATTTCAACATATAGGATGAAGCCCTAGGTACGGAAACAGCACAGCCTGGCCCCCAATATAGGCACACAGACTCATGCAACAGAACGAGAGCCTGGAGGTCAACTCACACATCTACAGACAGCGCATTTTTGAACAGTGAGCCTAAAGGAGAAAGTGGAGAAAGGAGAGTCTCCACAAGAAACGGTGCTGAGAAGACTGCACACCAACAGGTAACACAATGAGAGTAGACCATGATGTTACACCAGACATACGCACGACCTCGTAATGGATTAAAGCCTTGAATGGAATACTTGAAACCGTGCAACTTCTAGGAGACAACCCAGGCAGCTTACGCTTTGCCATCTGTCTTGGCTGCCTATTTGGAAGAAGCATGTGTCAGTGGGCAAGGGCAAGAAAGGAAACAAGAAACAAACATGACTCCACCCAATGCAGAAGCTTCTGCCCAGCCAACGACTCCATCGACTCAATGCAAAGACAGCACAACAACTGTGACAGGCTGTTTGCAAACCACACATCGGAGAAGGGGTGAGTAGCCAAAAGATTCAATGAACTCATACATCTTCACAGGAATAAAAACAACGAGCCCAATAGAACCTGGGCAAAAGATGGAAACAGACATTTCTCCCAGGAAGATAGCTAACAGGCTGTATGAAAACATGTTCATCATCATTAAGTCTCTGGTCAATGCAAATCTGAACGGCAATGAGATAGCAACACACAGTGGTCAGAATGGCTATAAGGATGAAGACGGGAAACAATAAGTTTCACAGAGGAGGTGGAGAGAAAGGAAGCCTCCTGCACTGCTGGTAGGAATGTGAACCGGTGCAGCCACTATGCAAAGTGGTGTGGAATTGCCTCAGAAATTCAGAATCCACCTACCATATGATCCGTCTATTCCTCTGTGGCGTATATATCCAAACATCATGGAAACACTAATGCACAGAGATCGATGTACTGCTGTGTTGACCACAGCCTTACTCCCGATATCTGAGACTTGGAAGCCTCTCTGGTGACCATCAAGAGATGAATGGAGAAGGAAGATCAGCTATAGCCACACGGTATAACTCTCAGCTGTAGGAATGGATGCAGTCCAGCCATTTGTGACCACCAGAATGGCTTCTGACGGTCTTAGGGGAACTGAAGCAAGGCCCAGGGATAAAGTTGAATACCACAGGATCTCACGTACAAGGAGAAGAGGAAAAACGGAGCAACAAAAAGGTAGGACGTGACATGGGATTGGTAGTTCCCAAAGGGAAATGGATGCGGGGGTCTGAGGGAGAAAGAGTTGATTAGGCACAAGTGTGTGGTGAGGGCCTGTAATTAGGCTTACAGTGGTGAAGATGATGTAACCTACACAAAAGTCTAAATCTATGAGAATGTAGATGTGAAAAGCTATGGGATGTTAGAATGCTGGGTTACGGCAATCAATTCACATAAAATCAAAACTCTAAAGAGGGGTGCAGATTTACGGCCTAAACCTTTGGAGGCTGAAACAGATTAGAGAAGATGAACTTCCAAGGATTGGTAATCACCTCAAAATGCTTAATGATGCTACAGAATGGTAGACCTTTGCAAAGAGATGAAGCGGAATACTAGGAAGAGAACATGTTCCGTGCTAAACTCATGAACCAACGGAAACATGTGACTTGCCTGGTGGAATTGTCAGACTGCTAGGAGATGACACGATAAGTGTGCATCAGGGGATTGCCTGGGCAACTTCAACTTGGGAGGGAGTCCATGACTTTCTCTGGGGAAAGTCCACCCATTTCACCATATCCACAAAACATAAGAGATAAAATCTTTCATAATCGTAACGGAAAAAGACTGGTGTGTAGAGGGAATGTAGTAGACCTTTCAAAGTTCGAGGAGAAAGTTAGAAACCGACAAGAAATCCAGACAAAGGAAAACTATCCTACCTGGAAATGGGGAGTGGTCAGACTGGTACACGATGGCTCTGAAACACTGTGTGCATGGAGGTTGTCAGGACAACTTAGAATTCTGAGGGTGTTTATGAACATGTCACCCAAGATGGCCACATCTACACAGTCCGAAGATTGGCCATTGTGTGGCTATAGATCGTCTTCCTTCTCCATTCGTCACTTGATGGGCACCACGTAGGCTTCCAAGTCTTGGATATTTGGAATAAGGCTGTGGTGAACACAGTGGTGCATGGATCTCTGAGCATTAGTGTTTCCAAGTTCTTTGGATATATATGCCACAGAGGAATAGCTGGATCACATGGTAGATGGATTCTGAAAATTCTAAGGCAATTCCACAGCACTTTGGGTAGTGGCTGCACCTGATTACACTCCCCCAAGCAGTGCAGGAGGCTTTGCTTCTCTCCACCTCCTCTCCGAGACCTGTTCCCTGTCTTCATCCCTATAGCCACTCTGACCTCTGTGAGCTGTTATCTCATTGCCGTTCGTATTTGCATTGCCAAAGACTTAATGATGATGAACATGTTTTCATACAGCCTGTTGGCCATCTTTTATCTTCCTGGGAGAAATGTCTGTTTCCATCTTTTGCCCAGGTTTTATGGGGATCGTTGTTTTTTTATTGTGGAGACATATGTGTTCATTGGTATTTTGGCTATTCACCCCTTCTCCGATGTGTGGTTTGCAAAGATCCACTCGGAGTTGTTGTGCTGTCTTTGCATTGAGTCAATGGAGTCGTTGGCTGTTGAGAAGCTTCTGTGTTGGATGGAGTCCCGCTTGTTTCTTGTTTCCTTTGTTGCCCTTGCCCAGTCACATATGCTTCTTCCAAATAATCGGCTAAGCCAGATGGCAAAGAGCAAGCTGCCTGCGTTTTCTCCTAGAAGTTGCATGGTTTCAAGTCTTCCATTCAAGGCCTTAATCCATTTCCAGGTGGTGTGTGTGGCTGGTGTAACATCATGGTCTATTCTCATTGTGTTACATGTGGCTGTGCAGTCTTCCCAGCATCGTTTCTTTTCGAGACTCTCCTTTCTCTGGTGTCTCTTCTTGGCTCCTTGGTCTAAAATGGGCTGTCCATATATGTGGGAGTTGACCTCTGGGCTCTCGATTCTGTTCCTTGTGTCTGTGCGCCTCTTTTTGTGGCCAGCCTTTGCCGTTTCGGTACCTAGCAGTTCGTCCTATATGTGGAAATTCGAAAATGTGGTACTTGCTGAGTTGTTCGTTTTCCTCAGGATTCCTTTGGCCTTTCCTGCTCCTTTGTTGCTGGATAGAAACTTTAGGATTCTGTCTTCTATTTCTGTGGGAAAGATTGCTGAAACTGACGGGGCTTGCGTGGAATGCAGAGATTGCTTTATCCAATATGGACCTTTCAAGTGTGTTCATTCTTCCATTCGAAGAGCTTGGAATAGACTTCCGTTTCTTTGTGTCTTCTTTAATTTCTTTCCGCAAAGCTTTCCAGTTTGTTGGTCCTTGTTTGTCTCTTCTCCTTGTAAGTGAGCTCCTGCGGTATTTGAGTTTCTCCCTGTGAGCTGTTTCACTTCCAATGAAACCCTCAAGAGCCATCCTTCTGGTCACTAATGGCTGGATTCTCTCTTTTGTTATGGCTCAGAGATATGCCATTGTGTTCATAAAGCCCAGCTTCCTTCTCCAATCTTCTTTCTCTATTCGTCCTTCTGCCTTGATGGGCATCAGGGCGGTTTCCAAGTCTTTGATAATGGGAGTAAGGCCAGTGTGAACACAGGGGTGCACAGATATCAGTGCACGACTTCTTCCAAGGTCTTTGGATAAACAAGCCACTGAATAATAGCTGGATCATATAGTAGATGGATTCTGACATGTCTGAGGCAATTCCACACTGATTTGCGTCGTGGCTGCACCAGCTTACACTCACAGCAGCACTGTAGGAGTCTTCCCATCTCTGCAGCTCCTCTCTGACACTTGTTTCCTGACTTTGTACCTATAGTCATTCGAACCACATTGAGCTGCTATCTCACTGCCATTTGGATTTCAATTGCCCTGAGTCTTAATGATGATTAACATGTTTTCATACACCTGTCGGCCATCTCTATATCTTGTTGGGTGAAATCTCTGTTTCCACCTACTGCCCTGGTTTTAATGGGCTTATTTTTTTTTCTCTTGTGGACCCATATGAGTTCACTGCATCTTTTGGCTATTCACCCATTCACCGATGTGTGGTTTTCTAACATCCTCTCCCAGTGGTTGTACTGTGTTTGCATTGAGTCGATGGTTTCCTTGGCTGGGCAGAAGCTTTTGCATGTGATGTAGTCCCATTTGTTTCTTGTTTCCCTTGTTGCCCTTGCCCAAGCAGACATGCATCTTACTAATAGGAGGCTAAGACAGATGTCAAATAGCATGCTGCCTAGGTTTCCTTACAGAAGTCTCGTGGTTTGCAGTCTTACATTCAAAACTTTAATGCATTTTGTGTTGGTGTTTGTGCCTGGTGTAACACCGTGGTCTACTCTCCTTGTCTTACATGAGGCTCTGCAGTCTTCCCAGCACCGTTTATTGCAGAGAATTTCCTTTCTCCACTGTCTCCTCTTGGTTCCGTGGTCGAAAATGGGCTGTGCATGTATGTGTGCGTATACCTCTGGGCTCTCGATTGTTTTCCATGGTTCTGTGTGTCTGTTTTCATCCCAGCCTGCGCCATTTCCAATCCTATTTCTTCATCCTATATGTTGAAATCAGAAAGTGTGATACATTGAGCTTTGTTCGTTTTCCTCAGGATTCCTTTGGCCATCCGTGGTCTTTTGTTGCTGGATGTAAACTTTAGGATGCTCGCTTCTATCTCTGTGAGAAACATAGCTGCAACTTTGCCTGGGACTTCATGTAATCTAGAGATTGCTTTATCCGGAGTGGAGGTTTCCAGTGTGTTAATTCTTCCATTTCAAGAGCGTGGAATAACCTTCCACTTCCTTGTGTCTTCTCCCATTTCTTTCCACAGGGTTTGCTAGTTTTCGATTTACCGAGCTTTCACCTGTTGGGGCGAGGTTGTTCCTAGGTATCTAAATCTTCTCACTGGCATTTTTTTTAAGGTTCAATTTTCCTATTCTTTGCAACTTTTAAGTTGCTTCCTTTTCACAGAAGTTTATCGCTGTTCTCACATCTGATGACAGTGCTCCTATATTTGCTAAGGAAGAGTGGACCTGTCTATCGTCACTTCTCATCTGCCTCTACACTCCTTCCCACGCCTGCCACAGAATGGTTTGGCCAGCGGTGAAGAGGTTTACCCCCAGTATTCCACCCTGTCAACTCCAGGCTTCCGACCCAGAATGCACGGACTTCCCCAATTCTCCACTGGCCGGCCCCTTTCATATTCCCTTGGCAGCCTGCAGTTCAGTACAATGTGACTTAAATATGCTACTTCAGCCCAAGTCTGGCACTGAGTAGACGTAGCCAGTTTGCATTTTGACTGCGAAGTCAAACAATTTGTCAAAATTGTGTCTCTGCTGTCCCAGCAAGCTTCATGGACACAGTGTTTCTGAGCACGTTTGGAGCAGTCTCATTCTCACCCTTTCCAGGTAGCCCAGGTTTTACCTCACTGCGGTTTTTTGGTTTGTGACACTCTCTGACTTTCAAAAGTTCAAGCATAGTCTGTCTAATGTCTGACATCTTTCGTTGTGGATTATTCAAGTGTGATTTGTGTTTGCTTTCCCTTTTCTGAGCCCATTTTGCTTTCCATAGTATAATCATCATGGTCTTTCTCAGATTTCTCCCTATGGTATGCTTGTCAGTCAGATCTCCTTCATCCCAAGGTATCAATTTTCTATTTCTATAATCACCCTATGTTCTATAGGCCTACGTGTGAGTGCTTTTCATTGTTGGGTGTTGTCTTTGAATTTACATTGGTCACTTGTTGCAATCTTTGTCATGCTAGCCTAAGTCAAAGTGAGCTTGAGAACACGTGGTCATCTTGCTTGGTCTTACCTCCTGAGATCTTAAACTCCAAACTATAGGTAGTCATGGCAACCTCCTTCATGAACATAATGTATCTGAGACATATTAGACGAATCTGATGAATCTGCATCAGGGAAGGTACTTTTCTGTTTCATTCCTGGATTTGGGAAGTTTCGAACTTGACCACTGATCGTTGAACGTTCCCTTAGACTATGTGTAGTATTGGTTTACTTTATTTCTATAGGGTGTGTTGTTTGTTTGATGTACATCCTCAGATCTGGCATGTTTATTTTTCTATAAAGATAATGGTAATGTTCTAATTTTGAGCCAACCTCCTTACATATGGTGTCAATACACGTTATCCATAATCATTCTACTCCAAGAGATAGGGGGAGAGTATTTTATTGGAGCCAAAGTGAACACACTAGCCTGGCAGTGCAGCCCTCACAAAGCAACGAAGCCATCTGGAAAAGGGTGTTTCTCAGCGCACTTCTGGCGCCCTGCCAAAAAATGAGGCATACTAGAAGCACGACGGGGTTCCATTCCTTCATGGGTTCCAAGAGATGTATTGTGACACATTAGCATGTACCCAGTTGGCCTCCGTAATGCCAGGAGCTATGGAAAGTGATACTTCTCCTCAATTAATGCTAGAGGCAAAGGAAAGGAGGCATCAATCCTTCTCTACAATGTCCTCAGGACACCATTCTTGATTTTGGATTATGATTAAGGCAGGAGAATTTGTACGTCTGATAAGCCCCAAGTCCAGCCTCTGGTTTCAAATCAAGTTTCAAGCTTGAATCAGCATGGCCTCGCCATATACTTGAGTAGATGACAATGGTCTCCACTCAGTGCTTGTCCCTGTATTATTGCTTCATCACGATGACTTCTTTCTTACCCATTTAATCAACGTCTATTCTATGTCTTCAAGTTTCAGTGCTTGGTTTCTGTTTTTAAATTCTTTTCTGGGTATCTCTCACTTGAGTATCGTATCCCAGGATAATCCTCAGACTATAAAGATGAAGGCATCTTGGGTGACAGGTTCACTGTGGTGTCATAAACACCCTCAAACTTCTAAGTTGTCCCGGCGTCTTCCTTGCACACAGTGTTTCAGAGCCATCTCATACCACTCTGACACTCACCCTTTCCATTTCCTGGATTTCTTGTCGGTTTCTAACTTTATCCTTGAACTTTTAAATGTGTAGTACATTCTCTCTAGACACTGGTTTCTTTATTTTAAGTTTATCCTGGGTTTTATCTGTTACATTTTGTGGATATGGCCGAGTGTTTAGACTTTCCCCAGTGAAAGTCTTGGAGTCCCTCCCAAGTGGAAGCTGCCCAGGCAATCCTCTGACGTGCAATGATCGTGTCATCTTGTGCAGGCTGACAATTCCACCTATGCAGGTCACATCACTTTCTTCCCTCTGTATTTACGGAAGTGTACCAGATGTGTCATAGATTGCAATATTTTCATGTTTTTTTCCTGGTGCATATCTATAAGGTATGCTCACAATTTCCACTTATTTATGATCTCTGTCTGCACCATACCATGAAACCTATCTTTCCTAATGTTACTAATGTGATCAGTACGTGTCATACGAATCCATGAATCCCAGGCCGCCCACTAGTAACATGGACTCTTACACACCAGAACACATGGCTGGCCCTGAATTTTACTTTGGGACCAATTTTTTGCCTGAACTTGGGAAGAAGCTGGCCTGCTGTGATTATTCATGAAGGTAATTAGTAGTAACCTCATAGACGGTAACATTTTCCCTTGGTTCATGAGTTTAGCAAGGAACACGTTCTCTTCGTAGTAGTCCTCTTAATCTATTTGAAATGGTCTACCTTTCTGTATCATCATTAAGCATTTGGAGGATATTCACAATCCTTGGAAGTTTATTTTCTCTAATGTCTTTCAGCCTCAAAAGCTTTTTGCCACAAATCTGCATGCCTTTTTGGATTTTTTCTTTCCCTCTGGGAACCTCACATCCAAAGTGAAGGCTGCCATCCAAAGCTAGAATGCTCAGTGGCCCCAGTGCAATTCTCTCTCTCGATGTATTGCCATAGAAGAGTATTGATTATGTGTTTTGACACCATAATGAGGAAGCTGGCTGAAAATTACATTACACTTATATTTAATGACAAATAAACATGCCAGAGCAGAGGATGTAAATCAAACAACTAACAAATCCTACAGAAATAAAGTAAACCAGTATCTAGACATAATCTACCTGAACGATCAGGGATCCGGACTCAAGTTCGAGCCTTCCAAAATTCAGAAAAGAGACATAAAAATATCTTACCTGGAGAGAGGAATTCATCAGATTTGTCTAATTTGTCTCGGAAAGATTATGTCCATAAGGTGGTTGCCAGGACAACCAAGAATTTAGAGTTTCTGATCTCAGAATGTCAAACCAACAAACATGACCTCGTGTTCTCAGTGCTCGGTTGGACCTAGGCTAGCTTAGTAAAGATTCCTTCAAGTGAACGACTGAAATTCAAAGACAATACCCAACAATCAGGGAATCACACATACTTCAGGCTGGAGAACATATGGTGATGAAAGAAATACAAAATTAATAACTTGAATGAAGGATAACGGACTGATAAGCATATCTATGGGAGATAGCTGAGAAAGCCCATGACTATTGATCTGGATTAAGGCTGCCCCAGCTCGAAAAGCCCAAGGTTACCTGCCCTACTTGCCAAACTACATGATGCAGTGAATCATTTTTTGGTATGAATTAGAGGTGCCCCAGTGAGAGAAGCCCAGGTCATGCTCACCTACATGCCTATCTATATGGCCAGATTCGTATCTAATGTTATCCGACCACACAATAACCAGACCCCAACTGAACTGGAATCATTTCATGACATTTTACATCATCTTTTCTTTTTCCAGCAAAAGTAAGTCACGTAACTATGCTTATAAAATTAGCACTTACCCTGTACTCAGGGCAGCAGCAGGAGCTGTGACTGCCCATGGGTCCTGTCCCCATGCAGCAACTCTTTAGTGCCCATGGGTCCTGTCCAGATGCCTGAAGCTCTTCCCTGCCCATAGGTTCTGTCCCCATGCTATCCTGTACCGTTCTCTAAATAAAAGAGCATCACTGCCAGACCTTGAGAGTCCAACAAATCTTTCTTTTGACTCTTCAGTTCACCAACCCCGCATCATATCTTGTGGCCCGTACGGGGATTTTGCTTCATCGGTTTGTGAGCTTGACTTCTGGTAAATGCCCTTTCCTTCCTTGTGCCTCTCTCCTTTTCGAGGATGGATCTAAATTCACTTCTCCATCAGGAACTTTCTTGGATAGCTGTATGAATCCACGTTTGCTGCCCATGGCTACTCTGTGGGGCAAATCATGGCGTTCGGCTTGAAGAGAATCAGTACCTTAAGCCTAAGGGTGATGTAGAATGAATTAATCCGTTCCTTCCTGACTCTATCTCTGATATATAAATTTTACGTGGGCACGGGTTGGCCACTTAAGTCATTAGGATGGTCGGGAATCTGCAAGACTCCCGTGGAAGTTTTCTTTTCCTCAGGCTGTATTGGGCTACCTCCCATGGCACCTGACCATGCTCTGAACTGTGTGAATGTCCCAATTGGGAGTCCAGTTCAAGGCAAGTAAGAAAGTCTAAGCTTTGGTTGAGTATGGAAAACCCTTCTCGGAGAATGGCTCCAACACGCAATTGGGTAGAATGTCCCCCAAAGCGGCGGAAAATTCCTCACTATTTTTCTCTATCCTGTTCTCTCTTAAACTTCTCCTTTTCTCTCAGGGACCATTCACCAGGCACCTATTACTGCCAGGCAGAATAGGAAAGATGTTCACCAGGCACCTGTTACTGCCAGGCATCCGAGGGAAGGTATACAAGGGATGCAATGCTGGTGGAGTTCCCCATCACCCATTCCTATAGGAACCCCACATTAGGAACCACAGGTGGGATGCTGCCCTAGGTTCACAGGGTATTTTCTAGGAAATGGACGTGTCTCTTTCATCTTTGTTAGAGTTACACGGGCCATTTTCATCTCCTTTTGAGCTTTGCAACCGGAAAACAGAAGAATCTTTGAAGAGTGAAGGCCTCCATGCCTGGGAACCCCAACTTTGGCTTTCTACCCTGATCACCACGGCAACACCAAGTAGGGTGCCCTTTTTTGGCAGATGACTGATTGAGGATTTTAGTCACCTACTGAGTTGGCTATGAGGGTAGCAGACCTGTGATTTATTCTGTGAACTGTCGTGCTAGGGTAGTGTGCCCCAGCATGGGAACTGTTGTGTGACTCTTATCTTGATAACCCTCTGGGAATGGCCATGAGGGTGAGGTCTGGTGTCTTATTTTCCTTTCTTTGTTTTGCTCATCATGTAGTCTGTTGTCACCAAGTCGAGCTTAAGTTCAGGCTGAACCTGACCAGAACCTGGACCTTCTGTAAAATCAAAAACCTTTAAAACATTTTGCAAGGGACTTAACTCTCAACCCGGCTGCTGGGAGCCCTGACCTCCAGCCAGTTCCCGGCTTCTGTGGGCACTGCACCCTTTTCCAGTCCACTGTCAGTCAGACACTGGCTTTACTGCCATGGGGAATGCCGTATGCATCCCCAGAGACTCACCACTCAGAATCCTTCTAACTAATTAGAAACACTTTCAATTGTATGGGTGATGCCCCAGAAACTCCAACTAGGAGAAAATTTGCGAGGTTTCTCTGTGCCATTATGGTGCAGTTGGACAGGTGGATCAACCTAAAAGGACCTTCAAGTTACAGTCCAGTTTCTGGGAAATCAAGAGTAACTGTCCTTACAAAATCCTTGCAAGACTGGAAAGACAGCTCTAGAGGCAGTTCAGATAACACCTAGTTCCTTTATCATGAAAAAGATTATTATCCTCCCTCTCCAGGAACTACTGTCCAGTCCATCACTCATTCTTAAGACTGAAAAACAGAAAAGGAGGGTAAAGGATAAATGAACATAAGTGTGCCTTTGCCAAAACTCTACCATCTCGAGGGTCTTCTCCATAAGTATTAGTAAAAAGGCTCAAAACAAAGTTTGGATTCATAACTTGTGAGCTCAATATTATTGTTCCTGACTCACAGCAGTAGTTTTTAAAACGATGGTTGTACAGTCTCTCTGTATGTGTGGCTATGTGTATGTTATAGGTGTGATACTTTTATCCTGGATGCTATGGCCAAGATTAAGATCTCTGTTTAGTTGGCTTAAAGTAAGTGCTTACTTAAATTCTAAATGTAGTAGAAATTAACTCAGTGCCTTTCAAAGTAAACGTGATGTGAATTAACCTATGGTAAATGAAAACTTGTTTAAGTTTGTTGGTTTGATTGAAAATAGTCTTCTTGTCAGAGTTGTCGGTATTTGCATAGTATGCAGGCATTCATCCTGGGTTTACTAGTCACATAAGTTCACGTTGTCTGTTAAATTTGTCAGCAAAATAATAGCTGTAAACGATGACCAGTTTTTTCAAATGCCTCATGAGGTTTCCGTAGGTAATCTGAACATAATTGTCGGAAAAAAATGGTTTAAATACATAAAACTCACAATAACTTTTACAGTCTGTATACTTGGGGAAAAAAAACAGCTTCGAAATTCTTTTTGGTAACAATTTTGAGTTTTGCCAAGTTAAGTTAAATGATAAAAATCTGAATATCTGGGTCATTTTTGGATAGGATGAAACACTGAAACATTATTAATAAACATAGCTAAGTTATCTGATTTTGGCATCTTAGTGAAGAGGCTAAAAGCGTTTGGGTGTATTAAGAAGCATTCCTTGTGTTTTGTTGTAAAGTACCACGTTTCTAAATTTATGAAGTGTTTAGAATGCTGATATAAAAGACAATTCATAATTGTTTACATTTTTAGTGTTTACTAGGTCTGTTAAGGTTTAAATGTTCTAATTAACCTATGGAATTAAAGCTACTGGAAATTAATAAGCAAAAGAGCTCTGTATTCAAGGAAGTTAAAATGGATGTTTTCAGTAAAAAAGGTATAAAGAATGGAAATATTTTTGTTTGATCGGTTAAGAAACATAAATTTGTCCTGATGTACTAGAAAGGAAAAAGAAAGACTTTGGGACAAAGTTGTAGAATGCTTGTGAAGGAGAAATTCTGAAAGGGGTTTTATGCCTGGTCAAGTAGACTAAAGTAAGTTCAATTAAGTGCATGAGTTTGAATGTTAAAAATAAGTAGGTGCAGAAATTCAAATTTGGTTTTCTCTGAAAGGATACTTTTTCTTGAACTTTTGATCTGTTCTTCATAAAGAGGTTATAAAAGCTATTCCTTTGAGTAATTCTACCTAAGAGACAAATCTGTTTTGTGAAAATAATGACTGAGGTCACTTTTAAGATTTTTCACTCTTTCTGTTATCACTTTGAATAGATAGCTGAGCATTGTTTCACCGTGAGTGTTGTTTGCTATTTGAACATTTTAAAAACTTTTGATATGTTTTGACAAGTTTCTCCCTCAAAAATATTCAAATCCTGAATGAAGGCTTTCCTTTGAACTGGTAGACAGAAGAAAAATTACTCTGAGGATTTTCAGAGGCCCCCTGAGTCTTCTCAAAGAAATTTTCTCTCTCTTCCTATGAGGAGGAAAATACCAAACTAATTAGGCTTATTTGGTCTATTAAATTACATGGAAAACATTGGGAAATAAGTGAAGATAGACTTTCTTAGGTAGTATTAGATGGGTAAATGTTATTAATATAGATGTCTTAAAATTATATGGCATTCTTAAGATTCTGATCTGTCCTGGTTATCAGTCATAAGTCCAATTATAATCTGGAAGTGTTATATGTCACAGAAGTAGCCAAGTTTATTTGGCAATTGCCGTTTGGAGTCCTTTGTCCATTTGCAGATAGCTGTTGTTTTACTCTGATGCTTTTTTCTTTTGCAAATATCTTTCATCTTCCGAGAAATTCCTGGAAAGGATTCTGACACAGAGGTTCTAAACTACACCTTTCTGACAAACTTTCAGATTGTAAAACTGAACTGAATAAGAAATGACAGAATTCTAACAGAAACTAAGTTCATCGATCTGCTGACAGAAGATTCAGCTCAAGAGTTGATTATACTGGACTGTGTGAACTGATGAGGATGATTATAATTTTTTAGGACATCTGTTTGAAATATTGTTGAGTTTTGATGTGTTGTTTTGTTTTCTCACAATGAAGGAAATATTTTTTCTTTTCTCTTATGCTAACTTTGACTTACAGCCGTTTGGTGAAATTATGCCTTTATAAGAAAAACTGAAACATTTATCTTTTTCACCCTACCTTATCCCTCTGGAATTGGGAAACCCTTTGTGACCGAGTATGGTTATGTAGTGGCAATATTTGCATAAGTTCCATAAGAATCTGTTCTCCTTATAACAGGACACATTGGTTATACTACCAAGGCTTTGACTGGAATGTATATTTGAAACACGCAGGCTCAGATATGACAAGACAGCATTTCAGGAACAAAGATTCGATTTTCTGGAATACAGCCACTTGGAAACATGGGCCTGGTACCTTGTTTACAGAGATTCTGGCAATCTTACCCATTAAGTAAGGAAGCTTGCTTATCTGACAGGTGTAAGGAACTCCGAATATTTTGGGGGACCTCAAAGAGAACACCACTCAAATCTGTAAGTACTGCAGGCCAAATCTGATGGCAAGTCCTGGGCTTGGCTTTTCTGGCCTTGCAAGGCCTTCACAGTTGAATCTGAGATTCCTCATAAAAAAGTCCAGCAAAGCAGATTTTAAAAAGCCTGTATAAGCAATTACTATTCTTGCTCCTCTTATGTAAATAATTGGAGCAAGTTGTATTGAAGTTACACTTTATTTGCAAACCCGTTCATCCTAATTTGGCTATCTTTTGTAAAAATGAGGGTGATTTAAGAGAGAAAAAATACGTTTATGTAGAAGCTATAGTAGGTATTCCTGGATATTAGATTCTAGCTGTTTTCTTTTGCAAGATTCATCTATTGCTAATCGTAATGTCTCCTTGTGGCCATCTATCTCTGACACCTGGGAGTTCCCTGGCCACCATCAAACATTTTCCTTCAATACTACTGCCCGAATACTAAGTACATTTGCTTTGTCACATGTGGATCCTAAACAACATGTTCCAAATTTAAAGTCCCCAGCTTATCAAGACTCAGGATGGACCATATCAAATTTGGAATGAATATATTTGGTTCACTCCTACTAGTGGTCAACCCAGTAAAAGATCACTCTCTCTTGGGAACAAACCAATCACACCTGTGATACATGACCTAATAGCACTCGACTTATGGGAAAAATTCCCTGTTATTTGTGTTCTCGTATCATAGCCTTAAAAAACATACTGATTGGTCTGGGAGTGACTGGGATAGACGGCCCAGCACGTTTTGGTTAGCCCCTAATGGTGCTCAGTGTCGATGTGGGTCCAATTTATGGCCTTGGCTGCCACCTGGATGGGTTGGATGATGCACCCTAGGCTTTGTCTGCATGCAAGGTAGAACTACATTTAATATATCTCCTCCTGCTAACCTACCCAACTGCAACAGCGCTGGACCAGCTGTGTCTTCCACTGGTATTTCCATCTCTATTCAATTATCCTTCACCAATTAGGAATTGAAAATGCTGTCTTGCACATGGAAGTCCTAATCAAATTCAGTATGAAGGCATTAAATGATGCACAGCATAGCATTTCGCTGCTCAATTTAGAAGTATCCCAAATGTGTAAGGCAGTCCTCCAAATAAAAATGGCTCTGGATGTCTTGACAGCCCCTCAAGGGGGCACCTGTGCCGTTATAAAAACTGAATGTTTTGCCTATATTCTTGACTACTGTCAAAATATTTCTGGCTTCCTATCCCAGCCACCAAATTAAATCCATGTCTGACCAAGCCTAACTCTAAACGATTGGTTGAGCTCCCAGTCAGTACCAGGTTCTGCACTACTTCAAAACCTTATTCATTGGGTTAAACATACTGCTTGTATTTCTACTTGTAGTTTGTTGTCTGTTTCGTTGTTTGTCTTCTGCATGCCAAAATATTTCACCTCTTGGAGCACATCTCGTCAAATGATTCTCTCCTCTCCAGGGGCTCTGTATAACTTAGCCTTGGACTCCACAGGTGAAGACTTCTGGTCCACTGAACTTCTACCTGTGCCTATGGCCCCATTTAGGGACACCTCTACAACATTGTACAGCCAGAAGTATTTACAGAAGAGTGAACATCGTCCATATCCCCAAATATTTCTGGTCCAAATGGGTTCGAGGGGGGTTATGTGGTGGATTGAGGCTGCTCCAGCTAGAAAAGCCCAAGGTGACCTGGCCTACATGCCAATCTATATGACCCGGTGGATTTTTTGTTGATATGAATTAGGGCTGTCCCATGGAGAGCATCTCAGGGCATACTAACCTACATGGTAATATATATGGGCAGATCCGTATCTAAAGTTATATGACCGCACAATAACCAGACCCCATCTGCACTGAAGTCATTTAAAGACATTGAACATCATCATTTCTTTTTCCAGTAAAAACAAGTCATGTACCCAGTCCTTATAAAATTATCACTAACCCTCAACTGAGGGATGCAGCAGGAGCTCTGACTGCTCATGGGTCCCGTCCCCAGGGAGCAGCAGCAGCTCTTCACTGCCCATGGGTCCTGTCCCCATGCCATCCCGTACTATTCTCTAAATAAAAGAGCACCAATGCCAGACCTTGAGAGTCCAAGTAATCTTATATTTGAGTCTTCAGCTCGCCGAGCCCATATCAACAATTATACCATGGAAAAGAGAAAACGGTCACAGAAAATGGAAGGCACACAGAAATCACATCTGAATAATCCACAATGAAACAATTAAGTTTTAGTCATACTCTGAACGTTCGAAAGTCAGAGAAAGTCACATCCACAAAAACTGGAGCAAATGTCATACTTAGGCTAATTGGTAAAGGTGAGTTATCACACTGCTAACATCGGGCTCTGAAAACCTGTGTCAATGTGCCAGGACAGCAGAGACAGAATTCTGACAAATCTTCTGACATCACAGTGGAGAAGAAAAATAAACTGGCCTCATCTACACAGTGCCACATTTGGCCCAAGTAGCCTATTCAAGTCACATTCCACTCAACTTCAGGTTGCCAATGGAACATGAAAGGTGCCGGCCAGTGTCGTGGTGAACACTGCACGTTGTGGTCAGCAGCCCCGGGCAGGCCATGCGGAATCCTGGGGGTGAACCTCATCACAGCTGGTCCAGCCATTCTGGGGCAGGCGTCTGAGGTAGTGTAGAGGCAGATGGGAAGCAACGTCAGACAGCGTCAATCTTCCTCAGAAAGTATAGCAGCATCACCAGCAGATGTGAGCACAGCCATGAACATCTGCCAAAACAAAACCAATGAAAAGTTGCATAGGATAGAAAAACGGAAGCTCAGAAAGAAAAAACATGCATGTAAGAACAATAGGATTTCTAGGAATTAGCTTAGACAAACAGGTGCAAGCAATGCAAACCAAAAACTAGCAAAGCTTTGGTGAAAGCAATTCCAGAAGACACAAGCAAATGGAAGGGTATTCCATGCTCTAGGAATGTAAGAACTAAAACAACTGAAATGGCCGTAAAGGATAAATCAATCTCTAGATTCCATGCAATCCCAGTCAAAGTTGCAGCAGTCTTTCCCACAGAAATAGAAGAGAGAATCCTAAAGTCTCTATACAGCCACAAGAACCCTGAATACCCAAAGGATTCCTGAGGAAAAAAGCAGGACGAACAAAGCAGGATGTAAAACACTTTCTGATTCCAACATGTAGGACGAAGAGCTAGGTACCGAAACATAGCCTGCTCCCAAAAACAGACACACAGACCAATGGAACAGAATCCAGAGCCCAGAGGTCAACTCACCCATATATGAACAACTCATTTGCAACGAGGAAGGCAAGAGGAGACAGTGGAGAAAGGTGAGTCTCTAAAAGAAATGGTGCTGGGAAGCCTGCACAGCCACATGTAACACAATGAGAGTAGACCATGATGTTACACCAGGCACACACCCCACCTCGAAATGGATTAAACCCTTCAACTTAAGACTTGAAACCGTGAAACTTCTAGAATAAAACCCAGGGAGCTTGCTCTTTGCCATCTGGCGTAGCCGCCTATTTGGAAGAAGCATGTGTGACTAGTCAAGGTCAACAATGGAAACAAGAAACAAACGGGACTCGATCCAATGCAGTAGGTTCTGTCCAGCCAAGGCAACCATCGACTCAATGCAAGGACAGCACAACAGCAGGAAGAGACTATTTCAAACCACACATCGGAGAAGGGCTGAATAGCAAAAAATCCAATGACCTCACACGTCTCGACAAGAGAAAAAACAACAAGCCCATTAAAACCTGGGCAAAAGATGGAAACAGATATTTACCCCAAGAAGACAGAAAGGTTGCCAACAGCTTTATGAACTCATGTTCATCATGATTGAGTCTAAGGCCAATGCAAATCCAAACGGCAATGAGATAGCAGCTCACTGTGGTCAGAATGGCTATAAAGAACAAGACAGGAAACAACAAGTGTCGGAGGGGAGGTGGAGAGAAGGGAAGAGTTCTGCACCGCTGGTGGGAGTGCAAACCGGTGAAGGCACTAGGCATAGCCTTGTGGAATTGCCTCAGAAACTTCAAAATACATCCACCATGTGGTCCAGCTATTCCTCTGCGGTGTGTTTATCCAAAGAAATTGGGAACACTACTGCACAGAGATCCGTGAGCGCTGTGTTCACCACAGCCTTCCTCCCAATATGCAAGACATGGAAGTTCCTCTGGTGCCCATCAAGGGACCCATGGAGAAGGAAGGTGGGCTATATCCACACAATGGCATAGCACTCAGCTGTAAGACAGGGTGCAGTCCAGCCATTTGTGACACCAGAATGGCTCCTGTGGGTATGAGGGGAACTGAAACAACCCCCAGGGAGAATGTCAAATACCATAGGATCTCACTTACAAGCAGAAGATTAAAATAGGGACCAAAAAGCATGTAGAACTTGACATGGGATTGGTGGTTCCCAGAGGTAACGGGTGGCAGGGGACGGTGTGAGAAAGAGTTGTTTAGGCACAATGGTGTAGTGTGGGCCTGTAATTAGGCTTAGAGTGGGGAAGATGATGTACCATACACAGAAGTCTAAATCTATGCGGATGTAAATCTGAAAGCTATAGGATGTTATAATGAAGGGTTAGGGAAATCAATTCACCTAAAATCAAAACTCCATAAAGGCAAGCAGGTTTATGGCATAAAGATTGCAGGCTGAAAGAATTTAGAGAAGATGAACTTCCAAGGATTGATAATCACCTCCAAATGCTTAACAATGCTACAGAAAATTAGACCATTGCAAAGAGATGAAGAGTAACACAACCAACACAGCACGTTCTGTGCTAAACTCATGAGCCAACGGAAAATGTTACCGTCCACGATGTTTTTACTAATTACATTTAGGAATAATCAATGCAGGCCAACATCTTCCCAAGTTCAGGCCAAAGGTTGGTCCAAAAGTCCAATTCAGGTCCGGCACTGTGGTGTAGCTGGTAAGTGCCCATGTTTCACTTGGGCGGCCTAGGCTTGGTAGGGTGGCATCACAGGTCCGGATCAGATTAGGAGCAGTAGGAAATATGGATTTCAAGGTATGGTGCCAACAGAGATCATGAAGAAGTAGAAATTGTGAGGATACCTTATGAATACACACTGGGAAATGAACCATGAGAATATTACAATCTATGAAGACATCAGGTACACTTCCCCCACATGATGAAGGAAGTAAAACATGTGACCTGCCAAGGTGGAATTGCCAGACTACTATGAGATGACACGATCATTGCTCATCAGAGGATTGCCTGGGTAACTTCAACTTTGCAGGGACTCCAGGACTTTCTGTGGGGAAAGTCCACACATTTGGCCACATCCACAAAACTTAAGAGATAAATCCCAGGACGATCTTAAAGGGAAGAAACCATTGTCTAGAAGGAATGTAGTAGACCTTTCAAGGTTTGAGGAGAAAGTTAGAAACCGACAAGAAGTCCAGAAAAAGGAAAACTATCGCACCTGGAAAGGGAGAGTAGTCAGACTGGTATGAGATGGGTCTGAAACACTGTGTGCATGGAGGTTTTCAGCACAACTTAGAATTCTGAGGGTGTTTATGACATCATGGTGACCATGTCACCCAAGATGGTCCCAGGTTTCCATCCCGAGGATTTGTCTAGGCTAGGATATTCAAGTGAGAGATTCCCAGAAACAGCTTTTCCAAACAGAAACTGGGCACAGAAACTTGAAGAGATCCAACAGATGCGTATTCAAGGGATGAGAAAGGAATCACTGAAATGAAGCGATAGTAGAGGGACAAGCACTCAGAGGAGAACATTGTCATCTACTCACGTAGATGGGGAGGCCATGCTGATTCAAGCTTGAAACTTGTTTTGAGAAAAGAGGCCGTACCTGGGGCTTATCAGACCTACATTGTCCTTCTGCCTTACCCATAACCCAAAGTCAAGAATGATTACTTGAGGACATTGAAGAGAAGAAGCGAGGCCACCTTTCTTAGGCCTCAGCAAACTTTGAAGACAAGTCTCCCTTTCCATAGCGCTCAAGTCACGGGGGCCCACTGGGTACATGCCAATGTGTCAGGAGAGATCTCATTGAAGCCCGGAAAGAACGGCCCCCTGCCATGCTTGGGTATGTCGCTTGGTTTGGAAGGGCTCTAGAAGTGTGCTGAAAAGCACCTTTTCCAGAGGGCTTTGTTCCTTTGTGAAAGCTGCCCTCCCAGGCTAGAGTGTTCAGTTGGGATCAATGAGATTCTCTCCACCCTCTCTTGCCGTAAAAGGAATATTGATTACGTGTTTCGATACCACACGTAAGGAGGTTTGCTGAAAATTAGAGCATTACCATTATATTTAAAGAAAAATAAACTCGCCACAGCTGAGGAGGTAAGTCAAACACATAACAAAACCTGTAGAAACAAAGTAAGCCAGTATCTAGCCATAATCTAGTGGAAAGTTCAAGCATCAAGGGTGAAGTTTGAAACTTCCCAAATCCAGAATAGAGACAGAAGGTCTCTCACCTGGACAGAGGAATTCATCAGATTCATCTAATTTGTTTCAGAAGCATTGGGTTCCTGAAGGTGGTTGCCAGGACAACGTCGTACCTGGAGTTTCTCATCTCACAATGTCAAACGAACCCAGATGACCACGCGTACTCAGTGCTCAGTTGCACCTAGACTAAGAGAGCAAAGACTCCCTCAAGTGACCGATGGAAATTCAAAGACGACACCCAGGAATCACGAAAGCACTCACACATCGGCCTACAGAACATATGGTGATTAAAGAAATACAAAATTCCTAACTTGGAATGAAGGAGAATGTATTGACAAGCATCTCGAAGGGACATACCTCAGGAAGACCATGACAATTAGACTATGGAAAAGAAAACAGGGTCCCAGAAAATGGAAGCCCAACAGAAATCACACCTGAATGATCCACAGTGCAATACGTCAGTCTTTAGACAGACTATGCTTGAACGTTGGAAAGACCGAGAAGGTCACAACCCCAAAACTTGCAATGAAGGTCAAACCTGGGCTAACTGGGAAGGGTGAGTTACGAGACTGCTCCAAGCGGGCTCTGAAACCCTGTGTCCCTGAAGCTTGCTGGGACAGCAGAGACAAAATTCTGACAAATCCTCTGACATCACAGTGGACCGGATAGAAAACCAGGCCTAGTCTACACAGGGCCAGATTTGGGCTTATGTAGCATATTTAATTCACATTTCACTCAACAGCAGGTTGTCAATGGAACATGAAAGGGGCCAGCCCGTGTTGTAGCAGTGAAGTCCGTGCATTCTGGGTCGGAAGCCCACTCTAGGCCACGTGGATTCCTGGGGGTGAGCCTCCTCACCGTTGGCCCAGCCATTCTGGGGCAGGCGTCCGAGGTAGTGCAGAGGCAGGTGGGAAGCAACGTTAGACAGGGCCACTCTTCTTTAGCAAATACAGCTGCAGTGTCAGCAGATGTGAGCACAGCCATAAACGTTTGCCAAAACAGAACCAATTAAAAGGTGCAAAGAACATAAATACTGAACCTCAAAAACAGAAGCATACCAGTAAGAAGAATAAGATATCTATGAATGACCTTAACCAAACGGGTGCATGCTATGTAACACGAAAGGGAAGAAAGCTTTTGGGAAATAAATTCCAGAAGAGAGAAGGAAACGGAAGGCTACACCGTGCTCTTGGAATGGAAGAACTAACACACTTGAAAAGTTCATAACAGATAAAGCAATCTCTGGATTCCATGCAATCCCAGTCAAAGTTGTAGTAATTTTTCCCACAGAAATAGAAGAGAGAATCCTAAAGTCTCTATCCAGGCATAAGGGACACTGAATAGCCAACGGAATCCTGAGGAAAATGAACAAAGCTGGACGTATCCCCCTTTCTGATTTCACCATACAGGACGAAGCACTAGGTACTGAAACAGCACAGTCTGGGCCCCAAAACAAGCACACAGACGAATAGAACACGATCAAGAGCACAGAGGTCTACTCACACAAATATGGACAGCTCATTTTCGACCAGAGGGACAAGAGAAGACAACGGAGAAAGGAAAGTCTAGAGAAGAAATGTTTCTTGGAAGACTGCACAACCACAGGTAACAAAATGAGAGTAGGACATGATGTTAAACGAGGCACATACCACCTCGAAATGGATTAAAGCCTTGAATGGAAGACTTCAGTCCATGGAACTTCTAGGAGAAAACCCAGGCAGCGTGCTCTTTACCATCTGGCTTAGCTGCCTATTTGGAAGAAGCATGTGTGACTGGGCAAGGGCAAGAAAGGAAACAAGAAGCAAACGGGACTCTATCCAACGCAGAAGGTTCTGCCCAGCCAAGGAAACCATAACTCAATGCAAAGACTGCACAGCAACTGGCAGTGGATGTTTGCAAACCACACATCAGAGAAGGGCTGAATAGCCAAACGATCCAATAACCTCACACGTCTCCACAAGAGGAAAAACAACAAACCCAGTAAAACCTGGGCAAAAGATGGAAACAGAGATTTCTCCTAAAGAGAGAAAGATGGGCAACAGCTGTATGAAAACATGTTCACCATGATAAATTCTCAGGCCAGTGCAAATCCAAACGGCAATGGGATAACAGATCCCTGTGGTCAGAATGGCTATAAGGAACAAGACAGGAAACAAGTGTCAGAGAGGAGGTGGAGACAAGGGAAGCCTCCTGCACCACTGGTGGGAGTGTAAACCGGTGCAGCCAGTAGGAAAAGCAGTGTGGAATTGCCTCAGAAATTTCTACCATATGATCCAGCTATTCCTCGGCAGCTTGTATATCCATAGAACTTGGAAACACTAATGCATAGAGATCCATGCACCACTGTGTTCACCACAGCCTTACTCCCGTGATACAAGACTTGTAAGCCGCCCTGGTGCCCATCAAGGGACGAATGGAGAAGGAAGATGGGCTATATCCACACAATGGCATAGCACTCAGCTGTAGGAATGGATGCAGTCCAGTCATTTGTGACCACCAGAATGGCTCCTGAGGGTATGAGGGGAATTGAAACAAGCCCAGGGAGAAGGTCAAATACCATGCGATCTAAGTTACAAAGAGATATAGAAAAAAAGGACAAACAAACTGGAATCACGTGAGATGGAACCAGTGGTTCCCAGAGTGAATGGGAGCCTGGGCCCGGAGGGAGACATAGTTGAATAGGCACAAGTGTGTGGTGAGGGCCTGTAATTAGGCTTATGGTGGTGAAGATGATGTAACCTACACAGAACTTTAAATCTGTGAGGATGTAAATGTGAGAGATATAGGAGGTTATAATGCAGGGTTACGGCCACCAATTCACATAAAATCAAAACTCCAAAAAGGGGTGCAGATTTACGGCCTAAAGCTTTGGAGGCTGAAACAGATTAGAGAAGATGGACTTCCAAGGATTGGTAATCACCTCAAAATGCTTAATGATGCTACAGAAATGTAGACCTTTCCAAAGAGATGAAGAGGAATACTAGGAAGAGAACATGTTCCTTGCTAAACTCATGAACCAATGGAAAATACTACCTTCCATGTTGTTACTACTGATTCCCTTCACGCATGAGCCAAGCAGGCCAACATCTTCCCAAGTTCAGACCAAAGTTCGATCCAAAAGTCCAATTCAGGGCCTGCCCTGTATTGCAGCAGGTAAGTGCCCACGTTCCGCCTCGGTGGCCGGGGCTTCATTGGCTAGCATCACGTGTGTGGATCAGATTACTAGCATTAGGAAATCCAGATTTCATGGTCTCGTGGGCACAGAGATCATAAAGAAGTAGAAAGTGTGAGATGACCTTATCAATACTCACCAGAAAAAGAACCATGAGAATATTACAATCTATGAACGCGTCAACCACACTTGCCCAAATGATGAAGGAAACAAAACATGTGAGATGCCAAGGTGGAATTGTCACACCGCTAGGAGATCACACGATCATTGTGCATCAGGGGATTGCCTGGACAACATCAGCTTCTTACGGAGTTCAGGACGTTCTCTGAGGAAAGTCCATTGGCCATATCCACAAAAGATGAGAGATAAAACCAGGGATGATCTTTAAGGGAAGAAACCGGTGTCTAGAGGGAATATAGTAGACCTTTCAAAGTTCGAGGAGAAAGTTAGAAACTGACAAGAAATCCAGAACAAGGAAAACTATCCTACCTGGAAAGGGGGAATAGTCAGACCGGTATGAGATGGGTCTGAACCACTGCGTGCATGGAGGTTTTCAGGACAACTTAGAATTCTGAGGGTGTTTATGACATCACGGTGAACATGTCACCCAAGATGGCCACATGTGTCCAGTCCTAGCATTGGACTAGGCTAGGACAGTCAAGTGAGAGATACCCAGAAACAGCTTTTACAAACAGAAACCAGGCACAGAATCTTGAAGAGACCAAAGAGACGCTGATTCAAGGGATAAGAAAGGAATCATTGTGATGATACGTCATGATTTCTTTGTTTTCCTCAGGATTCCTTTGGTTCTTCAGGGTCTTTTGTTGCTGGAGAGAAACATTAGGATTCCCTCTTCTATTTCTGTGGGAAAGATTGCTGCAACGTTGACTGGGATTGCATGCAATCCAGAGATTGCTTTATCCAGTACGGACGTTTCAAATGTGTTAATTCTTCCATTCCAAGAGCACTGAATGCCCTACCAGTTCCTTGTGTCTTGTGGAATTTCTTTCCTCAAAGCTTTGCTATTTCTCGGTTTACATAGCTTTCACCTGTTTGGCTCAGGTTATTCCTAGATACCTTAATCTTCTAAAGCATGCTTTTATTTTTTTTTGAGGGTAAGTTTTTCTATCATTTGTAACTTTTAATTGCTTTTGTTTAGGCAGAAGTTTATTGCTGTGCTCACACCTGTTGGCAATGCTCCTGTATTTCCTGATGAAGAGGGCCCTGTCTAACGTCTCTTCCCATCTGCCTCTACACTACCTCGGACGCCTGTCCCAGAATGGCTGGACTAGCCGTGAGGAGGTTCACGCCAGGATTCTATGCGGCCACCGCTGGCTGCCGACCCAGAGCACGTGAACTTCACCGCTGCACCACTGGCCGGCCCCTTTCATGTTCCATTGACAGCCTGCAGTTGAGTGGAAGGTGACTCGAGTATGCTACTTGAGCCCAACTCTGGCCCTGTGTAGATGAGGCCAGCTTGTTTATTTGGTCCAGTGTGATGTCAGAGGATCTGTCAGAATTGTGTCTCTGCTGTCCCGGCAAGCTTCATGGACACCGGCTTTCATAGCCCGCTTGGAGCAAACTCGTAACTCACCCTTCCCAGGTAGCCCAGCTTTGACCTTCGCTGCAGTTTTTGGGGTTGTGAATTTCTCAGACTTTCAAACATTTCAGCAGAGTCTGTCTAATGAATGACATATTTCATAGTGGATTATTCAGGTGTGATTTCAGTTTGCCTTCCATTTCGGGGACCTTGGTTTCATTTCCATAGTCTAATCATCATGGTCTTTCTCAGCTATCTCCCCTACATATGCTTATCAATCCGTTCTCCTTCATGCCAAGTTATTAATTTTGTATTTTTTTAATCATCATATTTTCTGTAGGCCGAGGTGTGAGTCCTTTCGTGATTGTTGGGTGTTGTCTTGGAATTTCCATCTGTCACTTGAAGGAATCTCTGCTATCCTAGCCTAGGCCAAACTGAGCACTGAGAACACCAGGTCCTCTTGGATGGTTTGACATTCTGAGATCAGAAACTCTAGATTCATGGGTGTCCTGGCAACCACCTTCACAGAAATGATGTTTCCGAGACAAATTAGACAAATCTGATGAACTCCTCTCTCCAGGCAACAGATTTTTCTGTCTCTTTTCTGGATTTGGGAAGTTTCTAACTTGAGCCCTGATCCTTGAACATTCCACTAGCTTACGTCCAGATACTGGCTTGCTTTATTTCTATAGGGTTTATTTGTTTGATTTACATCCTCAGATCTGGCATGTGTAGTTTTCTTTAAATGTCACTGTGATGTTTAATTTTCCACCAACTCCTTACATAAGGTGTCAAAACACATAATCAATACTCCTTCTAGGGTCAGAGATATGGGGAGAGAACTTCATTAGAGTCCAATGGAGCAATCTAGGCTGGGAGGGCAGCCTTCACAAAGGAACGAAGCCCTCTGGAAAAGGGTGCATTTCAGCACACTTCTGGAGCCCTTCCAAACAAGGAGACATACCCCAAGCATGACAGGTGCCCACGCCTTCAGGGCTTCTAAGAGTACTCTTGTGAGACATAACCGTCTACCCAGTGGGCCCCGTGATGCCAGAGCTATGGAAAGGGAGACTTCTCCTCAAAGAATGCTAGGGGCCCAGGAAAGGAGGCATGGATTCTCCTCTTTTATGTCCTGAAGACTTCATTCTTGACTTTGGATTAAGATTAAGTCAGAAGGACAATGTCGGTCTGATAAGCCCCAAGTGTGGCCTCTTGTTTCCAATCAAGTTTCAAGCTTGAATCAGCATGGTCTCCCCATCTACTTGAGTAGATGACAATGTTCCCCTCTTGGTGCTTGTCCCTCTATTATCGCTTCTTCCCAATGATTCCTTTCTTATCCCTTGGATCATAGTCTCTTTGATCTCTTCAAGATTCTGTGCCCGGTTTCTGTTTGTAACAGCTGTGTCTGGGTATCTCTCACTTGAATATCCTAGCCTAGTCCAATGCTCTGACTGGAAATATGCAGCGATCTTGGGTGACATGTTCACCGTGATATCATAAACACCCTCAAAGTTACAAGTTGTCCTGACAACCTCCCTGCACACCATGTTTCAGAGCCATCTCATACAAGTCTGACCACGCACCTTTTCCAGGCAGGATAGTTTTCCTTTTTCTGGATTTCTTGTCGGTTTCCAACTTTATCCTCCAACTTTGAAAGGTGTACTACATTCTCTCTAGACACTGGTTTCTTTCCTTTAAGATTATCCTAGGTCATCTCTCATAATTTGTGGCTATGACCAAATGGGTGGACCTTCCCCATAGAAAGTCCTGGAGTACTTCCCAAGTTGAGGTTGCCCAGGCAATCCTCTGATGCACAATGATCGTTTCATCTCATAGCAGTCTCACAAGTCCACCTTGACAGGTTACAAGTTTTCCTTCCTTCTTCATTTGGCAAGTGTACCAGCTGCGTTCACACATTGTAGTACCCTCATGTGTCTTTTTCTGGTTCATATTGCTAACACATCTTCACAATTTCTACTTCTTTGTGGTCTCTGTCCGCACCACACCATGAAATCTACATTTCCGATTGCTACTAATCTGATCACCACCCCTGATGAGAACCACTGAAGCCCGGGCCGCCCAAGCGGAACGTGGGCACTTACCCCCTACAGCACAGGGCCGGCCCTGAATTGGACTTTTGGGCCAATCATTGGCCTGAACTTGGGAAGATGTTATCCTCCTTTGATTATGGGTAAATGGAATTACTAGCAACATCATGGACGGGAACATTTTCCGTTGGTGCGTGAGATTAGCACGGAACATGTTCTCTTGGTAGTATTCCTCATCATCTCGTTGCAATGGTTTACCTTTCTGTAGCACTATTAAGCATTTGGAGGTGATTGTCAATACTTGGAAGTTCTTCTCTCATCTCTTTCAGACTCCAAAGCTTTATGCCGTAAATCCGCACGCCTTTCTGGATTTTGGATTTTATGTTAGTTTATTGTTGTAACCCTGCGTTATAACATCCTGTAGCTTTCAGATTTCCACCCCCAGAGATTTAGACTTCTGTGTAGGTTATATCATCCTCCCCTCCGGAAGCCTCATTACAGGCCTGAACCACATGCTTGTGGCTAATCTTCTCTTTCACCCTCCCTCCGCCCCCCAGTCCCCTTGGGAACCACCAATCCACTGTCCCATGGTACCTGTACATTAGCCCATGTTTTTCTGTGCTCTTGTAAGTCAGAACCTACGGGATTTGACTTTCTCCCTGTGACTGGTTTCATTTCCCATAAGACCCTCAGGAGCCATTCTGGAGGTCACAAAGGCCTGGATTACACCCTTACTTATAGCTGAGTAGTATGCCCTTGTGTCACTATAGCCCATCTTCCTTCTCCATTGGTCCCTTGATGGGCACCAGGGCAGCTTCCAAGTCTTGGATATCAGGAGCAAGGCTGTGGTGAACACAGCAGTGCAGGGATCTCTATGCATTGGTGTTTCCAAGTTCTTTGGATAAGTACACCACCGAGGAAGAGGTGGATCATATGGTAGATGGAATCTTAAATTTCTGAAGCAAGTCCACACTGCTTTGTGAAGTGGCAGCATCGGTTTACACTACCACCAGCAGTGCTGGAGGCTTCACTTCTCTCCACCTCCTCTCAGACACTTGTTTCCTGGCTTGTTACTTAGGGCCATTGTGACCACAGTAAGCTGCTATCTCATTGAAGTTTGGATTTGCACTGGCATGGGACTTCCTGATGAGGAACATGTTTTCATACAGCCTATTGGCCATCTTTCTATCTTCTGGGGAGAAATCTCTGTTTGAATCTTCTTCCCAGGTTTTAGTGGGCTTGTTGCGTTTCTCTTTTGGAGCCGTATGAGGTCATTGGATCTTTTGGCTCTTAACCCCTTCTCTGATGTGTGTTCTGAAAACATCCTCTCCCAGTTGTTGTGCTGACTTTGCACTGAGTCGATGGTTTCCTTGTCTGGGCAGAAGCTTCTGCAGTGTATGAAGTCCCTTTTGTTTCTTGCTTCCTTTGTTGCCCTTGACTAAACATGCTTCTTCCAAATAGGTGGCTAAGCCAGATGGCAAGGAGCAAGCTGCCTGGGTTGTCTCCTAGAAGTTGCACGGTTTCAAGTATTCCATTCAAGGCTTTAATCCATTTCGAGGTGGTGTGTGTGCCTGGTGTAACATCATGGTCTACTCTCATTGTGTTACATGTGGCTGTGTAGTCTTCCATGCACCGTTGCTTATCGAGACTCTCCTTTCTCCGCTGTCTCCTCTTGGTTCCCTTGTCGAAAATGGGTTGTCCATATGTACGTAAGTTGACCTCTGGGCTCTCGATTCTGTTCCATGTGTCTGTGTGCCTGTTTTTGGACCCAGACTGTGCCATTTCGGTTCGTTGCGCTCCGTCCTACATGAGGAAATCAGACAGTGTGATATGTCATGCTTTGTTCATTTTCCTCAGGATTCCTTTGGGTATTCAGATTCCTTTGCTGCTGGATAGAGGCTTTACTATCCTCTCTCTGTTTCTGTGAGAAACATTGCTGCAACTTGGACTGGGATTGCATGGAATCCACAGATTGCTTTATGGGGTATGGACGTTTCAAGTGTATTAGTTCTTCCATTCGAAGAGCATGAAATAGCCTTCCGTTTCCTTAGGTCTTCTGGAGTTTCTTTCCGCAAAGCTTTGCCAGGTTTTGGTTTACATAGCTTGCATCTGTTTGGTGAAGCATAGTCTTAGATATCTTATTTCTCCTACTGGCATGCTTCCCTTTTTGAGGTTCATTATTTCTATTCCTTGCACCTTTTAATTGGTTCTGTTTTGGCAAACGTTTATTGCTATGCTCACATCTGCTGACAATGCTGCTGTACTTGCTGAGGATGAGTGGCACTGTCTAACGTCGTTTCCCAACTGCCTCTACACTACCTCGGACGCCTGCCCCAGATGGCTGTAACAACCATGAGGAGGATCACCCCAGGATTCCACGCTCCCGACCGCGGCCGGCCGACCAAGAACACGTGGACTTCACCCCTGCAACACTGGCCGGCCCTTTACATGTTCCATTGCCAACCTGCAGTTGAGTGGAATGTGACTTGAATATGCTACTTGAGCCCAACTCTGGCCCTGTGTCGACTAGGCCAGGTTGTTTTTCTGGTGCACTGTGATGTCAGAGGATTTGTCAGAATTTTATCTCTGCTGTCCCGGCAAGCTTCATGGACACACGGTTTCAGACCCCGTTTGGAGTAGTCTGAGAACTCACCCTTCCCAGTTAGCCCAGGTTTGACCTTCACTGCAGGTTTTGGGGATGTCACTTTCTCAGACTTTCCAACATTCAAGCAGAGTCTGTCTAAAGACTGACGTCTTTCACTGTGGATTATTGAGGTGTGATTTCTGTTGGCCTTCCATTTTCTGGGACCATGTTTTCTTTTCCATAGTCTAATTGTCATGGTCTTTCTGAGCTATCTCCCTTTGACATGCTTATGATTGCATTCTCCTTCATTCCAAGTTAGGAATTTTGTATTTCTTTAATCACTGTATGTTCTGTAGGCTGGTGTGTGAGTGCTTGTGTGATTGTTGGGTGTTATCTTTGAATTTCTATTGGTAACTTGAAGTAATCTTTGCTATGCTAGCCTAGGTGTAACTGAGCACTGAGTACATGTGGTCATCTTGCTTCGTTTGACATTGTGAGATGAGAAACTCCATGTTGTCCTGGCAACCACCTTCAAGGACGCAAGGGTTTCGAGACAAATTAGATGAATCTGATGAATTCCTGTCTCCACGGGAGAGATCCTTCCATCCCTTTTCTGGATTTGGGTGGTTTCGTACTTCACCCCTCATCCCTGAACGCTCCACTAGATTACATGTAGATCGTTTCTTACTTTATTTCTACAGGGTTTTTTTATTTGTTTGATTTACATCCTCAGCTGTGGCATGTTTATTTTTCTTTAAATATAATGGAAATGTTCTACTTTTTCAGCCAACCTCCTTACATGTAGTTCGAAACACATAATCAATACTCCTTCTAAGATAGGAGATGGGGGAGAGAATCTCATTGATCCCAAATGAGCACTCTAGCCTGGGAGGGCAGCCATCACCAAGGAACGAAGCCCTCTGGAAAAGGGTGCTTTTTAGCACACATATAGAGCCTTTCCAAAGCAAGAAACATAGCCAACCATGGCAGAGATCCATTCCTTCCAGGCTTCAATGAGATCTCTTGAGACACATTGGCATGTACCCAGTGGACCCCTGTGAATCCAGAGCTATGGAAAGAGAGACTTGTCTTCAAGATGCTAGGGGCCTAGAAAAGGAGGTCTGGATTCTTCTCTTCAATGTCCTCAAGTGATCATTCTTGACTTTGGATTATGAATAAGGCAGAAGGACAACGTAGGTCTGATAAGCCCCAGGTCAGGCCTCTTTTTTCTAAACAAGTTTGAAGCTTGAATCAGCACAGTCTCCCCATCTACTTGAGTAGATGACACTGTTCTCCTCTCAGTGCTTGCCCCTCTAGTATCGCTTCTACCCAATGATTCCTTTCTCAACTCTTGAATCAGCGTCTCTTTGATCTCTTCAAGATTCTGTGCCAGGATTCTGTTTGGAAAAGCTGTTTCTGGGTAACTGTCACTTTAATATACTGTCCTAGGGCTATCCTTGGGCTGGAAACCTCAGCCGACTTGGTTGACATGGTCACCATGATGTCACAAACACCCTCAGAATTCTAAGTTGTCCTGACAACCTCCATGCACACAGTGTCTCAGAGTGATCTCATACCAGTCTGACTACTCTCCCTTTCCAGGTAGGACAGTTTTCCTTTTTCTGGACTTGTCGGTTTCTAACTTTATCCTCGAACCTTGAAAGGTCTACTACATTCCTTCTAGACACTGGTTTCTTTCCTTTAAGATCGTTCTGGGATTTATCTCTTATCATTTGTGGATGTGGCCAAATGTGTGGACTTTCCCCAGAGAAAGTCCCGGAGTCCCTGCCAACTTTATGTTCCCAGCAATCCTCTGATGCACAATGATCGTGTCATCTCAGAGCACTCTGGCAATTCCACCTTGGCTGGTCACATGTTTTACTTCCTTCATCATGTGGGGAAGTGTACCTGATGCGTTCATAGATTGTGATATTCTCATGGTTCTTTTTCTGGTGTGTATTCATAAGGTATCCTCACAATTTCTACTTCTTCATGATCTCTGTCTGCATCATACCTTGAAATCTATATTTCCAAATGTTCCTAATCTGATCCGGACCTGTGATGCTGGCCAGCAAAGCCCTGGCCGCCCAAGCAGAACATGGACACTTACCCGCTACACCACTGGGCTGACCCTGAATAGGACTTTTGAACCAACCTTTGTACTGAACTTTGGAAGATGTTGGCCTGCTTTGATTATTCGTAAAGGTTATTAGTAGTAACATCATAGACAGCTACATTTTCCATTCTCTCATGAGCTTAGCATGGAACGTGTTCTCTTGGTAGTGTTCCTCTTCATCTCTTTGCAATGGTCTACCTTTCTGTAGCATCATTAAGCATCTGAAGGTGATTATCAATCCATGGAAGCCCATCTTCTCTAAACTCTTTCAGCCTGCAATCTTTATGCCATAAACCTGCTTGCCTTTATGGAGTTTTGATTTTATGTGAACTTTTTTCCATAACCCTGCATTATAACATCCTATAACTTTCAGATTTACATCCTCATATATTTAGACTTCTGTGCATGCTACGTCATCTTGACCACTCTAAGCTTAATTACAGGCCCACACCACACACTTGTGCCTAATCAACTGTTTCTCCCTCCGTCCCCTGCCACCCGTTACCTTTGGGAACCACCAATCCTCTGTCACATGCTACCGGTTTGTTGCTCCCTGTTTTAACCTTCTCCTTGTAAGTGAGATCCTATGGTATGTGACTTTCTCCCTGGGGATTGTCTCAGTTACCTTCATACACTCAGTAGCCATTCTGGTGTCACAAATGGCTGGACTGCACACTTTCTTACATCTGAGTGCTATGCCATTGTGTGGATATAGCCCATCTTCCTTCTCCAAGAGCCCTTGATGGTCACCAGGGAGGATTCCAAGTCTTGGATATCGGGAGTAAGGCTGTGGTGAACAAAGCAGTGCAGGGATCTCCATGCCTTAGTGATTCCAAGGTCTTTGGATAAACTCGCTGGAGAGGAATAGCTGGATCATATGGTAGATGGATTCTGAAATATTTGAGGTAATGTCACATGGCTTTACGTAGTGCCTGCACTGGTTTACACTCCCACAAGCTCTGTAGGACTCTTCCCTTCTCTTCACCTCCTCTCCAACACTTGTTTCCTGTCTTGTTCCTTGTAGCCATTCTGACCACAGTGAGCTGTTATCTCATTGCCGTTTGGATTTGCATTGGCCTTAGACTTAATGATGATGAACGTGTGTTTATATAGTTATTTCCCAACCTTCTATCTTCTTGGGGTAAATTTCTGTTTCCATCTTTTGCCCAGGTTTTAATGGGCTTGTTTTTTCTCTTGTGGAGACGTGTGTGGTCATTGCATGTTTTGGCTATTCAGCCCTTCTCCGACGTGTGGTTTGAAACATCCTCTCCCTGTTGTTGTGCTGTCTTTGCATTGAGTAGATGGTTTCCTTGGCTGGACAGTAGGTTCTGCATTGGATGGAATCCCGTTTGTTTCTTGTTTCCTTTGTTGCCCTTGCCCAGTCACACATGCTTCTTCCAAATAGGCGGCTAAGCCAGATGGTAAAGAGCAGGCTGCCTGCGTTTCCTCCAGGAAGTTTCACGGTTTCAAGACTTCCGTTGAAGGCTTTAATCCATTTCGAGATGGTGTGTGTGCCTGGTGTAACAACATGGTCTACTCTCATTGTGTTACATGTGGCTCTGCAGTCTCCCAGCACTGTTTCTGTTAGTCTCTCCTTTCTCCACTGTCTCCTCTTGCCTTCCTCATTGCAAATGTGCTGTCCATATATGTGTGAGTTGAACTCTGGGCTCTGGATTCTGTTCCGTTGGTCTGTTTGCCTGTTTTTGAGACCAAACTGTGCCGTTTCAGTACCTAGCACTTCGTCCTACATGTTTAAATCACAATGTGTGATACGTCCCGCTTTGCTTGTTTCCCTCAGGATTCCTTTGGGTATTCAGCGTCCCTTTTCACTGGATAGAGACTTTAGGATTCTCTCTTCTATTTCTGTGGGAAAGATTCTGCAACTTTGGCTGGGATTGCATGGAATCCAGAGATTGCTTTATCCATTACGGAAGTATCAAGTGTTTTAGTTCTTACATTCCTAGAGCACGGAATACCCTTCCGTTTGCTTGTGTCTTCTGGAATTTCTTTTCCCAAAGCTTTGCTAGCTTTCGGTTTACATAGCTTGAAGCTGTTTGGCTAAGCTTATTACTAGAAATTTTTTTGTTCTTACTGGCATTTTTTTCTTTGAGGTTCAGTTTTTCTGTTCTTTGCAACTGTTCATTGATTTTGTTTTGGCATATGTTTATGTGTGTGCTCACATCTGCAGGCGATGCTGCTGTATTTTCTGAGGAAGAGTGATGCTGTCTGACATCACTTCCCAGCTGCCTCAACACTACCTTGGACGCCTGCCGGAAAATGGCTGGACCAGCAGTGAGGAGGTACACACCCAGGATACCACGTGTCCGGCCCCGGGCTGCCGACCCAGAACATGCGGACATCACCACTGCGCCACTGGTGGCGCCTTTCATGTTTCATTGGCAACCTGCAGTTGAGTGGAATGTGACTTGAATATGCTACTTGAGCCCAACTCTGGCGCTGTGTAGATGAGCCCAGTTTGTTTTTCTTCTCCACTGTGATGTCAGAGGAGCAAACTTCATCTACACAGGTTTTCAGAGCCCGATTTAAGCAGTCTTGTAACTCACCCTTCCCAGTTAACCTAGGTTTGACCTTCAATGCAGTTTTTGGAGTTGTGACTTTCTCTGATTTTAGAACGTTCAGCGAATGTCCAAAATTGACGTCTTTCATTGTACATTATTCAGGTGGGATTTCTGTGTGCCTTCCATTTTCTTGAACCGTTTTTTCTTTTCCATGGTATAATCGTTGATAGGGGCTGAAGACTCGAATGAAAGATTGCTAGGACTCTCAAGATCCTGCATTGGTGCTCTTTTATTTAGAGAATAGTACGGGATAGCATGGGGACAGGACCCATGTGCAGTCACAGCTCCTGCTGTTGCCCTGATTTAAGGGTTATGGCGAATTTTATAAGGCATGGGTACATGACTTACTTTTACTGGAAAAAGAAATGATGATGTAAAATATCTTTAAATGATTTCAGTGCATAATGTGTCTGGTTATTGTGTGGTCATATAACTTTAGATACAAATCTGGCAATATAGATCAGCATGTACGTGATGATGCCCTGGGCTTCTCTCCCTGGCTTCTCAGCCCTAATTCATACCATAAAGAAATCCACCTGGTCACATAGTTTGGCATGTAGGCCAGGTCACCTTGGGTTTCTCTAGCTGGGGCCGGCTTAATCCACATCATAAACCCCCCCTGAACCCATTTGGACCGGAAATCTTTTGGGATATGGACGATGGTCTGTCTTCTGTGACTACTTCTGGCTGTACAAGGTCATAGAGCTGTCCCTAAATGGGACCATAGGCACAGGTAGGAAGATCAGTGGACCGTAAGGCTTCACCCATGGTGTTCAATGCTGACAAGGTATACAGAGCCTCTGGAGACAAGAGAATCATTTGACGAGAGGTGGTCCACGAGGTGAAACATTTTTGACATGCGGAAGACAAACAACGAAACAGATAACAAATTATCATAGGAAATACAAGCAGTATGTTTAACCCAATGAATAAGGTTTTGAAGTAGTACAGAAAACTGATCCGGACTAGGAGTTCAATGAATCGTTTAGACTTAGGGTTGATAAGACATGGATTTAGTTTGGTGGTGGGGATAGGAAGCCAGAAATATTTTGATGGTAGTCAAGAATATGACACAACATTCAGTTTTTATAATGGCACAGTGCTGCTCTTGTGCTGCTGTCAAGACATCCAGATCCATTTGGATTTGGAGGACTGCCTTTCACATTTGGGATACTTCTAAATTGAGCAGTGAAGTGCTACATTGAGTGTCATGTAATGCCTTCATAATAAATTTGTTTAGGACTTCCATGTACAAGACGACATTTTGGATTCCTAATGAGGGAAGGAAAATTGAGGAAAGATGGTCACACCAGTGGAAGACACAGCTGGTTCAGCGTTGCTGCAAGTTGGGTAGGTTAGAAGGAGGAGATATAGTAGATCTCATTGTACCTTGCATCCAGACAAAGCCTAGGGTGCATCATCCAATCCATCCAGGTGGCAGCCAAGGCTGTAAATTGGAGCCACATAGCCACTGAGCACAATTAGGGGCTAACCAATGTGTGCGGGGCCATCTATCCCAGTCAGTCCCAAACCAATCAGTATGTTTTTAAGCCTATGATATGAGAACACATATAACAGCGAATTTTTCCCATCGGTCAGGTGTTAATAGGCGATGTATCACAAGCGTGATTGGTTTCTTCCCAACAGAGAGTGACCTTTGACTGAGTTGCCCACGAGTAGGAGTGAACCAACTATATTCATCCCAAATTTGATATTGTCCATCCTATGCGTATCGATAAGTTGGGGACTTTACATTTCGAACTTGTTGTTTAGGATCCACCTATGTCAAGGCAAATCTAGTTAGTATTTGGGCAGTAGTATTGAAGGAAAATGTTTGATGATGGCCAGGGAACTCCCAGGTGTCAGACATAGATGGCAACAAATAGACATTACGATTAGTAATAGATGAATCTTGCCAAAGAAAACAGCTAGAATCTAGTATCCAGGAATGCCTATTATAGCTTCTACAGAAACATAATTTTTGTCTCTTAGATCACCCTCATTTTTACAAAAGATAGCCAAATTAGGATTAACTGTTTTTCAAATAAAGTGCAGTTTCAAGACAACTTTCTCCAATTATTTACATATCAGCAGCAAGAATAGTAATTGCTCATACAGGCTTTTTAAAATCTGCTTTGCTAGAATTTTTTCTGACGAATCTCAGATTGAACTGTGAAGGCCTCTTGAGGCCAGAAAAGCCAAGCCAAGGACTTGTCATCAGATTTGGCCTGCAGTACTTACAGATTTGAGTGGAGTTCTCCTTGAGTTCCCCCAAAATATTCGGACGTTCCTTACACCTGGCAGATAAGCAAGCTTCCTTACTTACCGGGTGAGATTGCCAGAATCTCTGTAAACAAGGTACCAGGCCCATGTTTCCAAGGGGCTGAATTCCAGAAAGTGCAATCTCTGTTCCGGAAATGCTGTCTTGTCATATCTGATCCTGTATGTTTCAAATATGACATTCCAGTCAAAGCCTTGGTAGTATAACCAATGTGTCCTGTTATAAGGAGAACAGAATCTTATGGAACTTATACAAATATTGCGACCAAATAACTATACTCAGTCACAAAGTGTTTCCAATTCCGGAGGGATAAGATAGGGAGAAAAAGATAAAAGTTTCAGTTTTGCTCATAAAGGTATAATTTCACCAAATTGCTGTAAGTCATAGTTAGCATAAGAGAAAAGAGAAAAAGATTTCCCTCATTATGAGAAAACAAAACAACACATCAAAACTGAACAATATTTCAAACAGAAGTCCTAAAAAATTATAATCATCCTCATCAGTTCAGACAGTCCTGTATAATCAAGTCTTGAGCTGAATCTTCTGTCAGCAGATCGAGGAGCTTAGTTTCTGTTAGAATTCTGCAGTTTCTTACTCAGTTTAGTTTTACAATCTGAAAGTTTATCAGAAATCTGTAGATTAGATCCTCTGTGTCAGAATCCTTTCCATAAATTTCTCGGAAGATGAAACATATTTGCTAAAGAAAAAAGCAGCAGAGTAAAACAAGAACTAACTGCAAATTTGCAAAGGAATCAAAAGGGCAATTGACAAAGAAACTTGGCTACTCCTGTGACATATAACACTTCCAGATAATAAGTGGACTTATGACTGATAACCAGGACAGATCAGAATTCTAGGAATGCTATATAATTTTAAGACATCTATATTAATAACATTTACCCATCTAATACCACCTAAGAAGATCTATCATCACTTATTTCCTAATGTTTCCCATGTAATTTAATAGACCAAATAAGCCTAATTAGTTTAGTATTTTCTTCCTTATAGGAAGAGAGAGCAAATTTATTTGAGAAGTCTCAGGGGCCCTCTGAAAATCCTCAGAGTAATCATTCTTCTGTCTGCCATGTGAAAAGATAGCCTTCATTCAGGAATTGAATATTTTTGAGGGAGAAGCTTGTTAAAACATATCAAAAGTTTTTAAAATGCTTCTTCAAATAGGAAACAATACTCTCTGTGAAACAATGCTCAGGTATCTATTCAAAGTGATAACAGAAAGAGTCAAAAATATTAAGACTGCCCTCAGTCATTATTTTCGCAAAACAGATTTGTCTCTTAAGTAGACTTACTCAAAGGAACAGCTTTCATTACCTCCTTATCAAGAGCAGATCAAAGGTTCAAGAACATTTATCCTTTTAAAGAAAACCAAATTTGAATTTCTGCACCTACTTATTTTTAACATTCAAACTCATTCACTTAATTGAACTTACTTTAGTCTACATGACCAGGCATAAAACTCCTTTCAGAATTTCTCCTTCACAAACCTTCTAAAACTTTCATTTTGGTTTCAGATTTTGTCCCAAAATCTTTCTTTTTTCCTTTCGAGTACATTAGGACGAATTTATCTTTCTTAACCCATCAAGCAAAAATATTTCCATTCTTTATACCTTTTTTTACTGAAAGCGTAGACTTTAACTTCCTTGAATATGAGCTCTTTTCCTTAGTAAGTTCCAGTAGCTTTAATTCCATAGGTTAATTAGAACTTTTAACCCTTAACAGACGTAGTAAACACTAAAAAGGCAAACAGTTATGAATCGACTTTTATATCAGCATTCTAAACACTTCATAACTTTAGAAACACGCCACTTTACAATAAAACACAAGGCATGCTTTTTATACGCCCAACGCTTTTAGCCTCTTCAATAAGAAGCCAAAAGTAGATAACTTAGATATGTTTATTAATAATGTTTCAGTGTTACATCCAATCCAAAAACAACCCAGATATTCAGATTTTTATCATTTAACTTAACTTGGCATAACTCAAGATTGTTACCAAAAAGAATTTTGAAGCTGTTTTTTTTAACAAGTATCCTGACCATAAAAGTTATTGTACTCATTTTTATGAGTTTTATGTATTTAAACCATTTGTTTCCAACAATTATGTTCATATTACCTACAGAAACCTCATGAGGCATTAGACAAAACTGGTCATCATTTAAAGCTATTATTTTGTTGACAAATTTAACAGACAACGTGAACTTATATGACTAGAAAACCCAGGCTGAATGCCTGCATGCTATGCAAATACCAACAACTCTGACAAAAAGACTATTTTCAATCCTTAATCCACATCAATCTTCTTTTTCTTTCTCAGCTATCTCTCATAGGTATGCTTATCAGTCCATTCTCCTTCATTCCAAGTTATTAATTTTGTATTTCTTTAATCACCATATGTTCTGTAGGCCGATGCATGAATGCTTTTGTGATTGTTATGTATTGTCTTTGAATTCCCATTGTTCACTAGAAGGAATCTTTGCTACCCTAGCCTAGATCCAACTGAGCACTGAGAACACATCGTCATCTTGGTTGGTTTGACATTCTGAGATCAGAAACTCCAAATGCTAGGTTGTCCAGGCAACCAACTTATGGACATAATGTTTCTGAGACAAATTAGACAAACCTGATGAATTCTTCTTTCCAGGTAAGATATTTTCATGTCTCTTTTCTGAATTTGGGAAGGCTCGAACTTGATCGTTAGAGTAGATTACGTCTAAGGACTGCTTTACTTTAATTCTGTAGGGATTGTTAGTTGTTTGATTTACATCCTCAGCTCTGGCATGTTTATTTTTCTTTAAATATAAGTGTAACGTTTTAATTTTCATCCAACTTCCTCACATATGTTTTCAAAACACATAATCAATACTCTTCCAAAAAGGCATGCAGATTTGCACCACGAAGCTTTTGAGGCTGAAAGACGTTAGAGAAGATGAACTTCCAAGGATTGTGAATCTCCTCCAAATGCTTAATGATGATACACAAAGGTAGACCATAGCAAATAGATTAAGAGGAATACAACGAAGAGAACGTGTTCCGTGTTAAGCTCATGAAGCAAGGGAAAATGTTACCGTCTATGATGTTACGAGTAATTACATTCACGAATAATCACAGCAGGCCATCTTCTTCCCAAGTTCAGGAAAAATATGGGTCCAAAAGTAAAATTCAGGTCCAGCCATGTGTTCTGGTGTGTAAGTGCCCACGTTCCTAGTGGACGACCTGGGATTCATGGATTTAATTCATGGGTGCTGATCAGATTAGCAACATTAGGAAAGATAGATTTCATGGTATGTTGCAGACAGAGATCATAAGTTAATGGAAATTGTGAGCATACCTTATAGATACGCACCAGGAAATAAACGAAAATATTGCAGTCTATGACACATCTGGTACACTTCTCTAAATACAAAATGAAGGAAGTGATGTGACCTGCATAGGTGGAATTGTCGGACTGCATGAGATGACGTGATCATTGCACATCAGAGGATTGGCTGGGCAACTTCAACTTGGGAGGGACTCCAGGACTTTCTCTGGGGAAAGTCTACACATTTGACCATATCTACAAAAGGTAACAGCTAAAACCCAGGATAAACTTAAAGTAAAGAAACTAGTGTCTAGAGAGAATGTACTAGACATTTAAAAGTTCAAGGATAAAGTTAGAAACCGACAAGAAATCTAGGAAATGGAAAACTATTCTAGCTGGAAAGGGTGAGTCGTCAGACTGGTATGAGATCGCTCTGAAATGCTGTGTGCATGGAAGATGCCGGGACAACTGAGAAGTTTGAGGGTGTTTATGACATCACAGTGAACATGTCACCCAAGATGGCCTCATGTTAATAGTCCGAGGATTGTCTTAGGCTACTGATACTCAAGGGAGAGATACCCAGAAGAGAATTGAAAAACAGACACCAGGCACTAAAACTTGAAGAGATAGAATAGACGCTGATTAAAGGGATAAGAAAGAAGTCATTGTGAAGATACAATAATAGCGGGACAATCACTGAGTGGAGACCACTGTGATCTACTCAAGTATAGGGGGAGGCCATGGAGATTCAAGCTTGAAACTTGATTTGAAACCAGAGGCTGGACTTGGCTCTTATCAGGCCTACATTTTCCTTCTGCGTTAATCATCATCCAAAATCAAGAGTGATCTCCTGAGGACATTGTAGAGAATGATTGATGCTTCCTTTCCTATGCCACTAGCATTCATTGAAGAGAAGTATCACTTTCCATAGCTCTGGCATTATGGAGCTCCAAAGGGCACATGCTAATGTGTCACAAGATCTCTCTTTGAACCCTTGAAGGAATGGACCCCGTCATGCTTTGCGTATGTCTCATTGTTTGGCAGGGCTTCAGAAATGTGCCGAGAAGCACCCTTTTCCAGAGGGCTTCGTTGCTTTGTGAGGGCCACCGTAACAGGCTAGTGTGCTCAGTTTGGCTCCAATGAAGTTCTATCCCCGTATCTCTTGGAGTAGAATGATTATTGATGACGTGTATTGACACCATATGTAAATAGGTTGGCTGAAAATTAGAACATTACAATTATCTTTATAGAAAAATAAACTTGCCAGAGCTGAGGATGTAAATCAAACAAATAACCCACCCTATAGAAATAAAGTAAGCCAGTATCTAGACGTAATCTAGAGGAACGTTCAAGGATGGGGGTCAAGATTGAAACTTCCCAAATCCAGAAATGAGACAGAAAAGTATCTTATTTGGAGTGGAATTCAGCAGTTTTGCCGAATTTGTTTCGGATACATTATGTTCATGAAGGAGGTTGCCATGCCTCCCTAGAATTTGGAGTTTAAGATCTCAGAATGTCAGACCAACCAAGATGAACACGTGTTCTCAGTGTTCATCTTCACCAAGGCTAGCATGGCAAAGATGGCTACACGGGACCATGTAAATTCAAAGACAACACGCAACAATGAAAAGCACTCACACGTAGGTCTATAGAACATAGGGTGGTTAAAGAAATAGAAAATTGATACCTTGGGATGAAGGACAACCGACTGACAAGCATACCAAAGGGGGAAATCTGAGAACGACCATGATGATTATACTATGGAAAAACAAAATGTGCTCAGAAAAGGGAATGCAAACACAAATAACACCTGAATAATCCACAACAAAAGATGTCAGACTTAAGACAGACTCTGCTTGAACTTTTGAAAGTCAGAAAGTCACAAACCAAAAAGCTGCAGTGAGGTAAAACCTGGGCTACCTTGAAAGGGTGAGTCTGAGATTGCTCCAAACCTCCTCTGAAACAGTGTGTCCATGATGCTTGCCTGGACAGCAGAGACACAATTATGACAAATTCTCTGACATCACAGTTGAGCAAAAATACAAACCGTCTACATCAACTCAGTGCCAGAATTGGGCTGAAGTAGCCTAAGTCACATTCCACACAACTGCAGGTTGCAAGGGAACTTGAAAGGGGTCGGGCAGTGGAGAACTGGGGAAGTCCGCGGGTTCTGGGTCGGCAGTCTGCACTTGGCTGGGTGGAATCCTGGGGGCAGACCTCCTCACCGCTGGTCCAGCCATTTTGGGGCAGGCGTGGGAGGGAGTGTAGAGGCAGATGAGAAGCGACGTGAGACAGGGCCACTCTTCCTCAGCAAATACAGGAGCATTTCCAGCAGATGTGAGCCCAGCGATAAACCTCAGTCAAAAGGAAACAAATTAAAAGTTGCAATCAATATGAAAATTGAACCTCAAAAAAAATGCCAGTAAGAATAATAAGATACCTACGAAAAACCTCACCCCAACAGGTGAAAGCTCTGTAAAGCGATAACTAGCAAACCTTTGCAGAAGAAAAATGGGAGAAGACAGAAGGAAGCGGAAGGATATTGCATGCTCCTGAAATGGAAGAATTAACACACTGGAAACCTCCACACCAGCTAAAGCAATGAAATCCCAGTCAAAGTTGCAGCTATATTTCTCACAGAGATAGAAGCGAGCATCCTAAAGTTTACATCCAGCAACAAAAGGCCCCAAATAACCAAAGGAATCCTGAGGAAAAAGAACAAAGCTCAATGTATCACATTTTCTGATTTGAATATAGAGGACGAAGAACTAGGAATGGAAACGGCACAGGCTGGGATGCAAAACAGACACACAGAACCATGGAACAGAATCAAGAGCCCAGAGGTATACGCACACATATATGGACAGCCCATTTTTGACCACGGCGCCAAGAGGAGACAGGGGAGAAAGGAAAGTCTCTACAATAAATGGTGCTGGGAAGACTGCAGAGCCTCACCTAAGACAAGGAGAATAGACCACGGTGTTACACCAGGCACAAACACCAACTCAAAATGGATTAAAGTCTTGAATGTAAGACTGGAAACCATGAGACTTCTGGAAGAAAACGCTGGCAGCTTGCTCTTTGTCATCTGTCTTAGCCTACTATTTGGAGGAAGTCTTTCTGTCTGGGCAAGGGCAATAAAGGAAACAAGAGACAAAGGGGACTACATCAAACGCACAAGCTTCTGCCCAGCCAAGGAAACCATCGACTCAATGCAAAGACAGTACAATCACTGGGAGAGGATGTTTGAAAACCACACATCAGTGGACGGGTGAATAGCCAAAGGATGCAGTGAACTCATATGGGTCCACAAGAGAAAAAAAAATAAGCCCATTGAAACCTGGGCAGTAGGTGGAAACAGAGATTTCGCCCAAGAAGAGTTAGAGATGGTCAACAGGTGTATGAAAACATGTTCATCATCATTAAGACTCAGGGCAGTTGAAATCCAAATGGCAGTGAGATAGCAGCTCAATGTGGTCAGAATGACTATAGGTAAAAAGTCAGGAAACAAGTGTCAGAGAGGAGCTGCAGAGATGAGAAGACTCCTACAGTGCTGCTGTGAGTGTAAGCTGGTGCAGCCACGACGCAAATCAGTGTGGAATTGCCTCAGACATGTCAGAATCCATCTACTATATGATCCAGCTATTATTCAGTGGCGTGTTTATCCAAAGATCTTGGAAAAAGTCGTGCACCGATATATGTGCACCCCTGTGTTCACCCTGGCCTTACTCCCGTTATCCAAGACTTGGAAGCCGCCCTGATGCCCATCAAGGCAGAAGGACGAATAGAGAAAGAAGATTGGAGAAGGAAGCTGGGCTTTATGAACACAATGGCATATCTCTGAGCCATAACAAAAGAGAGAATCCAGCCATTAGTGACCATAAGGATGGCTCTTGAGGGTTTCATTGGAAGTGAAACAGCTTGCAGGGAGAAACTCAAATACCGTAGGAGCTCACTTACAAGGAGAAGAGACAAACAAGGACCAACAAACTGGAAAGCTTTGCAGAAAGAAATTAAAGAAGACACAAGGAAACGGAAGTCTATTCCAAGCTCTTCGAATGGAAGAATGAACACACTTGAAACGTCCGTACTGGATAAAGCAATCTCTGGATTCCACGCAAGCCCCGTCAAAGTTTCAGCAATCTTTCCCACAGAAATAGAAGAGAGAATCCTAAAGTTTCTATCCAGCAACCAAGGAGCAGGAACGGCCAAAGGAACCCTGAGGAAAGCAAACAAGGCAGCACATACCACATTTTCGAATTTCCACATATAGGACGAACTGCTAGGTACCGAAACGGCAAAGGCTGGCCAGAAAAAGAGGCACACAGACACAAGGAACAGAATCGAGAGCCCAGAGGTCAACTCCCACATATATGGACAGCCCATTGTAGACCAAGGAGTCAAGAGGAGACAGCAGAGAAAGGAGAGTCTCGACAAGAAATGGTGCTGGGAAGACTGCACAGCCACATGTAACACAATGAGCGTAGACCATAATGTTACACCAGCCACACACACCACCTGGAAATGGATTAAGGCCTTGAATGGAAGACTTGAAACGGTGCAACTTCTAAGAGAAAACGCAAGCAGCTTGCTATTTGCCATCTGGCTTAGCCGATTATTTGGAAGAAGCGTGTGTGACTGGGCAAGGGCAACAAAGGAAACAAGAAACAAGCGGGAGTCCATTCAATGCAGAAGCTTCTGCCCAGCCAACGACTCCATCGACTCAATGCAAAGACAGCACAACAACTGCGAGTGGATGTTTGCAAACCACACATCGGAGAAGGGGTGATTAGCCAAAATATCCAATGAACTCATATGCCTCAACAGTGAAAAAACAACGATCCCCATAAATCTGGGCAAAAGATGGAAACAGATATTTCTCCCAGGAAGATAGAAAGATGGACAACAGGCTGTATGAAAACATGTTCTTCTTCATTAATTCTTTGGCAATGCAAATACGAACGGCAATGAGACAGCAGCTCACTGTGGTCAGAATGGCTATAGGGATGAAGACACGGAACAACAAGTCTCGGAGAGGAGGTGGAGAGAAGGGAAGCCTCCTGCATTGCTGGGAGGAGTGTAATCAGGTGCACCCACTACCCAAAGTGCAGTGGAATTGCCTTAGAATTTTCAGAATCCATCTACCATATGATCGAGCTATTCCTCTGTGGCATATATATCCAAAGAACTTGGAAACACTAATGCTCAGAGATCCATGCAGCACTGTGTTCACCACAGCGTTACTCCCAATATCCAAGACTTGGAAGCCTACGTGGTGCCCATCAAGTGACGAATGGAGACGGAAGACGATCTATAGCCACACAATGGCCAATCTTCAGACTGTATAGATGTGGCCATCTTGGGTGACATGTTCATAAACACCCTCAGAATTCTAAGTTGTCCTGACAACCTCCATGCACACAGTGTTTCAGAGCCATCGTGTACCAGTCTGACCACTCCCCATTTCCAGGTAGGATAGTTTTCCTTTCTCTGGATTTCTTGTCGGTTTCTAACTTTCTCCTCGAACTTTGAAAGGTCTACTACATTCCCTCTACACACCAGTCTCTTTCCGTTACGATTATCAAAGATTTTATCTCTTATCTTGTGTGGATATGGTGAAATGGGTGGACTTTCCCCAGAGAAAGTCATGGACTGCCTCCCAAGTTGAAGTTGCCCAGGCAATCCCCTGATGCACACTTATCATGTCATCTCCTAGCAGTCTGACAATTCCACCAGGCAAGTCACATGTTTCCTTCCTTTGTCATTTGGGGAAGTGTACCTGATGCGTTCATAGATTGTAATATTCTCATGGTTCTTTTTCTGGTGCGTATTGCTCAGTTTCCCTCACCATTTCTACTTCATGATCTCTGTGCCCACCAGACCGTGAAATCTGCATTTCCTAATGCTAGTAATCTGATCCACAACCGTGTTGCTATCCTGTGAAGGTCAGGCCGCCCAAGCAGAACGTGGGCACTTACCTGCTACATCACAGGTCCGCCAATGAATTAGACTTCTGGACCAACCTTTGGCCTGAACTTGGGAGGATGTTGGCCAGCAACGATCATTCGTGAAAGGAATCAGTAGTAACATGAATGACGGTAACATTTACCTTTGGTTGATGAGTTTAGCACGGAACATATTCTCTTGCTAGTATTCCGCTTCATCTCTTTGCTGAGGTCTACCTTTCTGTAGCATCATTAAGCATTTGGAGGTGATTACTAATCCTTGGAAGTTCATCTTCTCTAATCTCTTTCAGCCTCCAAAGCTTAGGCCGTAAGTCTGCACCGTTTTTTGGAGATTTGATTTTATGTGAATTGATTGCCGTAACCCAGCATTATAAGATCCTATAGCTTTTCACATCTACAATCTCATAGATTTAGACTTCTGTGTAGGTTACATCATCTTCACCACTGTAAGCCTAATTACAGGCCCTCACCACACACTTGTGCCTAATCAACTCTTTCTCCCTCAGACCCCCGCATCCATTTCCCTTTGTGAACTACCAATCCCATGTCACGTCCTACCTTTTTGTTGCTCCGTTTTTCCTCTTCTCCTTGTACGTGAGATCCTGTGGTATTCAACCTTATCCCTGGGGCTTGCTTCAGTTCCCCTAAGACCCTCATGAGCCATTCTGGTGGTCGCAAATGGCTGGACTGCATCCATTCCTACAGCTGAGAGCTATACCATCATGTGGCTATAGCCGATCTTCCTTCTCCATTCATCTCTTGATGGTCACCACGGACGCTTCCAAGTCTTGGATATCGGGAGTAAGGCTGTGGTGAACACAGCAGTGCATCGATCTCTGTGCATTAGTGTTTCCATGATGTTTGGATATATACGCCACAGAGGAATAGACGGATCATATGGTAGGTGGATTCTGAATTTCTGAGGCAATTCCACACCACTTTGCATAGTGGCTGCACCGGTTCACATTCCTACCAGCAGTGCAGGAGGCTTCCTTTCTCTCCACCTCCTCTGTGAAACTTATTGTTTCCCGTCTTCATCCTTATAGCCATTCTGACCACTGTGTGTTGCTATCTCATTGCCGTTCAGCATTTGCATTGACCAGAGACTTAATGATGATGAACATGTTTTCATACAGCCTGTTGGCTATCTTCCTATCTTCCTGGGAGAAATGTCTGTTTCCATCTTTTTCCCAGGTTCTATTGGGCTCATTGTTTTTATTCCTGTGAAGACGTATGAGTTCATTGGATCATTTGGCTACTCACCCCTTCTCCGATGTGTGGTTTGCAAACAGCCTGTCGCAGTTGTTGTGCTGTGTTTGGAATGAGTCCAATGGAGTCATTGGCTGGGCAGAATCTTCTGCATTGGATGGAGTCCCGCTTGTTTTTTGTTTCCTTTGTTGTCTTTGCCCACTGACACATGCTTCTTCCAAATAGGCAGCCAAGACAGATGGCAAAGAGCAAGCTGCCTGGGTTGTCTCCTAGAAGTTGCACGGTTTCAAGTATTCCATTCAAGGATTTAATCCATTTCGAGGTCGTGTGTATGTCTGGTGTAACATCATGGTCTACTCTCATTGTGTTACCTGTTGGTGTGCAGTCTTCTCAGCACCGTTTCTTGTGGAGACTCTCCTTTCTCCACTTTCTCCTCTAGGCTCACTGTTCGAAAATGCACTGTCAGTAGATGTGTTAGTTGACCTGCAGGCTCTCGTTCTGTTGCATGAGTCTGTGTGCCTATTTTGGGGGCCAGGCTGTGCTGTTTCCGTACCTAGGGCTTCGTCCTATATGTTGAAATCAGAAAGTGTGATACTTGCTGCTTTGTTCATTTTCCTGAGGATTCCTCAGGCTATTCCGGGTCCTTTGTTGCTGGATAGAAACTTTAGGATTCTGTCTTGTATTTCTGTGGGAATGATTGTTGCAACTTTGACTGGGACTGCATGCAATCCAGACACTGCTTTATGCGGTATGGACGTTTGAAGTGTGTTCGTTCTTCCATTGGAAGAGCACAGAATAGTCTTCCGTTCCCTTGTGTCTTCTGTAATATCTTCGCCCAAACCTTTGCAAGTTTTCTGTTTCCATATCGTTCTGCTGTTTGGCCACGTTTATTCCTAGATATCTTTTTCTTCCTACTGGCATGCTTTCTTTTTTGAGGTTCAGTTTTTCTATTCTTTGCAACTTTCAGTTGGTTTTGTTTTGACAAATGTTTATGGCTGTGCTCACATCTGCTGGCCATGCTGCTGCATTTCCTGAGGAAGAATGGCGATGTCTATCGTCGCTTCCCATCTGCCTCTACACTACCTCAGATGCCTTCCCCAAAATGGCTGGACGAGCGGTGAGTGGCTCACCCCCAGGATTCCACATCTCCGAACCTGGGCTTCTGAACCAGAATGTGCAGACTTCACCACGGCCCCACTGGCTGGCCCTTTTCATGTTCCATTGGCAAGCTGCAGTTGAGTGGATTGTGACTTGAATATGCTACTTGAGTCCAACTCTGGCCCTGTGTAAATGAGGCCAGCTTGCTTTTCTGGCCCACTGTGATGTTGGGTGATTTGTCAGAATCGTGTCTCTGCTGTCCAGTCTAGCTTCGTGGATACAGGGTTTCAGAGCCCGCGGGGAGCAGTCTCATAAGTCACCTTTCTCATTTAGGCCAGGTTTGACCTTTGCTGCTGTTTTTGGCGTCGTGACTTTCTCTGACTTTCAAACGTTCAGAGTGTGTCTAATGACTGACGTCTTTCACTGTGGATTAGTCAGCTTTGATTTCTGTTGGCCTCCATATTCCGTGATCCTTTTTTCTTTTCTATAGTTTAATTGTTATGGTCTTGCTGAGATATCTCCGTTCGATTTGCTTATCAGTGCGTTCTCCTTCTTTCCAAGTTAGGAGTTTTGTATGTCTTTAATTACCATAGGTTCTGTAGCCCGACGTGTGAGTCATTTCGTGATTGTTGGGTGTGGTCTTGGAATTTCCATCGGTCACTTGTAGGAATCTTTGCTATCCCGGCCCAGGTGACACTTAGCCCTGAGAACACATGGTCGTCTTGGTAGGTTTGAGATTCTCAGATCAGAAACTCCAGATTCAAGGTTTTCCAGACAACCACCTTCATGGACATTATGTTTTTGAGAGAAATTAGAGAAATCTGATGAATTCCTCCCTCCAGGTAAGTGATTTGTCTGTCTCTTTTCTGGATTTGGGAAGTTTCAAACTTGACCCCTGATCATTGAATGCTCCAACAGATTACGTCTGGATACTGGGCTTTTTATTTCTACATGGTTTCCTACTGGTCTGATTTTCATTCTGAACTTTGGCAGGTGTTTTTTTATTTAAACATAATGGCAATGTTCTAATTTTCAGCAAACCTCATTCCATATGTTGTCAGAACAAGAAATCAATACTGTTTCCATGGCAAGAGGTGGGGGAGAGAATTTCATTGGAGCCCAACTGAGCACTGTAGCCTGGGAAGGCAGCCTTCACACAGGAACGGAGCCCTCTCGAAAAGGGTGCTTTTAAGCACACTTCTACAGCCCTCCAAACCAAAGGACACACCCCAAGCATGACAATCATCCATTCATTTAAGTCTTCACAGAGATGTCTTGGGACACATTAGCATGTACCCAGAGGGACCCCGTGACGCCAGAGCTATGCAAAGGGAGACCTCTCTTCAAAGAATGCTAGGGGCCTAGGAAAGAAGGCCTCAATTGTTCTCTTCAATGTCCTCAAGTGATCATTCTTGACTTGGGTTTATGAGTAAGGCAGAAGGAAAATGTAGGTCTGATATGCCCCAAGTCCAGCCTCTTGTTTCAAATCTAGTTGCAAGTTTCGATCAGCACGGCCTCCACATCTACTTGAGTAGATAACAATGTTCTCCTCTCAGTGCTTGCCCCTCTAGTATCCCTTCTTCCCAATGATTCCTTTCTTATCCCTTGAGTCAGTGCCTCTTTGATCTCTTCAAGTTTCTGTGTACGGTTTCTGTTTGGAAAAGCTGTTTCTGGATATCTCTCACGTGGGTATCCTAGCCAGGGCAATCCTCGGGCTCTAAACTTGCTGCCATCTTGGGTGACACGTTCACCGAGACGTCATAAACACCCTCAGAATTCTAAGTTGTCCTGAAAACCTCCAGGCACACAGTGTTTCAGAGCCATCTCATATCAGTCTGACGACTCCATCTTTCCAGGTAGGATAGTTTTACTTGTTCTGGATTTCTTGTCAGTTTCTAACTTTCTCATGGAACTTGAAAGGTATGCTACATTCCCTCTACCCACCGGTTCCTTTCCTTTAAGATTATCCCTTGTTTTATATCTTATCGATTGTGTATATGCCCAATTGGGTGGACTTTCCTCAGAGAAAGTCCTGGGGGCCCTCCCAATTGGAAGTTGCCCAGGCAATCCCCTGATGCACAATGATCGTGTGATCTCCTAGCAGTCTAAAAATTCCACTTGGCAGGTCACATGTTTTCCTTCCTTCATCATTTGGGGAAGTGTTCCTGATGCGTTCATAGATTGTCATATACTCATGGTTCTTTTTCTGGTGCATATTGTTAAGGTCTCGTGACAATTTCTCCTTCTTTATGATCTCTGTGCCCACCATACCTTGAAATCTATATTTCCTAATGCTAGTAATCTGATCCGCACCCCTGATGCTAGCTGGTGAAGCCCGGGCCGCCCAAGTGGAACATAGGAACCTGCCTGCTACATCACAGGGCCGGCCCTGAATTGGACTTTTGGACCAACCTTTGACCTGACCTGTGAAGATGTTGGCCTGCTTCCATCATTCGTGAGGGAATCAGTAGTAACATCATGAACGGTAACGTTTTCTGTTGGTTCATGAGTTTAGCACCGATCATGTTCTCTTGGTAGTATTCCTCTTCATCTCTTTGCAAAGGTCTACCTTTCTGTAGCATCATTGAGCATGTTGAGGTGATTACCAATACTTGGAAGTTCATCTTCTCTAAACTCTTTCTGTCTCCAAAGCTTTTGGTTGTAAATCTGCATCTCTTTTGGGAGTTTTGGTTTTATGTGAATTGATTGCCGTAACCCAACATTATAATGACCTATAGCTTTCAGATCTACTTCCACATAGATTTAGACTTCAGAGTAGGTTACATCATCTTCACCAACGTAAGACTAATTACTGTCCCTAACCACACATCTGTGCCTAATCAACACTTTCTCTCTCTGGCCACTGCCCCACTTTCCCTCTGGGAAATGCCAATCCATTGTCATGTGATACCTGTTTCTTGGTCCGTTCTTGCTCTTCTCCTTGTACGTGAGATCCTGTGGTATTTGACCATACCCCTGGGGCTTCTTTCAGTTCCCCCAATACCCTCAGGAGCCATTCTGGTGGTCACAAATGGCTGGCCTGACTCCGTTCCGATAGCTGAGTGCTATGCCTTTGTGTGGCTATAGCCCATCTTCCTTCTCCATTCATCCCTTGATGGGCACCAGGCAGGCTTCCAAGTCTTGGATATCGGGAATAAGGCCAGGGTAAATAGAGGTGTGCACCGATCTCTGTGTAGGAGTGTTTCCACGTTCTTTGGATAAACACACCACAGAGGAATAGCTGGATCATATGGTCGATGTAATCTGAAATGTCTAAGGCAACTCCTCACCGTTTTGTGTCAAGGCTGCACCTGTTTACACTCCCGCCAGCAGTGCAGGACGCTTCTCTTCTCTCCACCTCCTCTCCGAATCTTATTTCCTGTCTTCATCCTTATAGCCATTCTGACTGCCATGAGCTGCTCTCTCATTGCCTTTCAGATTTGCTCTGACCAGAGAGTTAATGATGATGAACATGTTTTCATACAGCCTGTTGGCCATCTTTCTATCTTCCTGGGAGAAATGTCTGTTTCCAGCTTTTGCCCAGATTTTAATGGGGCTTGTTTTTTTTTTTTTTTCTTGTGGAGCCGTATGAGTTTATTGGATCTTTTGGCTATTTGCCCCTTCACCAATGTGTGGTTTGCAAACATCCTCTCCCAGTTGTTGTGCTGTCTTTGCATTGAATCAATGATTTCCTTGGCTATGCAAAAGCTTTTGTGTTTGATGTAGTCCCATTTGTTTCTTGTTTCCTTTATTGCCCTTTCCCAGACAGATATGCTTCTTCCAAATATGAGGCTAAGACAAATGACAAAGAGCACCCTACCTACGTTATCTTCCAGAAGTCTCATGGTTTCCAGTATTACATTCTAGACTTTAATCCATTTCGAGTTGATGTTTCTGCCTGGTGTAACACCATGGTCTACTCTCCTTGTCTTACATGAGACTCTGCACTCTTCCCAACACCGTTCATTGTAGAGACTTTCCTTTCTCCACTGTCTCCTCTTGGTGCCGTGATCGAAAATGGGCTGTCCATATATGTGTCCCTATACCTCTGGGCTCTTGATTCTGTTCCATGGTTCTGTTTCTCTGTTTTGCATCCCAGCCTGCGCTTCTTCCATTTCAATTTCTTCATCCTATATGTTGAAATCAGAAAGTGTGATACATTGATCTTTGTTCTTTTTCCTCAGGATTCCTTTGGCTATTCGGGGTCTTTTGTTGCTGGATGTAAACTTTAGGATGCTCCCTTCTATCTCTGTGAGAAATATTGCTGCAACTTTGACTGGGACTGCATGGAATCAAGAGATTTCTCTATGCGGTGTGGACATTTCAAGTGTGTTAATTCTTCCATTTCAAGAGCATGGAATATCCTTCCGCTTCCTTGTGTCTTCTCCCATTTCTTTCTGCAAAGGTTTGCTAGTTTTCTGTTTACAGAGCTTTCACCTGTTGGGGTGAGGTTATTCCTAGGTACCTTATTCTTCTTACTGGCATCCTTTTTCTTTTTTATTGAGGTTCAATTTTCCTATTCTTTGCAACTTTTAATTTGTTTCCTTTTGAAAGAGATTTATCACTGTGCTCACATCTGCTGGAAATGCTCCTGTATTTGATGAGAAAGAGTGGCTCTGTCTAATGTCGCTTCTCATCGGCCTCTACATTACCTCCCTCGCCTGCCCCAGAATGGCTGTACCAGCGGTGAGGAGGTTTACCCCCAGGATTCTACCCTGCCAACTCCTGGCTGCCAACTCAGAGTGCGTGGACTTCCCCAATTCTTTACTGACCAGCCCCATTCATGTTCCCTCAGCAACCTGCATTTGAGGGGAATGTGACTTAAATAGGCTACTTCAGCCCAACTCTGGCACTGAGTATATGTAGCCAGTTTGTATTTTTGGTCAACTGCGATGTCACAGAATTTGTCATAATTGTGTCTCTGCTCTCCCGGCAAGCTTCATGGACACAGGGTTTCATAGGATGTTTGGAGGAGTCAAATACCCACCCTTTCCAGGTAGCCCAGGTTTTACCTCGCTGCAGTTTTTTGGTTTGTGTCACTTTCTGACTTTCAAAGGTTCAAGCAGAGTCTGTCTAAAGCCTGACACCTTTGTGGATTATTCAGGTGTTATTTGTGTTTCCCTTCCTTCTTTTGAGCCCGTTTTGTTTTTCCATAGCATAATCATCGTGGTCTCTCTCAGATTTCCCCGTTTGGTATGCTTGTCAGCCAGTTCTCCTTCATCCCAAGGTATCAATTTTCTATTTCTTTAACCACCCTATGTTCTATAGGCCTAGGTGTGAGTGTTTTTCATTGTTGGTTGTTGTCTTTGAATTTACATTGGTCACTTGTAGCAATCTTTACCATGCTAGCCTTGGTCAAAATGAGCACTGTGAACACGTGTTCATCTTGGTTGGTCTGACGTTCTGACATCTTAAACTCCAAATTCTAGTTTGTCATGTTAACCTTCTTCATGAACATAATGTACCCGAGACAAATTAGACAGATGTGATGAATTCCGTCCAGGTAAGATAGTTTTCTGTCTCATTCCTGGATTTGGGATGTTTCGATCTTGACCCCCGATCCTTGAATGTTCCAGTAGATTACGTCTAGATACTGGCTTACTGTATTTCTATAAGGTGTGTTATTTGTTTGATTTACAACCTCATGTTTATTTTTCTATAAAGATAATTGTAATGTTCTAATTTGCAGACAAGCTTCTTTCACATGATGTCAATACACGTCATCAGTAATCATTCTACTCCAAGAGATGGGAGAGAGTATTTCATTGGAGCCAAACTGAGCACACTAGCCTGGTAGGGCAGCCCTCACAAAGCAATGAAGCCCTCTGGAAAAGGGTGATTCTCAGCACACTTCTGGAGCCCTGCCAAACAATGTGACATACCTGGAGCATGACGGGGTTCTAGTCCTTCAAGGGTTCAAAGAGATGTATTGTGACACATTAGCATGTACCCAGTGGGCCTCCGTAAACCAGAGCTATGGAAAGTGAGACTTCTCTTCAATGAGTGCTAGGGGCATAGGAAGGGAAGCATCGATCCTTCTCTACAATGTCCTCAGGAGATCCTTCTTGATTTGGGATTATGATTAAGGCAGAAGGACAACGTAGGTCTGATAAGACCCAAGTGCAGCCTCTGGTTTCAAATCAAGTTGCAAGCTTCAATCAGCACGGCCTCCACATCTACTTGAGTAGATAACAATGTTCTCCACTCAGTGCTTGTCTCTCTGTTATTTATTGCTTCTCCACAATGACTTCTTTCTTATCCCTTTAATCAGCGGCAATTCTAACTCTTCAAGTTTCAGTGCTGGTTTCTGTTTTTAAATTCTTTTCTGGGTATCTCTCACTTGAGTATCATAGCCTAGGACAATCCTCAGACTATAAAGATGAGGCCATCTTGAGTGACATGTTCACTGTGATGTCATAAACACCCTCAAACTTCTCCGTTGTCCCGGTGTCTTCCATGCACACAGTATTTCAGAGCCATCTGACACCAGTCTGATAGTTTTCCATTTCCTGGATTTCTTGTCTGTTTATAACTATCTTGGGACTTTTAAATGTCTACTACATTCTCTCTAGACACTGAATTCTTTACTTTAAGTTTATCCTTGGTTTTATCTGTCACATTTTGTGGATATGGCCAAATATGTAGACTTTCCCCAGAAAAAGTCCACGAGTCCCTCCCAAGTTGAAGTTGCCCAGCCAATCCTCTGATGTTCAATGATCGTGTCATCTTGTGCAGTCCGACAATTCCACCTATGCAAGTCAAATCACTTCCTCCATTCTGTATTTGAGAAGTCTACCTGATGCGTCATAGATTGCAATATATTCATGTTGTTTTCCTGGTGCATATGGATAAGGTATGCTCACAATTTCCACTTGTGTATAATCTCTGCCCTCACCATACCATGAAATCTATCTCTCCTGATGTTACTAATCTGATCAGCACCCGTGATGCGAATCCATGAGTCCCAGGCCACAGACTAGGAACGTGGGCTCTTACACACCAGAACACATGACTGGCCCTGAATTTTACTTTTGGACCAATCTTTTGCCTGAACTTGGGAAGAAGCTGGCCTGCTCTGATTATTCGTGAAGGTAATGAGTAGTAACCCCACAGAAGGTAACATTTTCCCTTGGTTCATGAGTTTAGCATGGAACACGTTGTCTTTGTAGTATTCTTCTTAATATATTTCCAATGGTCTACCTTTCTGTAGCATCATTAAGCATTTGGAGGAGATTCACAATCCTTGAAAGTTTATCTTCTCTAATCTCTTTCAGCCTCAATAGCTTTATGCCGTAAATCTGCACAGCTTTTTGGATTTTTTCTTTCCCTCTGGGAACCACCAATCCAAAGTGAAGGCTGCCATCAAAGCTAAAATGCTCCATTTGGCCCCAATGAAATTCTTTCCCCCTGTCTCTTGTCATAGAAGAGTATTGATTATGTGGTTTGCCACCGTATGTGAGGAAGTTGGCTGAATATTAGAACATTTATATTTAACGAAAAATAAACATGCCAGAGCTGAGGATGTAAACCAAACAACTAGCAAACCCTACAGAAATAAAGTAAACCAGTATCTAGACGTAATCTACTGGAACAATGAAGTCAAGGTCTAGCCTACCCAAATTCAGAACAAAAGACATAAAAATATCTTACCTGGAGAGAGGAATTCATCAGATTTGTCTAATTTGTCTCGGAAACATTATGTCCATAAGGTGGTTGCCAGGACAAACTAGAATTTGGCGTTTCTGATCTCAAAATGTCAAACCAACCAAGATGACCTCGTGTTCTCAGTGCTCTGTTGGACCTAGGCTAGGATAAACAAGATTCCTTCAAGTGAACGCTGGAAATTCAAAGACAAAACCCAACAATCACGAAAGCACTCACATCGGCCTAGAGAACATATGGTGATTAAAGAAATACAAAATTCCTAACTTGGAATGAAGGAGAACACACTGATGAGCATATCTATGGGAGACAGCTGTGAAAGACCATGAGGATTGATGTGGATTAAGGCCGCCCCCACTCGAAAGCCCAAGGTTAGCTGGTGAACATGCAGAACTATATGACCCGTTGAATTTCTTTTGGTATGAATTAGAGGTGCCCCAGTGAGAGAAGCCCAGGTCATGCTCACCTACATGCCTATCTATGGGGCCAGTTTCATATCTAGTGTTATATGACAACACAATATCCAGAACCCATCTGAACTGAAATCATTTAATGACTTTTTACATCATCTTTTCTTTTTCCAGGAAAAATAAGTCACGTAACCATGCCTGAGAAAATTAGTCCTTAACCTCAACTCCGGGCAGCAGCAGGAGATGTGACTACCCATGGGTCCTTTCCCAATGCAGCAGCAGCAACAGCTCTTCACTGCCCATGGTTCCTGTCCCCATGCCTGCAGCTCTTCACTGCCCATAGGTCCTGTCCCCATGCTATCCTGTACCATTCTCTAAATAAAAGAGCACCGCTGCCAGACCTTGACGGTCCAAGAAATCTTATTTTCAACTCTTGAGCTTGCCGACCCCACATCATATCTCGTGGCCCATATAGGGAACGTGCTTCATTGGTTTGTGAGCTCGAATTCTGGTAAGTGCCCTTTCCTTCCTTGTGCCTCTCTCTTTTTCGAGGATGGATCTAAATTCACTTCTCCATCAGGAACTGTGTTGAATAGCTGTATGAATTCATGTTTGCTGCCCATTGCTACTCTATGGTGCAAATCTGGCATTCAGCTTGAAGAGAATCAGTACCTTAAGCCTAAGAGTGATGTAGAATGAATTAATCCATTCCTTCCTGACCCTATCTCTAATACATAAATTTTACGTGGGAAAGGGTCAGCCATTTAAGTCATTAGTATGGTTGGCAATCTCCAAGACTCTCATGGAAGGTTTTTCACTATTTCTCTCTATCATGTTCTCTCTTAAACTTCTCCTTTTGTCTTGGGGACCACTCACCACGCACCTATTACTTCCAGGCAGAATACGAAAGATGTTCACCAGGCACCTGTTCCTGCCAGGCATAGCAGGGAAGGTACCCAAGGGATGCAATTCTGGGGGACACCCCCATCACCCCTTGCTATAGGCACCCCACAGTAGGAACAACAGGTAGGATGCTTCCCTAGGTTCAGGGGGGATTTTCAAGGTAATGGACCTGTCTCTTTCATCTTTCTTAGAGTTACAATGGCCAATTTCATCTCCTTTTGAGCTTTGCAACCGGGAAACAAAGAAATCTTTCAAGAGTCATGTCCTCCAACACTGGGAGCCCCAACTTTGGCTTTCTGGGTCTGATCACCCCAGTGATGCCAAGTAGGGTGCCCCCTGTTGGCGGTTGACTCATTGAGTATTTTAGTCACCTACTGAATTGTCTATGATGTTAGGAGACCTGTGATTTATTCTGTGAACTGTCATGCTAGGGTAGTGTGACCCAGCATTGGAACTGTTGTGTGACTTTTATCATGATAACACTCTGGGAACGGCCATGAGGGTGAGGTCTGGTGTCTTCTTTTAATTTCTTGGTTTTGCTCATCATGTCCTCTGTTGTCACCAAGTCGAGCTTAATTTCAGGCTGGACTTGACCAGAAACTGGACATTCTGTAAAATTAAAAAACTTGAAAATATATTGCAAGGGACTTAACTCTCAACCCGGCTACTGGGAGACCCGGCCTCCAGCATGTTCCAGGCCTCTGGAGGCACTGCACCCTTGTCCAGTTCAATGTCAGTCCGACACTGGCTTTACTGCCATGGGGAATGATGTAAGCATCCCAAGAGACTCACCACTTAGAGTCATTCTAACTAATTAGAAACACTTTCAATTGTATGGGTATGCCCAAGAAACTTCATCTGGGAGAAAATTTGTGATGTATCTTTGTGCCTTTCTGGTGCAGTTGGACAGGTAGATCAACCTAGAATGTCCTTCATGTTTCAGTCCAGTTTCTGAGAAATAAAGAGCAACCGTCCTTAGAAAATCCTTGCAAGACTGGAAAGACAGCTCTAGAGGCAGTTCGGATTCCACCTACTTCCTTTATGATGAAAAGGATTCTCATTCCCCCTCTGAAGGAACTACTATGTAGCCCATCACTCATTCTTAAGACTGAAAAAAAAAAAGGAGGGGAAAGGATAAATGGTCATAAGTGCACCCTTGCAAAAAGTCTACCATCTCGAGGGTCTTCTCCATAAGTATTAGTAAAAAGGCTCAAAACAAAGTGTGGATTCATAACTGGTGAGCTTTATATTATTGTACCAGATTCACTGGAGTAGTTTTTAAAACAATGGTTATACAGTCTCTGTCTATGTGTGTCTATGTGTACATTATACGTGTGATATTTTTACCCATGGATGGTATGGCCAAAATTAAGAGGTTTGTTTAGTTGGCTTAAAGAAAGTGCTTACATAAATTCTAAATGTAGTAGAAATTAACTCAGTGCCTTTCAAAGTTAACGTGATGTGAATTAACCTTTGGTAAATGAAAGCTTGTTAAAGTTTGTTGGTTTGATTGAAAATTATCTTGTCAGAGTTGGTATTTGCATAGGATGCAGGCATTCAGCCTGGGTTATCTAGTCATATAAGTTCACTTTCTTAAATTTGTCAGTAAAATAATAGCTTTAAATGATGACCAGTTTTGTCTAATTCCTCATGAGGTTTTCATAGCTAATCTGAACATAGTTGTTGGAAACAAATGGTTTAAATACATAAAACTCATAAAGGTGAGTACAATAACTTTTATGGTCAGTATACTTGTTGAAACAAAACAGCTTCAAAATTTTTCTGTGTAACAATCTTGACTTTTGCAAAGGTAAGTTAAATGATAAAAGAAGAATATGCGGATCATTTTTGGATAGGATGAAACACTGAATCATTATTAATAAACATATCTAAGTTATCTACTTTGGGCTTCTTCTTGAAGAGGCTAAAAGAGTGTGGGTGTATCAAAAAGCATGCCTGTGTTTTATTGTAAAGCTGCATGCTTCTAAAGTTATGAAGTGTTTAGAATGCTGACATAAAAGACAATTCATAATTGCTTACTTTTTAGTGTTTAGTAGATCTGTTAAGGCTTAAAAGTTCTAATTAACTTATGGAATTAAAGCTACAGGAAATTAATAAGGAAAAGAGCTCTGTATTCAGGGAAGTTAAAATGTATGCTTTCAGTAAAAAAGGTATAAAGAATGGAAATATTTTTGTTTGATGGATGAAAAAAGATAAATTTGTCCTAATGTACTAGAAAGGAAAAAAGAAAGAGCTGTTGAGACATTCTGAAAACGAAAAAGAAAGTTGTAGAAGGTTTGTGAAGTAGAAATTCTGAAAAGAGTTTTATGCCTACTCAAGTAGACTAAAGTAAGTTCAATTAAGTGAATGAGTTTGAATGTTCATAATAAGTAGGTGCAGAAATTCAAATTTGGTTTTCTCTAAAAGGATACTTTTTCTTGAACTTTGGATCTGCTCTTGATAAAGAGGTTATAAAAGCTCTTCCTTTGAGTAAGTCTACCTAAGAGAGAAATGTGTTTTGTGAAAATAATGACTGAGGTCACTCTTAAGATTTTTGACTCTTTCTGTCATCACTTTGAATACATACCTGAGCATTGTTTCACAGTGAGTGTTGTTTCCTATTTGAAGAAGCATTTTAAAAACTTTGGCTATGTTTTGACAAGCTTCTCCCTCAAAAATATTCAAATCCTGAATGAAGTCTTTCTTTTGACCTGGTGGACAGAAGAGAAATTACTCTGAGGATTTTCAGAGGGCCCCTGAGACTTCTCAAAGAAATTTGCTCTCTGTTCCTGTAAGTAGGAAAACATTAAACTAATTAGGCTTATTTTTTCTATTAAATTACATGAGAAACATTGTGAAACAAGTGATAGATATTCTTAGGTGGTATTAGATGTGTAAATGTTATTAATATAGATGTCTTCAAATTATATAGAATTCCTAAGATTCTGATCTGTCCTGGTTATCAGTCATAAGTCCACTTATTATCTGGAAGGGTCATATGTCACAGAAGTATCCAAGTGTCTTTGTCAATTGCCCTTTTGAGTCCTTTGTCCATTTGCAGATAATTGTTGTTTTACTCTGCTGCTTTTTTCTTTTGCAAATATGTTTCATCTTCTGAGATATTCCGGGAAAGGATTCTGACACAGAGGTTCTAAACTACAGGATTCTGATAAACTTTCAGACTGGAAAACTGAGCTGAGTAAGAAACTACAGAATTGTAACAGAAACTAAGCTCCTCGATCTGCTGACAGAAGATTCAGCTCAAGAATTGATTATACAGGACTGTGTGAACTGATGAGGACGATTATAATTTTTTAGGACTTCTGTTTGAAATATTGTTGAGTTTTGATGTGTTGTTTTGTTTTCTCATAATGAAGGAAATCTTTTTCTCTTTTCTCTTATGCTAACCTTGACTTACAGCCATTTGGTGAAATTATACCTTTATGAGCAAAACTGAAACATTTATGTTTTGCTCCCTACCATATCCCTAAGGAATTGTCAAACCCTCTGTTACTGAGTATGGTCATTTCGTGGCAATATTTGCATAAGTTCCAAAAGAATCTGTTCTCCTTATAACAGGACACATTGGTTATATTACCAAGGCTTTGACTGGAATGTCATATTTGAAACATACAGGCTCAGATATGACAAGACAGTATTTCAGGAACAAAGATTGGACTTTCTGGAATACAGCCACTCAGAAACACGGGCCCGGTACCTTGTTTATAGAGATTCTGGCAATCTTACCAGTTGAGTAAGGAAGCGTGCTTATCTGGAAAGTGCAAGCAACCTCCGAATACTTTGGGGGACCTGAAAGAGAACTCCACTCAAATCTGAAAGTACTGCAGGCAAAATCTGATGGCAAATCCTTGGCTTGGCTTTTCTGGCCTGTAGAGGCTTTCACAGTTCAATCTATGATTCCTCATAAAAATTTCCAGCAAAGCATACTTTAAAAAGCCTGTATAAACAATTGCTATTCTTGTAGCTGTTATGTAAATAATTGGAGCAAGTTGTATTGAAACTACACTGGACTTGCAAACCTGTTAATCCTGATTTGGCTATCTTTTGAAAAATGAGGGTGATTTAAGAGAGAAAAAATTATGTTTCTGTAGAAGCTATAGTAGGCATTCATGGATAGTAGATTCTAGCTGTTTTCATCCAAGAGATTCATCTATTACTAATCATAATGTCTCCTTCTGCTCATCTATGTCTGACACCTGCGAGTTCCATGGCCACAATCAAACATTTTCCTTTAAAACTACTCCCCAAATACTAACTAGATTTGCCTTGTCACAGGTGGATCAGAAACAACAAGTTCCAAAGGTAAAGTCCCCAACTTATCAATACACACAGGATGGACCATATGAAATTTGGGATGAATGTATTTGGTTCACTCCTACTAGTGGTCAACTCACTAAAAGGTCACTCTCTGTTGGGAACAAACCAATCACACTTGTGATACATGGCCTAATAACAGCCGACCTACGGGAAAAATTCGCTGTTATATGTGTTCTCATATCATAGTCTTAAAACAGTACTGATTGGTTTGGGACTGACTGGGATAGACAGCCCAGCACGCTTTGGTTAGTCTCTAATGGTGCTCATTGGCTATGCGGCTCCAATTTATGGCCTTTGCTGCCACCTATGTGGATTGCACGATGCACACTAGGCTTTGTCTGGATGCAAGGTAGAACTACATTTACTACATCTCCTCCTGCTATCCTACCCAACCTGCAGCAGCGCTGAACCAGGTCTGTCTTCCACTGGTATGACCATCTTTCCGCAATTTTCCTTCCCTAATTAGGAATCGAAAGTGTCGTCTTGCACATGGAAGTCCTAAACAAATTTATTATGAAGGCATTAAATGATGCACAACATAGCATTTCTCTGCTCAATTTAGAAGTATCCCAAATGTGTAAGGCAGTCCTCCAAATCCAAATGACACTGGATGTCTTGACAGCAGCACAAGGGGGCACCTATGCCATTATAAAAACTGAATGTTGTGTCTATATTCCTGACTACTGTCAAAATATTTCTGGCTTCCTATCCCAACCACCAAATTAAATCCGTGTCTTATCAACCCTAACTCTAAACGATTTGTTGAACTCCAAGTCAGGACCAGGTTTCTGCACTACTTCAATACGTTATACATTGGGTTAAACATACTGCTTGTATTTCTTACTATAGTTTGTTGTCTGTTTCATTGTCTGTCTTTCGCATGTGAGAAATGTTTCACCTCCTGGACCACCTGTCGTCAAATGATTCTCTCATCTTCAGAAGCTCTGTATACCTTGTCAGCCTTGAACTCCACAGGTGAAGCCTTCCAGTCCACTGAACATCCTACCTGTACCTATGACCCAATTTAGGGACAGCTCTGCGACCTTGTACAGCCATAAGTAGTTACAGAAGACTGACCATCGTCCATATCCCCAAACCTCTCCAGTCCAAATGGGTTCAGGGGGTGTTTATGATATGGATTAAGGCTGCCCCAGCTAGGGAAGCCCAAGGTGATCTGGCCTACATGCCAAACTATATGAGCAGTTGGAATAGGGCTGACTCAGGGTGAGAAGCTCAGCGCATCCTCAGCTACATGCTGATCTACAGGGCCAGATCCGTATCTAAAGTTATATGACTGCACAATGACCAGACCCCGTCTGCACTGAAATCATTTAAAGACATTTTACCACATCATTTCCTTTTCCAGTAAAAATAAATCATGTACCCATGACTTATAAAACTAGCCCTAACCCTCAACTCAGGGCAGCAGCAGGAGGTTTGACTGCTCATGGGCCCCATCACCAGGGAACAGCAGCAACTCTTCACTACCCATGGGTCCTGTCCCCATGCTATCCCATACTATTCTCTAAATAAAAGAGCACCAGTGCCAGACCTTCAATGTCCGAGAAATCTTTCATTCGAGTCTTCAGCTCGCTGAGCCCATATCAACAATTATAACATGGAAAACAAAAAACCGTCCCAGAAAATGGAAGACACACAGAAATCACACCTGAATAATCCACAATGAAAGATGTCCGTTTTAGACATTCCCTGAACGTTCGAAAGACAGAGAAAGTCACAAACCCAAAAACTGCAGCAAATGTCAAACCTAGGCTAACTGGTAAGGGTGAGTTATGAGACTGTTAAAATGTGGCTCTGAAAACCTGTGTCAATGAAGTTTGCCGTGATAGCAGAGACACAATTCTGAGAAATCCTCTGACATCACAGTGGAGAAGAAAAACAAACTGGCCTCGTCTACACAGTGCAAGATTTGTCCCAAATAGCATATTCAACTCACATTCCACATCAAATGCAGGTTTCCAATGGAACATGAAAGGTGCTGGCCAGTGGTGCAGTGGTGAAGTCCACAAATTCTGGGTCGGCACCCAGGGCAGACCATGCAGAATCCTGGAGGTGAACCTCCTCACTGACGGTCCAGATATTCTGGGGCAGGCGTCCAAGGTAGTGTAGAGGCAGATGGGAAGCAACGTCAGACAGCATTATTCTTGCCCAGCTAATACAGCAGCATCACCAACAGATGTGAGCACAGCCATAAACATCTGCCAAAACAAAAGCAATGAAAAGTTTCAAAGAATAGAAAAACTGAACCTCTGGAAAAAAAACATGCAAGTAAGAAGAATAAGATTTCTAGGAATAAGCTTAGACAAACAGGTGCAAGCTATGGAAACTGAAAACTAGCAAAGCTTCAGGGAAAGAAATTCCAGAAAACACAAAGAAACAGAAGGGTATTCTGTGCTCTAGGAATGTAAGATCTGAAACACCTGAAACGTCCGCAATGGATAAAGCAATCTCTGGGTTGCATGCAATCCCAGTCAAATTTGCAGCAATCTTTCCCAGAGAAATAGAAGTGAAAATCCTAAAGTCTCTATCCAGCAACAAGGGACCCTGAATACCCAAAGGAATTCTGAGGAGAACGAACAAAGCAGGACGTATCACACTTTGATTTCAACATGTAGGACGAAGCGCTTGGTACCGAACCAGCACAGCCTGGTCCCAAAAACAGGCACAAAGCCCAATGGAACAGGATGGAGAACACAAGGGTCAACTCAGACATATATGGACAGCGCATTTGCAATGAGGAAGGCAAGAGGAGACAGTGGAGAAAGGAGAGTCTCTAAAATAAATGGTGCTGGGAAGACTGCACAGCCATATGTAACAGAATAAGAGTAGATCATGATGTTACACCAGGCACACACACCACCTCGAAATGGATTAAAGCCTTCAACGGAAGTCTTGAAACAGTGAAAATTCTAGGAGAAAATACAGGCAGCTTGCTCTTTGCCATCTGGGGTAGCCGCCTATTTGGAAGAAGCATGTGTGACTGGGCAAGGGCAACAAAGAAAAGAAGAAAGAAGCAGGACTCCATCCAACGTAGAAGCTTTTGTCCAGCTGGGGAAACCGTCCACTCAATGCAAAGACAGCACAACAACAGAGAGAGGATATTTCAAACCACACATCTGAGAAGGGCTGAATAGCCAAAAGACCCAATGACCACAGACGTCTCCACAAGAGAAAAAACAAGCCCATTAAAACCTGGGCAGAAGATGGAAACAGAGATTTACCCCAAGAAGACAGAAAGGTGGCCAACAGCTGTATGAGCACATGTTCAACACCATTAAGTATAAGGCCAACGCAAAATCCTCACGGCAATGAGATGACTGCTCCCTGTGTTCAGAATGGCTAAAAGGAACAAAACAGCAAACAACAAGTGTCAGAGAGAAGGTGGAGAGAAGGGAAGAGTCCTGCACCTCTGGTGGGAGTGCAAACTGGTGAGGGCACTAGGCAAAGCCATGTGAAATTGCCTCAGAAATTTCCAAATCCATCTACCTTATGATCCAGCTATTCCTCTCCAGCGTGTTTATCCAAAGAACTGCGAAACACTAATGCACACAGATCCGTGCCCCACTGTGTTCACCACAGCCTTACTCCCGATATCCAAGACTTGGAAGCCGCCCTGGTGCCCATCAAAGGACCAATAGAGAAGGAAGTTGGGCTATATCCACACAAAGGCAAAACACTCTTCTGTAAGAAAGAGTGCAGTCCAGCGATTTGTGACTGCAGAATCACTCCTGAGGGTAGGAGGGGAACTGAAACAAGCCCAAGGGAGAAATCAAATACCATCGCATCTCACTTACAAGGAGAAGATTAAAATAAGGACCAACAAACAGGTAGAACGTGATATGGGATTGGTGGTTCCCAGAGGGAACGGGTGGCAGTGGACGGTGGGAGAAAGAGTTGATTAGGCACAAGTGTGGGGTGTGGGCCTGTAATTAGGCTTACTGTGGGGAAGAAGATGTAGCATACACAGAAGTCTAAATCTATGAGGATGTAAATCTGAAAGCTATAGGATTTTCTAATGCTAGGTTATGGAAATCAATTCACCTAAAATCAAAACTCCATAAAGGCAAGCAGGTTTAAGGGATAAAGTTTGCAGGCTGAAAGAGTTTAGAGATTATGAACTTCAAGGACTGATAATCACCTCGAAATGCTTAATGATGCAACATAGAGGTAGACCATTGCAAAGAGATGAAGAGGAACACTACCAACAGAACATGACCCGTGCTAAACTCCTGAGCCAACTGAAAATGTTGCTGTCCACGATGTTACTGCTAATTACCTTTACGAATAATCAATGCAGACCATCTTCCCAAGTTCAAGCCAAAGGTTGGTCCAAAAGTCCAATTAAGGTCCAGCCGTCTGGTGTAGTGGGTAAGTGTCCATGTTCCACTTGGGCGGCCTGGGACTGGCAGGCTGGCATCTCAGGTACAGATGCAATTAGGAAATATTGATTTCAAGGTATGGTGCCGACTGAGATCATGAAGAAGTAGAAATTGTGAGGATACCTTATGAATACACACCAGGAAATGAACCATGACAATATTACAATCTATGAACACATCAGGTACACTTCCCCAAATGATGAAGGAAGGAAAACATCTGACCTGCCAAGGTGGAAACACCAGACTGCTATGAGTTGACATGATCATTGCACATCAGAGGATTGCTTGGGTAACTTCAGCTTCACAGGGACTCCAGGACTTTCTGTGGGGAAAGTCCACACATTTGGCCACATCCACAAAAGATAAGAGATAAATCCCAGGACTATCTTAAAGGAAAGAAACCACTGTCTAGAAGGAATGTAGTAGAACTTTCAAGGTTCGAGGATAAAGTTAGAAACTGACAAGAAGTCCAGAAATAGGAAAAGTATCGCACCTGGAAAGGGGGAGTCGTCAGACTGGTATGAGATGGCTCTGAAACACTGTGTGCATGGAGGTTGTCAGGACAACTTAGAATTCTGAGCGTGTTTATGACATCACGGTGACCACGTCACCAAAGTTGGCCATAGGTTTCCAGCTCTAGGATTGACCTGGGCTAGGATATTCAGGTGAGTGGTACACAGAAACAGCTTTTCCAAACTCAAACCGGGCACAGAAACTTGAAGACATCAAAGAGATGCTAATTCAAGGGATGAGAAAGGAATCATTGGGAAGAAGAGACAATAGAGGGTCAAGTACTCAGAGGACAACATTGTCATCTACGGAAGTCTAGGGAGGCCATGCTGATTCAAGCTGGAAATGTGTTCGGAAAAACGAGGCCGGACCCGGGGCTTATCAGACCTACGTTGTCCTTCTGCCTTACCCATAATACAAAGTCAAGACTGATCAATTGAGGACATTGAAAAGAAGAATCGAGGCCTCCTTTCCTAGGCCCCTAGCATTCTTGAAGAGAATTCTCACTTTCCACAGCCCTCAAGTCACGGGGGCCCACTGGGTATATGCCAATATTTCACAAGAGAGCTCACTGATGCCCTGAAGGAATGGACCCCTGCCATGCTTGGGTATGTCTCTTGGTTTGGAAGGGCTCTAGAAGTGTGCTGAAAAGTACCCTTTTGCAGAGGCCTTCCATCCTTTGTGAAGGCTGGCCTCCCAGGTTACAGGACTCAGTGGGATCAGTGAGATTCTCTCCCCATATATCTTACCGTAGATGGAGTATTGATTATGTGTTTTGAAACCACACATAGAAAGGATGGCAGAAAATTAGAACATTACTATTATACTTAAAGGAAAACAAACGTGCCACAGCTGAGGATGTAAATCAAACAAATAACAAACCCTGCAGAAATAAAGTAAGCCAGTATCTAGATGTAATCTAGTGGAAAGTTCAAGTATCAGTGGTCAAGCTCGAAACTTCCCAAATCCAGAAAAGGGACAGAAGGTCTCTCACCTGCAGAGAGGAATTCATCAGATTCATCTAATTTGTGTCGGAACCATTGGTCCCATGAAAGTGGTTGCCACGATAAGCTCGAACTTGGAGTTTATCATCTCACAATGTCAAACGAAACAAGATGACCACGTGTAGTCAGTGCTCAGTTGGATCTAGGCTGGGATAGCAAAGATACCCTCAAGTGAACGATGAAAATTCCAGGACAACACCCAACAATCACGAAAGGACTCACACCTTGGCCTACAGAATATATGGTGATTAAAGAAATGCAAAATTCCTAAAATGGAGTAGAGGAGAACGCACTGAGAAGCATGTCAAAGGACAAGCTCATAAAGAACATGACGATTAGACCATGGAAAAGAAAACAGGGTCCCATAAAATGGAAGGCCAACAGAAATCACACCTCAATAATCCACAGTGAAAGATGTCAGTCTTTAGACAGACTCTGCTTGAACGATTGAAAGTCCGGGAAAGTCACAACCCCAAAACTGCAGGGAAGGTCTAACCAGGCCTAACTGGGAAGGGTGAGTTATGAGACTGCTCCACGCGTGCTCTGAAACCCTGTGTCCAGCATGCTAGACTGGACAGCAGAGACACGATTCTGAAAAATCCTCCGACATCACAGTGGGCCAGAGAAACAACCTGGCCTCATCTACACAGGGCCAGAGTGGGGTTCAAGTAGCATATTCAGGTCACATTCCACTCAACCGCAGGTTGCCAATGCAGCACGAAAGGGTCCAGCCAGTGGGCCAGCGGTGAAGTCCACATGTTCTGGGTCGGCAGGCCTGGGTCGGCCGTGTGGAATCCTGGGGGTGAGCCTCCTCAACGCTCGTCCAGCCATTCTGGATCAGGCGTGGGAGCTAGTGTAGAGGCAGATGGGAAGCGATGTTAGACAGCGCAACTCTTCCTCGGCAAAGAGAGCAGCACGGCCAGCAGATTTGAGCACAGCCATAAACTTTGCCAAACAAAACCGATTAAAAGTTGCAAAGAATAGAAAAGCTGAACCTCAAAAAAAACCCATGCCAGTGAGAAGAAAATGATACCTGTGAATAACCTTGGACAAACAGGAGAAAGCGATCGAAACCAAAAACTAGCAAAGTTTTGGGGAAAGAAATTCCACAAGACACAAGGAAACGCAAGGGTATTCCGTGCCCTTCGAATGCAATAACGGACACACTTGAAACGTCCCTACGGCACAAAGCTCAAGTAAAAATGGGAAGCAATTGGATATATTGGACTATATGAGGAAGCCATTTGGTATAAACCTAATTCGGCCTGATTTTGTTTTTTCCAAAAGGGCCTGACTATGGCTATTTAGCACGCATTGCATATCTGCTTAGACATTTCCTATGGCCCTTGAGATAAAGGTGCAACTTCCCCCCACATTAGCATTTCTTTAGGGATAAGCATTTCTCCCTAGGCTAGGAACTGATTGCTGCACTCACCTTTGACCACCCAGCTCACCTGTGACCAGTCAGCTATAGACAACAGACTGCCACCCTACTGTGTTCACTGAGACAGAAGACCTACCTGCTATTTCCATCAATCGCTGTGCCAACAGAGCAGTCTTGCGACTATTGTAAATGGGACATTTCAATCCTATGTGAAACATCCTCTATGAGGGGAATACAACCAGTCTGTGCACCCCACTTCTCTGATGCTCTTTCTTCCTTTGGGTAGAAAGGCCCTGGGTTATAATCCTCAGATTGAAGCTCAGAATAAACTCCCCCAAATTTTCATTTACAGATTGGTTACGGATTATTTTTGTCGACAAAGCAATGTCTGGATTCCATGGAGTCCCAGTCAGAGTTGCAGCAATCTTTCCCACAGAAATAGAAGAGAGAATCCTAAAGTTTCTATCCAGCAACAAAGGACCCTGAATAGCAAAAGGAATCCTGGGGGAAATGAACAAAGCAGCAATTATCACACTTTCTTACTTCCACATATAGGACAAAGAGCTAGGTACTAAAACAGCACAGCCTGGCCAGCAAAGGAGGCACACAGATGCATGGAACAGAATTGAGAGCCCAGAAATCAACTCAGAAATCTATGGACAGCCCATTTTCGACCAGGGAGCCAAGAGGAGAAAGAGGAGAAAAGAGACTCTAGACAGGAAATGGTGCTGGAAAGACTGCACAGCCAGATGTAACACAATGAGATTAGACCGTGATGTTACACCAGGCACACACACCACCTCGAAATGGATTAAAGCCTTGAATGGAAGACTTGAAACCGTGACACTTCGAGGAGATAACGCAGGCAGCTTGCTCTTTGCCATCTGGCTTGGCCGCCTATTTGGAAGAAGCATGTGTGACTGGGCAAGGGCAACAAAGGAAACAAGAAACAAGCGGGACTCCATCCAACACAGAAGCTTCTGCCCAGCCAATGACACCATCGACTCAGTGCAAAGACGTCACAACAACTGCGACAGCAGGTTTGCAAACCACACATCGGAGAAGGGGTGAATAGCCAAAGATGCAGTGGAGTCATATGTCTCCAGAGGAGAAAAATCAACGAGCCAAATAAATCCTGGGCAAAAGATGGAAACAGACAGCACTCCCAGGAAGATAGAAAGATGGACAACAGGCGGTATGAAAACATGCTCATCATCATTAAGTCTCTGCTCAATGCAAATACGAACGGCACTGAGATAGCAGCTCACAGTGGTCAGAATGGCTATAAGGATGAAGACAGGAACCAACAAGTTTCAGAGAGGAGGTGGAGAGAAGGGAAGCCTCCTGCACTGCTGGTGGGAGTGTAAACCGGTGCAGACACTAAGAGAAGTGGTGTGGAATCGCCTCAGAATTTTCAGAATCCATCTACCACATGATCCAGGTACTCCTCTGGGGCATATATATCCAAAGAACTTGAAAACGCTAATGCACAGAGATCCGTGCACCACTGTGCTCACCAAAGCCTTACTCCCGATATTGAAGACAGGGAAGCCTCCCTGGTGCCCATCAAGGGACAAGAAAGATGGGCTATAGCCACACAACGGCATAGCACTCAGCTGCAGGAACAGAAGCATTCCAGCCATTTGTGACCAACAGAATGGCTCCTGAGGGATTTAGGGGAATGGAAACAAGCCCCAGAGGGAAGGTCAGATACCATAGGGTCTCACTTACAAGGAGAAGAGGAAAAAAAGGACCAAGAAACAGGTAGCACGTGACATGGGATTTCTGGTTCCCAGGGGGAAAGGTGGCGGGGCCCAGAGGGAGAAATAGTTGATTTGACACAAGTGTGTGGTGAGGGCCTGTAATTAGGCTTACGGTGGTGAAGATGATGTAACGTACACAGAAGTCTAAATCTATGAGGATGTAGATCTGAAACGTATAGGATGTTATAATGCTGGGTTATGGCAAACAATTCACGTAAAATCAAAACTCCCAAAAGACGTTAAGGTTCACGGCTTAAAGCTTTGGAGTCTGTAAGAAATTAGAGAAGATGAACTTCGAAGGATTGGTAATCACCTCAAAATGCTTAATGACGCTACAGAAAGGTAGACCATTGCAAGGAGATGAAGAGGAACACTACCAAGAGAACGTGTTCCATGCTAAACTCGTGAACCAGTGGAAAATGCTACCGTCCATGATGTTACTAACTGCCTTCACGAATGATCGAAGCAGGCCAACATCTTCCCAGGATCAGGCCAAAGGTTTGTCCAAAAGCCCAATTCAGGGTCGGCCCTGTGGTGTAGCAGGTAAGTGCCCAAGTTCTGATTGGGCGGCCTGGGCTTCACCTGCTATCATCAGGGTTGCAGATCAGATTGCTAGCATTAGGAAATACAGATTTCACAGTATGGTGGGCACAGAGATCATAAAGAAGTAGAAATTCTGAGGAGGCATTTTCAATACACACCGGAAAATGAACGCTGAGAATATGACAACCTATGAATGCATAAGGTACAATTTCCCAAATGATGAAGGAAGGAAAACATGTGACCTGCCCAGGTGGAATTGTCAGACTCCTAGGAGATGACACGCTCATTGCGCATCACAGAATTGCCTGGGTAAATTCAACTTGGGAGGAGCTCCAGGAATTTCTCTGGGGAAGGTCCACCCGTTTGACCACATCCACAAAAGATAAGGGAGAAAACCGGGGATAATCTTCATGGAAAGAAACCCGTGTCTAGAGGGAATGTTGTAGACCTTGCAAAGTTCGAGGAGAAAGTTAGAAACCGACAAGAAATCCAGAACTGGGAAAACTATCCTACTTGGAAAATGGGAGTAGTCAGACTGGTATGAGATGGCTCTGAAACACTGAGTGCATGGAGGTTGTCAGTACAACTTAGAATTCTGAGGGTGTTTATGATATCACGGTGAACATGTCACCCAAGATGGCCACATGTTTACAGTCCAAGGATTGGCCTAGGCTTGGAGAATCAAGTGAGAGATACCCAGAAACAGCTTTTCCAAACAGAAACCGGGCACAGAAACTTGAATAGACCAAAGAGACGCTGATCCAAGGCATGAGAAAGGAATCATTGTGATGATACCTCATGCTTTCTTCGTTTTCTTCCATTCCAAGAGCACTGAATTCCCTTCCGTTTCCCTGTGTCCTCTGGAATTTCTTTCCCAAAGGTTTGCTATTTCTCGGTTTACATAGCTTTCACCTGTTTTGTGCAGGTTATCCTAGATTACTTGTTTTTCTTTCTAGCATGCTTTTTTGTTTTTTGAGGTTCAGTTTTTCTATCATTTGCAACTTTTAATTGGTTTTGTTTAGGCAGATGTTTACTGCTGTGCTCATATCTGCTGGCAATGCTGCCGTATTTGCTGAGGAAGACTAACGTCGTTTCCCATCTGCCTCTACACTACCTCGGACGCCTGCCCCAGAAAGGCTGCACGAGCGGTGAGGAGGCTCACCCCCAGAATTCCATGCGGCCAACCACACGCTGCCGGCACAGAACACGCGGACGTCACCTATGCAACACTGGCTGGCCCCTTTCGTGTTCCATTGGCAACCTGCAGTTGAGTGGAATGGGACTTGAATATGCTACTTGAGCCCAAATCTGGTCCAGTGTAGACGAGGCCAGGCTGTTTTTCCGGTCCACTGGGATTTGTCAGAATTGGGTCTCTGCTGTCCCAGCAAGCATCATGGACACAGGGTTTCAGAGCCAGCTTGGAGCAGTCTGAGAACTCACCCTTCCCAGTTAGCCCAGGTTTGACATTCACTGCAAATTGGGGGTTGTGAATTTCTCGGACTTTCAAACATTCAAGCAGACTCTTTGTAAACACTGACTTCATTCACTGTGGAGTATTCAGGTGTGATTTCTGTTTGCCTTCCATTTTCTGGGAGCTTGTTTTCTTTCCTTAGTTTAATCGTAGTGGTCTTTCTGATCTCTCTCCCTTCGATATGCTTATCAGTGGGTTCTCCTTCATTCTAGGTTAGGAATTCTGTATTTTTTTAATCACCATATGTTCTGTAGGCCGACGTGTGGGTGCTTTGGTGATTGTTGGATGTTGTCTTTGAATTTCCATCTGTCAGTTGAAGGAATCTTTGCTATCCTAGCTTACGTCCAACTGAGAACTGAGGACACGTGTCCATCTTGGTTCATTTGACATTGTGAGATGAGAAACTCCAGGTTAGACGTTGTCCTGGCAACCACCTTCACGGACACAATGGTTCCGAGACAAATTCGATGAGTGTGATGAATTCCTCTCTCCAGGTGAGAAATCCTTCCGTCTCTTTCCCTGGATTTGGGAAGTTTCGACGTTCAGCCCTGAACCTTGAACGCTCCCCTAGATTACATCTAGATACTGGCTTACTTTATTTCTACAGAGTCTGTTACTGTTTGATTGACATCCTCAGCTCTGGCATGTGTATTTTTCTTTAAATATCATGGTAATGTTCTAGTTTTCAGTCAACCTCCTTCCATATGGTGTCAAAACACAGAATCAGTACTCCTTCTACGGCAAGAGATGGGGGAGTTAATTTCATTGGAGCCCAACTGAGCACTGTAGCCTGGGAGGGCAGCCTTCACACAGGAATGAAGCCCTCTGGAAAAGGGTGCTTTTCAGCACACTTCTAGAGCCCTTCCAAACCAAGCTACATACCCCAAGCATGACAGGCGTCCATGCCTTCAAGGCTTCAAAGAGATCTCTTGGGAAACATTAGCATGTAGCCAGTGGGCCCCCATGAGGCCAGAGCTATGCAAAGGTAGAGTTCTCTTCAAAGGATGTTAGGGGCCTACGAAAGGAGTCCTCGATTCTTCTCTTCAACGTCCCCAAGAGATCATTCTGTACTTTGGATTATGAGTAAGGCAGAAGGACAACGTAGGTCTGATAAGCCCCAAGTCTGGCCTCTTGTTTCAAATCAAGTTCCAAGATTGAATCTGCACGACCTCACCATCTACTTGAGTAGGTGACAATGTTCTCCTCTCTGTGCTTGTCCATCTATTATCGCTTGTTCCCAATGATTCCTTTCTTCTCCCTTGAATCAGAGTCTGTTTGATCCTTTCAAGTTTTTGTTTGGAAAAGCTGTTTCTGGGTATCTCTCACTTGAGTGTCCTAGACTAGGCCAATCCTCGGACTGTAAACATGCGGCCATCTTGGGTGACATGTTCACCGTGATGTCATAAACACCCTCAGATTCTAAGTTGTCCTGACAACCTCAATGCACACAGTGTTTCAGAGCCGTCTCATCCCAATCTGACTAGTCCCCCTTTCCAGGTAGGATAGTTTTCCCTGCTCTGGATTTCTTGTCGGTTTCTAACTTTCTCCAAGGACTTGAAGGGTCTTCTAAGTTCCCTCTAGACACCGGTTTCTTTCCTTTAAGCTTATCCCGGGTTTTATCTCTTATCTTTTGTGGATATGGCCAAATGTGTGGACTTTCCCCAGAGAACGTCCGGGAGGCCCTCTCATGTGGAAGTTGCCCAGGCATTCCCCTGATGCACACTGATCGTGTGATCTCCTAGCAGTCTGATAATTCCACCTTGGCAGGTCACATGTTTTCCTTCCTTCATCATTTGGGGAAGTGTTCCTTATGCGTTCATAGATTGTAATATTCTCCTGGATCTTTTTCTGGTGCGTACTGATAAGGTCTCCTCACCATTTCTACTTCTTTATGATCTCTGTGACCACCAGACCTTGAAATCTGTATTTCCTAATGCTAGTAATCTGATCTGCACGCGTGATGCTAGCCGGTGAAGCCAGGGCCGCCCAAGCGGATGTGGGCACTTACCTGCTACACCACAGCCCGGCCCCAAATTGGGCTTTTGGACGAAGCTTTGGCCTGAATTTGGGAAGATGTTGGCCTGCTTCGATCATTCATGAAGGGAAGCGGTACTAACATCAGGGTCGGTAACATTTGCCATTGATTCATGATTTGGCTCGGACCATGTTCTCTTGGTAGTATTCCTCTTCATCTCTTTGCAAAGGTCTACCTTTCTGTATCATCATTAAGCATTTGGAGGCGATTGCTAATCCTTGGATGTTCATCATCTGTAATGTCTTTCAGCCTCCAAAGCTTAGGGCCGTAAATCTGCACCCCTTTTCGGAGTTTTGATTTTATGTGAATTGATTTCCGTAACCCAGCATTCTAACATCCTATAGCTTTCAAATCTACATCCTCATAGATTTAGACTTCTGTGTAGGCTACATTATCTTCACCAGCGTAAGCCTAATTACAGGCCCTCACCACACACTTGTGCCTAATCAACTCTTTGTCCCTCCGTCCCCCGCCCCCATTTCCCTCTGGGAACTGCCAATCCTATGTCACATGCTACGTGTTTGTTGGTCCCGTTTTCCTCTTCTTCTTGTACGTGAGATCCTGTGGTATTTGACCTTACCCCAGGGCTTCTTTCAGTTCCCCTGATACCCTCAGGAGCCATTCAGGTGGTCAGAAATGGCTGCACTGCATGTGTTCCTACAGCTGAGTGCTATGCCATTGTGTGGCTATAGCCCATCTTCCTTCTCCATTCGTCCCTTGATGGGCACCAGGGAGGCTTCCAAATGTTGTATATTGGGAGTAAGGCTGTGGAGAATACAGCGATGCACGGATCTCTGTGCATAAGTGTTTCCAAGATCTTTGGATATATACGCCACAGAGGAATACCTGGATCATGTGGTAGATGGATTCTGAAAATTCTGAGGCAATTCCACACCACTTTGCGTAGTGGCTGCACCGGTTTACACTCCCAGCAGCAGTGCAGGAGGCTTCCCTTCTCTCCACCTCCTCTCTGAAACTTGTTGGTTCCTCTCTTCATCCTTATAGCCATTCTGACCACTGTGAGCTGCTATCTCAGTGCCGTTTGTATTTGCATTGAGCAGAGACTTAATGTTGATGAGCATGTTTTCATACAGCCTGTTGTCCATCTTTCTATCTTCCTGGGAGAGCTGTCTGTTTCCATCTTTTGCCCTGGTTTTATTGTGCTCGCTGTTTCTTTTCCTGTGAAGACGTATGAGTTCATTGGATCTTATGGCTATTCACCCCTTCTCCGATGTGCGGTTTGCAAACATCTGCTGTCAGTTGTTGCACAGTCTTCGCAGTCAGTCGATGGTGTCGTTGGCTGGGCAGAAGCTTCTGCGTTGGATGGAGTCCCGCTTGTTTCTTGTTTCCTTTGTTTCCCTTGCCCGGTCACACATGCTTCTTCCAAACAGGTGGCTAAGCCTGATGGCAAAGAGCAAGCTGCCTGCATTTTCTCCTAGAAGCTGCACGTTTTCAAGTCTTCCGTTCAAGCCTTTAATCCATTTCGAGGTGGTGTGTGTCCCTGGTGTAACATCACGGTCTACTCTCACTGTGTTCCATGTGGCTGTGCTGTCTTCCCAGCACCATTTCTTGTCGAGACTCTCCTTTCTCTGCTGTCTCCTCTTGGCTCCCTGGTCGAAAATGGGCTGTCCATATGTGTGTCAGTTGACCTCTGGGCTGTCGATTCTGTTCCATGGGTCTGTGTGCCTCTTTTGGGCACCAGGCTGTGCTGTTTCCGTACCTAGCACTTCGTCCTATATCTGCAAATCAGAGAGTGTGATGCCTGCTGCTTTGTCCGTTTTCCTCAGTATTCCTTTGGCTATTCAGTGTCTTTTGTTGCGGGATAGAAACTCTAGGATTCTCTCTTCCGTTTCTGTGGGAAATAGTGCTGCGACTTTGACTGGGACTGCATGGAATCCAGAGATGGCTTTATGTGGTATGGACGCTTCAAGTGTGTTAGTTCTTCCATTCGAAGAACACGGAATAGCCTTCCGTCTCCTTGTGTCTTCTGGAGTTTCTTCCCCAGAATCTTTGCTGGATTTCGGTTTCCATAGCTTTCTCCTGTTTGGCCAAGGTTATTGCTAGATATCTTTTACTTCTTACTGGCATGCTTTCTTTTTTGAGGTTCAATTTTTCAATTCTTTGCAACTTTCAATTGGCTTTGTTTTGGCAGAAGTTTACGGCTGCGCTCACATCTGCGGGCCATGCTGCTGTATTTGCTGTGGAAGAGTGGAGCTGTCTAATGTCGCTTCCCATCTACCTCTACACTACCTCACACATCTGCCCCAGAATGGCTGGACGAGCCGTGAGGATGCTCACCCGCAGGATTCCATGTTTCCGAGGCCGGGCTCCCAAACCAGAATGCGCGGACTTCACCACTTCCCCACTGGCCTGACCCTTTCGTGTTCCATTGGCAACCTGCAGTTGAGTGGGACGTGACTTGAATATGCTACTTGAGCCCACCTCTGGCCCTGTGTAGATGAGGCCAGCTTCTTTTTCTGGCCCTCTGTGATGTCGGAGGATTTGTCAGAATCGTGTGTCTGCTGTCCTGTCTAGCTTCCTGGATGCAGGCTTTCAGAGCCCGCGTGGAGCAGTCCCATAACTCACCCTTCCCAGTTAGTCCAGGTTTGACCTTCGCTGCAGTTTTTGGCGTTGTGACTTTCTCGGACTTTCAAACGTCCAGTCAGAGTCTGTCTAATGACTGAAGTCTTTCACTGTGGATTATTCAGATGTGATTTCTATTAGCCTTCCATTTTCAGGGATTTGTCTAATCGTTACGGTCTTTCTGACCTATCTCTCTTCGATATGCTTATCAGTCCGTTCTCCTCCATTGCAAGCCATGACTTTTGTATTTCTGTATTCACCATATGTTCTGTATGCCGAGGTCTGAGTCTTTTGGTGATTGTTGTGTGTTGTCTCTGAATTTCCATCGGTCACCTGTAGGAAACTGCTATCCTGGCCGAGGTGACACTGAGCCCTGAGAACACGTGGTCGTCTTGGTTGCTTTGACATTCTGAGATCAGAAACTCCAGATTCGAGGTTGTGCTGGCAACCGCCTTCACGGACATTATGTTTCCGAGACATATTAGAGAAATCTGATGAACTCCGCTCCAGGTAAGATACTTTTCTGTCTCATTTCTGGATTTGGGAAGTTTCAATCTTGACCCCCAATCCTTGAGTGTTCCACTAGATTACGTCTAGATACTGGCTTACTATATTTCTATAGAGTGTTTTACTTGTTCGATTTACATCCTCAGCTCTGGCATGTTTATTTTTCTATGAACATAATTGTAATATTCTAATTTTGAGCCAACCTCCTTACATATGCTGTCAATACACGATATTAATAATCATTCTACTTCAAGAGATACG